>NC_135805.1:53862350-54165961 GCF_964213995.1 Mustelus asterias
AGAGGAGGCCAAGGTGGATCATCCATTTGGCACTTATGGCTGAAGATTGTTGTAAACGCTTCAGCCTTACCTTTTGTGTTGATGGGCTGAGATTCCCCCATCATTGAGGATGGGGATATTTGTGGACCCTCCTCCTCCAGCGAATTGTTTAATTGTCTACCACCATTCACAACTAGATGTGGCAGGACTGCAGAGCTTGGATCTGATCCATTGGTTGTGAAATTGCTTAGCCCTGTTGAATACTTGCTGCTTATACTATTTGGCACTCCTGTAGCTCTATGTTTTAGCTTGACACCTCATTTTTAAATATGCCTTGTCCTGTTCCTGGCCTGCCCTCCTGCACTCTTTACTGAACTAGTGTTTGGAGGTAATGGTAGAGTGGGAGATATGCCAGATTATGAAGGTGCTGATTGTGGTTGTGTACACTTCTGCTCCTGCTGATGGTCACGGCACCTCATGGTTGCCCAGTCTTAAGTTGCTAGATCTGTATCCCATTTAGCATGATGGTGGTGGCACACAATCACTGGGAAGCAGAATAATTTTTAACTCTTAACTCCTCATCAAAGATCCATGTGTAAATTCACTTTCATATCAAGGAAAGTATTTAATGCCTAAATTTAGCTTGCTTGAGCTAAGTTACACTGACTGATCTACCTAAATTATATTTGCATCTGCACTTTCAATCTCCTATTGCCATAAATCAAAAGTACTGAGTGAATCAGTTTACTTGTTGTTGTTAAAACAATCAAAGAGAAAATTATACCATTAAATCAAAAATGAACACTTCTTTATTGACATTCTTATGTTCATACAACAAGCAATATTTTAAATTAAACAGTAAATGTACAAGAATTATTTAGGTAGATACAATTAATTGAGAAAATTAACAGCAGAGAAAATGAAAACAGTTTCAATACATTTAAAGAACTTAGCATCTGCTGTAATCTACTTATTATAACTCAATTTCACTCAATATCTAAGATTGATATAAATCCAGCAAGGTCTTCTTGTGTTAGATGTCATGTATAGGTGTCAAGTTAAACGCTTTCAATAGCAGATCCATTGGCTATAACAAAGTGCAGTTATCTCCGCTCATTACACACATAAACTCATAGGTTTAATCATCATTCCAGGGACTTAGAATTCCTACTCTTTATAAATCACAACAGCAGTGTTAGCTGCCTTGTCTCCCTTTGGAACAGTCATGTTTGACTCTTGGAATGATGCAATGAATCACTATCCGCCTGCCTAGTATTTCTTCCCTCCTCTGATCTCTGTTTTCTCAGTAGAACTGTCCTCGCTTCTATTCTTGGCAACTTACTTCTACATACATGATACACTGAATTCTTATAAAACTCTGGCTAGTGGTGTTCTTAAATTTGAAGACTATCTGAACTCCTATAACCTTCCTGTCTATCAAGAGCCTTCTGTTCATTGGAATTCCCTCTCCAATTTCTTTTTCTTTCTTTGATCCTGGTGTCAAAAACACCATCTTCTACATCCTTGATTTCCAAATATTCTTCAATACCATTTTAGCCAATCTGTGTGATATTTTATTAGAAGAGTTCCCTGTTTTTGTGCCAATACTTTATGCATTCACTTGATTAAGTTTTAATTTTTGATCGAAGTCAGACCTGATTGTTGGTTTTAAAATGTAATCTTATTTCCCTTAGATTTAAATAACACCGGAAAGACGATCCAGATAAGGATTTGCGCACTTCCAGGTATAAGTATCTCATGAATAAGATATAGGGGCTAATTATACACTATGGTAGGTTTTATGTGGGCAATGAGTGGAGCAATCACATTGCCCATCCAATATATTCCACAAGAAAGCAGAACCATTTAAATGCTTGGCTCACAACCCACATGGCCTTGGGGCAGTGAGAGACCTGAACCAGAGCTCACAGGCATGCTGGCAATTGATGGGAAGTGAAGGAAATTCAGTTGCTTCTCGCTAGAGTTGAGCAGAGATTAAAGGTTAAATAGGAGAGGCAATTGTGGAAGGGGATATACCAAGATCAGGAGCAGGTGGAAGGTCCTTAGTCCCACAAAAGTACTTCAAAAAATGTAGTGTTCTTGTTCTCAGAAGTGGCCTGCAACAGCCTCTAGAAGGGATACTGGATATGCTGCTATATATCTCACACCATTGAGCTGAACATACATTGCTCAAGCTCCCTCCTTTGGTCCCTGTGATGTGAATCAGACTCATGTGCATGGAATAGGTCCCCAATTTGTATGCCTGAATGAGGCAACTGCCTGAAATAGGTGGGACTTTTAGCTGCTTATTTGTAGCACTGGTTGGAAATGGACTTGGATAGTTGCGAGTGAGGACTGGGTGGTAAATTCAGCACCACAACATTTGTAGTCCTACTCTCCCATTCCCCTCGACAGGGGCAGTGAATATTGCTCCCATAGTCTACGAATCAGCCATATCAAGCTTGAATGTTGTTCGGGGTCCCAGATCAGAACCCCAAAGTATATTATGAAGCCAGACTAGACCCCAACAGTTTTTCTATTTTGGCATAAATGTGAGGAAAGGATACTTCACTCCAGGAGTAATTTCATTGACAAATTAGGTTTAAGGTTTAAAGTTTTTATTTATTAGTCACAAGGAAGGCTTACATTAACACTGCAATTAAGTTACTGTGAAATTCCCCTAGTTGCCACACTTCGGCGCCTGTTCAGGTCAATGCATCTAACTAGCACATCTTTCAGATTGTGGGAGGAAACTGGAGCACCTGGAGGAAACCCACGCAGACACAGGGAGAACATGAAAACTCCACACAGACAGTGATCCAAACTGGGACAAACCCTGGCTCCTGGCACTGTGAGGCAGCAGTGCTAACCACTGTGCCACCGTGCCACCCAAAGGGATCTTTTATCAAAACAAACTTTATTCATAACACAGTTTAAGCATAATTCAAACAAAATGAAGCAGTTCAACTCTTAACGGTTGAACAATCTTTAAACATGAAAAGAAACAACTCTAATTTCTAACTTATCACTATTTCAGTTCTAAATGAGCAACATTTTCCCCATAGACTTAAAACACCCTTTAATTATAGTTAGAAATCACAGATATACTCGCTCTGACTTGGGTAAACAGCCTTGGAGCTTTCAGAGAGGTTTTCATTTCCAGAGCAGCCCCCAGACTTCTGCCTGTAAACAGCTCCAACCAGCAAGTGAACTCTGAAGAGAAATTGAAAACCATTTCTCTGTTACAAATCTAGCACCTCTAATTTCTTAAAAACAAATCTCAGCTGCCATTCCTTTAATAAAAAAGAACAGGGGAAATCCCCACTTATTAAAACAAAGTCTATTAGCTTTCTGCTAAATAAATACCACATGGCGAAAATAAATAATTATCCTGCTGTCCGGCATCTGAGCAGTATGTTTTTCCACACACCGAGTGCCTGTAAAAGAATAGAGGCTAGAATCTTCTCACTGCTCACGACATTTGCATTAATAACCAGATTAATAGATGTTTGTATTTAATAGATAGAAACATGGGCATGTCATTGAAGGGGCTCAATGTAATATAAATGCATGCACACAATAGAAAATGCATGGTAATATTGGGTGCAATTTCACCATTTTGATTCTAAGTGCTGGGTGGACTTGAAATTGGAAGTGTTTCAGATCCGACTTCTAGACCTGTGCTGAAGTGCCCCCATACTCAATCTGCCTGCAAAAATATCAGCGATTCTGATTCGTGCTGCACAAGTCTGTGGACGGGGCTTAATGCACCTGAAACCGTGCAGCTCCGATCAGTGCCTCCAACTGCGCATGTGCAGAAAGAAAAATGATAGAACGCTGTTCCCCTGCAACATCCATCCTGGGCCAGATAATGCCTCCCCCTGGCCATCTTCAGACATTGCCCCACCCCACAACATTACTGACCCCCTTATCCCGCCCACCCCCACGCCACCCAGACCAATCGCAGGCCCCACTCCCTTCCCCCCACCAATCTCAGGCAGAGTGGCAGTGGACTCCCTTCCCCATCACTGATCTCAGACAGAGTGGCAGTGGACCCCCTTTCACCCCCACTGATCTCAGGCAGAGTGGCAGTGGACCCCCCTTACCCCCACCGATCTCAGGCAGAGTGGCAGCGGACCCCTCTTACCCCCACCGATCTCAGGCAGAGTGGCAGCGGAACCCCCTTCCCCACCCCACTCCACACCGATCTCAAGCAGAGAGCCGTCGGACGCTTGGCACTCGTCACTAACTAGAGCGCCCGAATCGGACTTATATGGAGCATGTCTGTTTCGCGCTGATTCCAGATGGCAAACACAGTGGTAAAGGAGGAAATGCCATAAAGCTGGGCGTGCAGCCCATTAAGTCAAGTTAAATGCATGAAAATGCATTTAAATGGTCTTCACAGCCACTTTCGTGCCTTGGTAAAAAGGGAACAGGCGCAGAGGCAGGCACAGAACGTGCTACTCGCCTCATGCCCGGCTTTACCAAGTTTTTGTGCCTGAAAATGGGCACAACACGATGGTAAAATCGGGCCTATTGATACAACAGTTCTGCCAATGAGCTGAGTCGATACAAATGTAATTAGACTTGAATGTTACTTTGATACAAACTCTACCCCATGCTTAATTTTACTCTTCTGCAGAAGTCTAAATGTGTATTTTATGTACGAAATAATTTAGTTTTATTTTCAAAGTTCATAATTATTCTAATTAATCCCATCTTACAGAAAATGACCATTAGACGTCTGTTTGATTTGAGACCTCTCCTACACTGTACTATCTATCTGAGAACAAGAGTTGCAGACAGCTGTTCCTAACTGGCAAAAGACCATTTAAAATGTCCTGACCACAAATAACATTCTTGCAGCCATAGGGCAGCTCATCTATGTACAGAGCTCTGCTTCATGCTGATCAAGTTTAAACTTTCTATGGCGCTGCTTTATCAAAAGTTTTGCTGAAATTTATAACTCACAGCTTCCAACTTGGCTTGACCACTTTCTGGAGTTATACTTCATGTGGTGTCAAGTTGAAACAGTGTCTCCGATGTACAAATTATATTGGCATCCATGTCTTTCTGATACCATCTTGTAGCTTGGAAAACTAAAAGGATAATTGGGCCTACTTCACTCCCTCAGCTACACTAGCATTTCTGGGTATACATTCACCACATTGTCTGCAGTGATCCAGAACGGCTACTCACCATCATCCTCTCAAGGGCAACTAGGGATGGGCAATAGATGCTGGCCTTGCATATCCCAAGAATTAATAAAACAAGTTAAATGTCTCTCGTGACTAGATGTTCAGCTGGATGAATAACAAAACTGTTTCCTCTGCATCATCTGTACTCCTGTCATGTGCTTTCTGTTAAAAAGCAAAGAAACATTTATTTACCAAAACATTACTTTATCATAGACCATTAGATCCTATATGCTACACAAGTTTGTTGCACCTATCAATTGGTCAATTTATCTCTCCAGATTTGTTTATATTTTAAAACAACTGAACGTAACTGGTGATGACAATAAAAATGTTTCAGACAACTGTTTATATGTATATTTGCATTATTGAAGTCACTTGTATGTATATATATATTTTAATATATATCGGATGCAATAAAACTAGGGTTTGTACTGATTGGCTTTGATCAATGGACATATCAACATCATAATGTGTTTGCAAAGACTCCCTCTATTTACTTCAAAGAAAATAGTCCTCTTTCCTTGGGTTTTAATAGAGGTGGGTATAGAGATACTGGATGTGTTGGTTTTGACTTCCACAACTCCCTGGATTGTAGAACAGTCCCGATGGTTTGAAAGGTAGCAAACATAACCCCGCTATTCAAGAAACAAAGGAATGAGAAAATAGGGAATATAGGGGGGTCTGTTATCCTTGCATCAGTATCAGGAAAAAGGCTAGAAACTAATATTAGGACAGTGGTAACAGAGCACTGAGGAAATCATAATATGATCGAGCAAAGTTAACATGGGTTTATGAAAGGGAAATGGTCTTTGACAAATCTGTTAGTGTTTTCTGAGGTTGTGACTAGCAGGGTAGATAAGACGGAATCAGTAATGCAGTGTATTTGGATTTACAAAAAATCATTCGATAAGATACTACACAAGAAGTTACGATGCATAATTAGGCTCACCGAATTGAGGGTAATATGTCAACATAGATTGTAGCTTGATTAATGGACAGAAGCCATAAAGCAAAGTTCTCCTCACTACCATCTGGGAGCTTGTGCCAAAATTTGGAGAGCAGACGAGTCAAAAACAGCTGACATAATCTTACTCACGGAACCAGACCTTACAGGCAATGTCCCAGTCACCACGTCAACATTCATGGGAATGTCCTGTCCCACCAGCAGGACAGACCAGCAGAGATGGTGGCACAGTTGGGAGGGAGTTACCCTTCGAGTCCTCAACATCGACTCTGGACCCCATGAAGTCTCATGGTATCAGGTCAAACACCAGCAAAGGAACCTCCTGCTGATTATCATGTACTGTCCCCGCTCAGCTGATGAATAACTTCTCCTTGTTGACCATTTGGAGAAAGCATTGAAGCTGGCAAGGGTACAGAATACACTCTGGGTGGGACTTCATTGTCTATTACCAAGAGTGGCTCGGTACCACCACTACTGACCAGGCTGGCTGGGTCCTAAAGGACATAGCTGCCAGACTGGGTCTGAACTAGATGTTGAGGGAACAAACAAGGGAGAAAAACATACTTGACCTTATCCTCATCAATCTGTCTGCTGCAGATGCATCTGCACCATAACAGAATCAGTAGGAGTGATCACTGCACAGTTGTTGTACAGGCAAAGTCTCATCTTTACATTGAGGATACTCTCCATTGCATTGTGAGACACTACCACTCCGCTAAACGGGATAGATTTCAAACAGATCAAACAATTCAAAAACTGGACATCCATGAGGCATGTGGTCCATCAGCAGCAGCAGAATTGTACTCAACTACAATCTGTAACTTCATGGCCCAGCATACCCTCCACTCTACCATTACCAAGCCAGGGAATCAACCCTGGTTCAATGAAGAGTGTGCTAGGGCATACCAGGAGCAACACCAGGCATACCTAAAAATGGGATGTCAACCTGATGAAGTGACAACACAGGACTACTTGCATGTCAAGTAGCTTAAGCAGCAAGTGATAGAGTTAAGCGATCCTACAACTAATGGATCAAATCAAAACTCTGACGTCCTGCTACATCCAGTCATGAATGGTGGTGGACAATTAAACAATTCACCGGAGGAAGAGGCTCCACAAATGTCCCCATTCTCAAAGACAAGTCTTAGAACAATCTTCAGCCAGAAGTTCCAGGTGAATGATTCATATTGGCCTCTTTCCACAGATGCCAGTTTTCAGCGAATTCAATTCACTGCATGTGATATCAAGACACAGCTGAGTACACTGGATACTGTAAAGGCAATGAGCCCTAACAATATTCCGGCAAGAGTATTAGAGACTTGTGCTTCCGAACTTGCAGCGCCCCTAGTAAATTGCAATGTGGAAATTGCTCAGGTATGTCCTGAGCACAAAAAGCAAGGCAAATTCAACTGGACCAATGACAGCCCCATCAGTCTGCCCTCGATCATCAATAAAGTGATGGAGAGGTCATCATCAGTGCTATCAAGCAGCAAATATTCAGCAATAACCTGCTCAGTGATGCCCAGTTTAAGCTCCGCCAGAGCCACTCAGCTTCTGACCTCATTACATCTTTGGTTCAAATATGGACAATAAAGCTGAACTACAGAGATGATGTCAGAGTATCCTTGATGTCAAGGCAGCATTTGACCGAGTGTGCATCAAGACGCCCCAGCAAAACTGGAGTCAATGTGAATCAGGGGAAAACCCTCTGGTTGGAATCATACCTGGCACAAAGGAAGATGGTTGTGGTTGTTGGTGATCAGTCATCACAGCTCCAGCACATCACTGCAGGAGTTCCTCAGGGTAATGTCCAAGGCCCAATCACCTTCAGCTGTTTCATTCAAGACCTTCCCTCCATCATAAGGTCAGAAGTGGGGATGCTCGCTGATGATTGCACAATGTTCAGCACCATTCGTGACTCCTCAGACACTGAAGCAATCCATGTCCAAATGCAGCAAGACCTGGGCAATATCCAGGCTTGGGCTGACAGGTGGCGAGCAACATTCGCATCACACTAGTACCTGGCATTGACAATCTCCACCAAGAGAGAATCTAACCATTGCCTTTTGACATTCAATGGCATTACCATCACTGAACCCCTCTGTATCAACATCCTGGGGCTTACCATTGACCAGAAACACAACTGGACTAACCATGTAAATATGGTGGCTATTAGAGCAAGCCAGAGGCTAGGAATCTTGCCATGAGTAACTCACGTCCTGACTCCCCAAAGTCTGTCCACAATCTACAGGGCACAAGTCAGGAGTGTGATTAAATACTTGCCTGGATGAGTGCAACTCCAACAAATTCAAAAGGCTTGACACCATTCAGGACAAAGCAGCCCACTTGATTGGTGCCCCATCCACAAACATTCAATCCCTCTGCCACCAACGTACATTAGCAGCATTGTGCATCACCTCCAAGGTGCACTGCAGGAACTCAGCAAGGCTCCTTTGGCAGCACCTTCTAAATCCATGACCACTGCCATCTAGAAGGACAAGGGCAGCAGATGCATGGGATCACTACCATCTGGAAGATCCACTCCAAGCCACTCGCCATCCTGACTTGGAACTATATCACCATTCCTTTAACGTCACTGGGTCAAAATCCTGGAACTCCCTCTCTACAACATAGGTGTACCTATTCCATATGGACTGTAGCGATTCAAGAATGAAGCTCAGCACCACCTTCTCAAGGGCAATTAGGGATGGACAATGAATGCTGACCTTGCCAGTGAAGCCACATCCCTTGAATTAATAAAAAAGAGATATTTTTGGGTTGTCAGCCTGTAACTAGAACGGTACCACTAGGATCAGTTGGGCCTCTTTAGATTTACAATCGATATCAATTACTTAAATTGGGATCAAGTGTAATATATTCAAGTTTGATAATGATGCAAAAAGTCAGATGGGAAAGTAAGCTGCAAAATTTAAGTGACAGGGCATGAACATGGCAGATGGAATATAAAGCAGGGAAGTGTGAAGTTATCCACTTTGAAAGAAAACATTAAAATGTATTTTTTTTCTGGGAAATTTTGGATTTCAGAGAGACGTAGGTGTCGTTATGCATGAATCATGGAAAGTCAAAATGTAGCTACAGCAAGCAATTAGGAAACAACTGATATGTTCGTCTTGATTACAAAGGAATTATAGTATAAAAATGAAGTATTTCTATTGAAATTGCATTGAAACTTGTTAAGAGTGCTTGGAACACTGTGTACAGCTTTAGCTTTCTTACCTAATGATCTACTACCTTTGGAGTGCATGAAGTTTCATTGGAATAATTCCTGGGAAAAGGAAATTGTCCAATGAGGAGTGATTGAGTCAACTGGGACAATTTTCCCTGGAATTTAGAAGAATGAGAGGTGATCTCACAGAGTCACATACATTTCTAAGGGGGTTTGGTGGGCCAGATGCTGGAAGGATGTTTTCTCTGGTTGGGAGGTCTAGAACTAGGGATTGTTGTCTCAGCCATTTCAGACGAAGGAGGAGAAATATCTTCACAGATATGGTTGTGGATCATTGGAGTCCTCTACCCCGGAGAGTTGTGGATACCAATTGTTGAAAATATTCATGACAGAGATCAATGGATTATTAGATACAAAGGGAACTGAGAAATATGAGGAAAGTACTGCATGGTGGAAATTAATTATCATGGTGGTAATTAATTATCACTAATTATCATGATGATAATTAGAATATCAACTATGATTCTGTTGAATGCAGAGCAGGTTTGAAGGGCTGAAGAGTCCACTCCTGCTCCTATTTCTAATGTTCTTAACATACTTAGGATTTTGATTTATAAAAGACCACAGATGCAACAACTGATTGAATTTTACACACATCCCCCAAATTATTATTTAGCAAAATACTTAATTACTTTGCTAAATTGAATGTTATGTGTTTAAAGGATTTTCCTTATTGTTCCTATAATCATTATTTATTGCTGCTTCATTGTTTGGTTATGTTTATCTTGCCATTTCATTTTAAACCCATCTAAGACTTTATTTGGTCTTCTAGGCATTGTTCTGTTTGTTACGGTATTATGGCTGGATTTTATCTTGTCGGATGGAAATACTTTCATATTTATGAATGCCATCCGAGCAGTGAAATTCTCTGCACACCTGGAAACTACCAACATATACAGAGTACTTGACAAAATAATGTGGATCGTCTATTAATGACAAGAATTACCCTTTTGAACTTAATGCTTGCTTTTAAATTCTCCAAATTTGATTTACAATATCAACCTCTATCTACAATGCACAAGTACACATGCATGCCTGAATCATCACAAATGATGTTAAAATTGCCAGTTTTAGCCTTGATTTTGAGAGATCATATATTCCACCAAAACCTCACATTCTGCAAAAATGAATCCTAATTCTTCAATTGTTTCAAGGACTTTGCAAGCACAGATAATTAGAGATTTGAAGGAGGTAATTCAATATTATCTATTAAATACATTTAACTCCTTATTTCTGCTTTGTTCATTTTTTCAAATGACAAAATAATCAAGGAACCTTCCAGGTCTTGCAGCTGTCTAAACCCATCAGTCTCCATAATAGTTACACATGTGATGAATTTAATCCAAAACATAGGAGATCAGTGATTCCTGTGCAGCATTTTATTGAAGTTAATTTCAGGCATGTGCCCTGTAAAGTAAATCAATAAAAAAGTTACATATAATATCATTGGAGTGGTTTTACTTTACAGTATTGTCAAGGTGAAGTGCCAGTGATATCCGGGTCACTGGGGGTGGGGAGCTTGGGAGGTCAGCGATTTTCTTACAGGAGGAGGAAGAGGGATGAGAGGCCAGTAATGCATTGTAACTGTTTTGAATAATTCCCTCACACACTCATGGGTACAGTGGAGGATCAAACTTGAATAATTACAGTAAAACTACATAAAAGACTTTATAAAGAGTATTTGATGCAATGGCTGACACACGATAAATATATTTTATTGGAACTACTTAACGCTTCCTAATAAATTCAATTGTACCAAGAATTTGATGAGGTACCTGCAGTTTACATCTTGAACTTGCTTGTTACAGATATAAAATAAATGATTTAAAGCAAGGGCTCCCAAACTGGGCTCTGTGGAACCTCAAAGCTCCTCACAGAGAATCCGCACCAGGCCAAGAAGATCAATACAATTTGAGTTTCATTCTGCGTCCATCTCTGTCAATCAGAGACTGGGAGGGCGATTCTCCCCAAAACATTATAAGTGTTGAATTCGTGTGAAAACTGGAGTAAATCGCGCTGGTTTTTTCAGCAGGATTTTCAAAATGAATCTCCCACACTCCGTGCACTGCAGAGGGCATTAGCGTGAATCATGTAAAAAATCCAGGGATGGGGCCTATTCCCCCTTAAGAGGCTGAAATCAGCATGCTTAGTGGGCCCCCGCGCATCGCACATCTCTGGGCTATCGCTAAACAAGTCCTCCCAGCATTGAGATCATTGGCCTTAACCCCTCACGGACTCATCGCTGGCTTCTCACCCTGCACTACCACCACCACACGCTCCCCCCTCCCCCCCGCCCCCGTCCCTCCCCATGGACATTACTGGCCTTTCATCCCTCTTCCTCCTCCTGTAAGAAAATCGCTGACCTCCCAAGCTCCCCACCCCCAGTGACCCGGATATCACTGGCCTCCCGGCCTCCCCATCCCCCACTGACCTGGACATTGATGGCCCTTGGCCTCCCCATCCCTCCCATCTCCTTTCACACACAAAGCGCTGTACTGCCATGCACACCTTCTGCCTGCGAGCATTCTCCCTCGTTGAGTGAGAGCCTTGAACATTGCACCCCCTGGACACAGTACCTTTTGATTTGATTTGATTTGGTTTATTATTGTCGCATGTATTAGTTGACAGTGAAAAGTGTTGTTTCTTGCGCGCTATACAGACAAAGCATATAATTAATAGCGAAGGAAACATGAAAGTGCAGAAAGTTGGTACGTGACCTCAGACTTTTGTATCTTTTTCCCAACGAAAGAAGGTGGAAGAGAGAATGTCCGCGGTGCGTGGGTCCTTAATTATGGTGGCTGCTTTGCCGAGGCAGCGGGAAGTGTAGATAGAGTCAATGGATGGGAGGCTGGTTTGCGTGATGGATTGGGCTATATTCACAACCTTCTGTAGTTTCTTGCAGTCTTGGGCAGAGCAGGAGCCATACCAAGCTGTGATACAACCCGAAAGAATGCTTTCTATTGTGCATCTGTAAAGGTTGGTGAGAGTCGTAGCTGACATGCCAAATTTCCTTAGTCATCTGAGAAAGTAGAGACGTTGGTGTGCTTTCGTAACTATGGTGTCAGCATGGGGGGACCAGGACAGGTTGTTGGTGATCTGGACACCTAAAAACCTGAAGCTCTTGACCCTTTCTACTTTGTCCCCATTGATGTAGACAGGGGCAAATTTCCTCTACGCCTCCTGAAATCGATGACAATCTCCTTTGTTTTGTTGACATTGAGGGAGAGATTATTATCGCCGCACCAGTTCACCAGGTTCTCTATCTCATTCCTGCACTCTGTCTCATCATTGTTTGAAGGCATGTAAAATCATCAGTTCTAATGCATCTCTCCCTGATGAGGCATAGAATGCATTGCTGGTGTCGTCAGCAAACTTAAAAATCGAGTTGGAGGGGAATTTGGCCACATAGTCATAGGTGTATAAGGTGTATAGTAAGGGGCTGAGAACACAGCCTTGTGGAGCACCGGTGTTAACAAAGAACAAAGAACAATACAGCACAGGAACAGGCCCTTCGGCCCCCCAAGCCCGTGCCGCTCCCTGGTCCAAACTAGAGCATTCTTTTGTATCCCTCCATTCCCACTCCGTTCATATGGCTGTCTAGATAAGTCTTAAACGTTCCCAGTGTGTCTGCTTCCACCACCTTGCCTGGCAGCGCATTCCAGGCCCCCACCACCCTCTGTGTAAAATATGTCCTTCTGATATCTGTGTTAAACCTCCCCCCCTTCACCTTGAACCTATGACCCCTCGTGAACGTCACCACCGACCTGGGGAAAAGCTTCCCACCGTTCACCCTATCTATGCCTTTCATAACTTTATACACCTCTATTAAGTCTCCCCTCATCCTCCGTCTTTCCAGGGAGAACAACCCCAGTTTACCCAATCTCTCCTCATAATTAAGCCCCTCCATACCAGGCAACATCCTGGTAAACTTCCTCTGTACTCTCTCCAAAGCCTCCACGTCCTTCTGGTAGTGTGGCGACCAGAACTGGACGCAGTATTCCAAATGCGGCCGAACCAACGTTCTATACATCTGCAACATCAGACCCCAACTTTTATACTCTATGCCCCGTCCTATAAAGACAAGCATGCCATATGCCTTCTTCACCACCTTCTCCACCTGTGACATCACCTTCAAGGATCTGTGGACTTGCACACCCAGGTCCCTGTGCGTATCTACACCCTTTATGGTTCTGCCATTTATCGTATAGCTCCTCCCTACATTATTTCTACCAAAATGCATCACTTCGCATTTATCAGGATTGAACTCCATCTGCCATTTCTTTGCCCAAATTTCCAGCCTATCTATATCCTTCTGTAGCTTCTGACAATGCTCCTCACTATCTGCAAGTCCTGCCAATTTTGTGTCGTCCGCAAACTTACTGATCACCCCAGTTACACCTTCTTCCAGATCGTTTATATAAATCACAAACAGCAGAGGTCCCAATACAGAGCCCTGCGGAACACCACTAGTCACAGGCCTCCAGCCGGAAAAAGACCCTTCCACTACCACCCTCTGTCTTCTGTGACCAAGCCAGTTCTCCACCCATCTAGCCACCTCCCCCTTTATCCCATGAGATCCAACCTTTTTCACCAGCCTACCATGAGGGACTTTGTCAAACGCTTTACTAAAGTCCATATAGACGACATCCACGGCCCTTCCCTCGTCAACCATTCTGGTCACTTCTTCAAAAAACTCCACCAGGTTAGTGAGGCATGACCTCCCTCTCACAAAACCATGCTGACTATCGTTAATGAGTTTATTCCTTTCTAAATGCGCATACATCCTATCTCTAAGAATCTTCTCCAACAACTTCCCCACCACGGACGTCAAGCTCACCGGCCTATAATTACCCAGGTTATCCTTCCGACCCTTCTTAAATAACGGGAGGATGATCATGTTGAGGATGATCATGGAGGAGGTGTTGTTGCCTATCCTGACTGATTGTGGTCTGTGGGTTAGGAAGTTCAGGATCCAGTCACAGAGGGAAGAGCAGAGACCCAGGCCACAGGGTTTGGAGATGAGTTTCATAGGAATAATGGTGTTGAAGGCTGAGTTATGGTCAATAAATAGGGGTCTGTCATAGGTGTCTTAGTTATCCAGATGTTCCAGGGTTAAGGGCAGGGCCAGGAGATGGTGTCTGCTGTGGACCTGTTGCGGCGATAGGCAAACTAGTGGACCCAGGCAATCTGGAAGGCTGGAATTGATTTGTGCCATGACTAACCTTTCAAAGCACTTCATAATGATGGATGTCAGAGCCACCGGATGATAGTCATTAAGGCACGCTGCTTGGCTGTTCTTTGGTACTGGGATGATGGTCGTCTTCTTGAAGCAGATAGGGACCTCAGATTGTTGTAAAGAGAGGTTGAAGATGTCTGCGAATACTCCTGCCAACTGATCCGCGCAGGATCTGAGTGCTCGTCCGGGTACCCCATCCAGACCGCTTTCCATGGGTTGACCTTTGAGAAAGCTGCTCTGACATCTGCAATGGTGACCCCAGATACAGGTTCATCCAGGGCTCCCAGGGTGGAGGGCATGCTCTCGCTGACCTCTTGCTCAAAACGGGCGTGGAATGCATTGAGCTCATCAGGGAGAGGTGCATTGGAGCTGGCGATTTTACATGCCTTCATCTTGTAGCCTGTTATGTTTTGCAAATACCATAAGCTATCGGAGCAGAGCTCCTTCGTCAGACCACTCCATCTGACGAAGGGGCAGCGCTCCGAAAGCTTATGGTATTTGCTACCAAATAAACCTGTTGGACTTTAACCTGGTGTTGTGAGACTTCTTACTTTCTTGTATAGGTCAGGGTCGCCTGACTTGAAGGCCTCAGACCTAGACTTCAGCAAGCAGTTGATATCCCTGTTCATCCATGCTTTCCAGTTGGGAAACACACGGATTTGCTTCTTTGGCACACAGTCTTTTACACACTTACTAATGAAGTCAGTTACTGTAGTGGCGTTCAGGCTGGTCACAGAGCTAAATACTGATCAGTCCACTGACTCTAAGCAGTCCTGTAGGAGATCATCTGATTCCTCAGACCGACATTGCACGACTTCCTTTGACGGATTCTCCCGCTTCAGTTTTTGCTTGTAAGCCGGGAGCAGGAGCACAGCCTTGTGGTTTGATTTGCCAAAGTGTGGGAGGGCGATAGAGCGGTAGGCATGTTTGATGTTTGTGTAGCAGTGGTCTAGGGTGATTGGGCCTCTGGTGGAACAAGAGATGTATTGGTGGTAACTTGGTAGTACGCTCCTGAGATTGGCCTGATTGAAGTCCCCGGCCACGATGAACAGGGCCTCGGGATGTTTCGTCTCAGGGCTCTTTGTAGTGGTGTATATTTCATCCAGCGCAGTCTTCACATCCACATGGGGTGTTGAATGAGAGCCTTGAGCATTGCACCCTCTCCCCTTGTGGACACAGAACCTTATTGAGTTCACCCAATCAGCAGCTTTGGAGATGGCTCACCCTCAATGGAAACCAGGTTGCCTGTACATTATTCACAATGAAATTTAACTAACGGGCCCATGACTGCCCCAAACTGACTGCACCCGGACTCCCTGAACAAGCCAGAGCTGCATATAAATTACACTCAGGGACACACAGGTCAGTCACACCAGGAAGATGGCCCAGAGGAAAAGTGCTCCCAGGTTTTTGGAGACTGAGCAGGCCCGTCTGCTGGACGCGGTGGAAGAGAGGCGACAGCTGCTGTTTTCCACTCAGGGCCATCGCCAAGGGGTCGCGCAGCAAGCGTCTTATGGGAGGCAGTGCTATCTGCTGTGAATGCCAGGACTCTGACCCCCTCGGTCCGGATAACAGTACCACAAGAAAATGAATGGTCTTCTTCGGGCTGCATGGGTGAGTGTGCATTCCATTCTGAAACCTATACCTGTGCTGTGCTTACAATGTCAAATCATTCCCAAACATCTCAAGGGCAGCTACCAACTGCGCCCCCCCCCCCCCTCCCCCAGTGCAGCCTTGAATCCCTGTGGCAACCCACCCCCATCAGCACCCCCCCTATGGGGTTCCACGGCCAACACAAGCGCCCCAACCACAACACACATTGTACCCCATGCCCTTCCAAACATCATGCTTTTAATCCCCGTTATGTCTCCACAGGGGAAAACCGTACGTGGGTGGGGGTGTTCCTGAGCTGCGGCTGTTGACGGGCTCTGAGCAGCGTGCCCTGGAGCTGGCAGGGGAGACTCCACGCCTGGAATGGTAACCAACAGCCAGGTCGGCATCCGGCATGCAAGTGAGCATCAGCTTAACCCTCTTCCTAAGTTTCTTTGAATTAAGTGCTATGTTGCATGGGCTGCTTTCCCTCCCTTCCCCTGTTCTTTCTTATAGTGCTGGATCCTAATGAACCCAGCCCTTCTGGTGTCGCAGCCCCCCCGCTGCTCCTGAACCAACTCCAATGGACACCTCGGACGACACCTCAGAGGGAGGCCCTGAAGAATCCTCCAAGGACAGGTCCAGTGAATCAGCACAGGCATCAACCACACAGCCCACCGACACAGAGACTGTCACCACGGTGGCTCATGTTAGTGCTGAGGCCTCTGGGCCACTTATTGGTGAGCACATCACAGCCACTGCTGCACATCGGGTGGAGGCGGGCACATCCGAGGGCTCGGGCACATGGGAGTCTGCCGGCGGGAAGGTCCCAAGCCAGATGCCGGACCTCAGGGTTCGTTCATCCCGAAGCTGGTGGAGATGCATCAGCAAACCTGGGGAGCTGTGGAAGGGCTGTCAGCAACCATGCTGCGACTGCAAGGCTGTCAAACAGAGTGTTTGACAGTCTCAGAGGGCCAGGGCTGAAGGATCACAGACCATGGGGTACATGCAACAGGGTCTCCAGAACTGGCAGAGCCAGGTAACACCAGAGCTTCTGGAGGTCAGTCCAGCTACCCTGTCATCACATGGAATGTCCCTGAGCCCTGTGGGAACCCAAGAGAGGAGGAAAGGCCAGAGTCCATTCCGGGGTCTTCCACCCAGGAGACTCCAGATGGCCCGACATCTTCCGATTCCCTCCTTCCTCATACCAGAGCATCTCAGGGCCAGCGAGATGAACAGGGTGGCACCGAAACATCAGCGTCATCCACAACTCAGCCGGGGCCTTCCAGGTTTTGGCCCCCCAGGAGATGGCTGCCAAGGGCATCAGAGGCAACAGGGTGTGGATCAAAGCTGGGTGCTTCAATCTCTGATGTGCATCCTGGGAGAGCACCTAGACAAAGCAGTAAGCCACACAACATTAGAAAGTTGTAGGATCACTGAGAGGGCACGAGTGCAAGTCACCAGTAGTCAAGGTTAAGTTTTTGTCAATGTTAAGAGCACAATAAAATGTTCTTATCATCTCACAGCTGTAACTTATCTGTTTCTGATTCTCCCCCCACAGAGTGTTCCCCAATTCCACGCATCGAGGTGCAGACTGCAGTGCTCCGCGATACCAGCCCCTCGGCCAAATATTATAGAGTGCCTGCTCTACTTTCTCCAGCATCCACGGGGCCCGCCTGTCATGCCATCCCCTCCACCCAATCTAGCTCCCTATCCATTGCCCCACACGCTTGGTTTCCCATCCCTTACTGCTATGCGGGCCTAGGTGGCAGTGTGCATTCGGAGAACAGGTAGGAGGCAGAGTTGAGTGGCACCAGGGGCAGGATCCCAGTGTGCACAACAGCGAGTCATCATCATCCTCCAAGACTCACTACCAATGCTGGCCCAGGCCCATTAACCGGCTGTGATGTTTCTCGAGATCAGAGGGGGTGGGCTGACAGAGGGTGGGGATGAGGAAGGGTCACTTGGTTTCAGTGTCCAGCTTTGGGTCGTTGGGTGTGGGTGGCAGCTGCAGTGGCTCCTGGGGTTTGGTGGAAGAATGGTGAGAGCAACTCCCACACTGGACATCACCAGCTATGTTAAGCGGGCTGCTATCAAGGCCTCCCTTGCTGCCCTGTCCTGCCGGACCCCTGCCATCGCCACCTGCCCTCCATCCTCCAGCTCCTCATATGGCAGGTCGTCAAGTCCTGCCTGATGTCGTTCCTCCTCCTCCAACTGGTCTCCCCGTTGCTGCGCGATGTTGTGCAGGATGCAGCAGACGATGATAATGCGTGAGGCACACAGGGTCATACTGGAGAGCACCCCCCGCAAGAGTGGTCCATGCAGCGGAATCTCATCTTCAGCAGGCCTATGCAACGCTATGGACTGGGTGGCCACACTGCGGCGGGTTTCCGCCTCAGTCTCAGGCCTCCGCACTGGTGTCATCAACCATGACCTCAGTGGGTAGCCCTTGTCCCCCACAAGCCATCCCGGCAGCCTGGGTTGGTCTTGAAAGAGCCCAGGGATGTCCGACTGCCTCAGCACATAGCTATCATTGACACTCCCTGGCTGGTATGCACAGACCTGAATGATGATTATCCGGTGGTCACAAACAATTTGCACATTCAGGAAGTGGAACCCCTTTCTGTTGATAAATGGCTGTCCCTCACCTTGCGGGGACAGCAGGGCGATGTGTGTCCCAACCACTGCCCCTTGACATGGGGCATCCCTGCAATGGCGATGAAACCCGCAGCCCGGGCCTCCTGCTGACACTGACCAACATCAAAGAGGATGTATTGTCCTGCCTGGGTGAACAAGGCATCTGTGACCTGGGGAACACATCTGTGGACTGAGGCCTGAGAGAATCCGCACAGGTCGCCACTGGGTGCCTGAAATGACCCTGTCGCATAGAAGTTAAGGGCCGCCATCACCTTCACTTCTACTGGCAGTGGGTGCCTCCCCCTCCCCTCAGGTGCCAGGTGTGCGAGCACCTCGCACAGGTGCCGGACCGTGTCCTTGGATAGGCAGAGCCGGCGACGGCTCATAACCTTCGACAGCCCCTCGAATGATATTCTGGTTCGGTACGTTCTGGCGCTCCACATCCTCCTTCTCCTGGCCACCCTTTCGGGAGATTGCTCTCCCACCTCATGGCCATCAGCGGTAGCCCCCTCCCCTCCTTCCTGAGGGTCTGCCACTGGCTGCTCCTGCAGTGACCTCCCCACACCCTCCACCTCCTGAGCTGCCTCCTCCTCCTCAGCAGCCACCATGATGGCCAGCTCAAAATCAATCAGTCCCAGATCCATTCTGCACAGTGGGGATTAGAGAGGGAGAGATTGATAGATTCATGTCATTGCTTGCATCTACCCCAGCACCGTCCCCCGCCTCCCAATCCCTCACGGGGTCTAGTAACCCCACTTGTGGATGCTGGCAACACAACATATTGTGAACACAGCACCAGCTGCCTGAACTGATGAGCCCTCAAGCAGCACATGGTGCACTTTCCCACTCCCACCTCCCTAAAACCCCAGCACTCAGTCCAGTCCCTCACCACAGGCCACAGCCAGAACAAAGGAACAGCCCAGTGGCTGCAGAGAGCAGCCTGACCAGCACTCAGTAAAGCACCCCACCCCACCCCACCCCACCGAGGTTACATGGAATATCCCTGGGACAGCACTTCCAGCTCCCCAGGAACATCCCCACAGCAAGCACTATATTTTCAGGCCCTGCCTCCAACCTCCCCTGCACTCCGGGGGCTGCAGCTCCATAGCACTCACCTCCTCACTCCTGTTCAACGCTGCCACGCCAAGTCCCAACTTGTATACAATGGTTGTAAACCCTGCCAGAGTGACATCACGCCAGAGAGGGGGGAGACGCTAGTGGGGGCAGAGATTCTAGTCACGCACCCATTAGTTAGATGTTAAAGTATGTAAACACACGGTAATGTCCGTTACACTGATTTACAGCATGGATCTGTCGACACCAAAAAACATAGGCAGGGAGATGCTTGGAAGTCTGGATGCCCAGAGTGATTCTTGCACATCGTCCACCACTAGAGTCTCCCAGCCCACTGTGCTAAAATAGCAGCACAACAGGATGGGAGAATCACTCTGTGGGTTCTCCAGAATTGTATTGATCAGGGTCTGTGCGGAGCAAAGGTGAGAATGAAGACTGAGAGGGAATGGGGAAGATTGGAGCCTGTGGAATGGAGTGGGAAAGAGCAGAAAGAGGGAATGGGGAAGAGTGAGGCCTGTGAGAGGGAAGAGTGGGGCCTGCGAGTGGCAGTGAAATTACTTTGAGGGGTAGCAAGGTGGAGCCAGAACAGGGCCTGTGAGGGCAAGTGGGGAAAAGCAGGGCAGTCGGGCCTGGGGCCAGCAACAGAGTGGTCAGGCCTCGGAGTGGGATGAGTGTGTGAGAGATGAGAGTGAGTGAGAGACATGAGTGAGTGATGTGAGTAAGTGATTGAGAGTTGAATGAGTGAGAGATGTGTGAGTGCGATGTGAATGAGAGATGTGTGTGAGTGAGAGACATGTGAGTGAGTGGGAGACATGTGAGTGAGTGGGAGATGTGTGAGTGAGTGAGAGATGTGTGAGTGCGATGTGAGTGAGAGATGCGTGTGAGTGAGAGATGTGTGAGTGGGAGAAGTGAGTGAGTGAGAGATGAGTGAGTGAGAGATGAGAGTGAGTGGGAGATGTGTGAGTGAGTGAGAGATGTGTGAGTGGGAGATGTGAGTGAGTGAGAGATGAGTGAGTGAGAGATGTGTGAGTGAGTGAGAGTTGTGAGTGAGTGGGAGATGTGTGAGTGAGTGAGAGATGCGTGAGTGGGAGAAGTGAGTGAGTGAGAGATGAGTGAGTGAGAGATGTGAGTGAGTGAGAGATGTGAGTGAGTGGGAGATGTGTGAGTGAGTTAGAGATGTGTGAGTGAGTGAGAGATATGTGAGTGAGTGAGAGATGGGTGAGTGAGTGAGAGATGTGTGAGTGAGTGAGAGATGAGTGAGTGAGAGATGTGAGTGAGTGGGAGATGTGTGAGTGATTGAGAGATATGTGAGTGAGTGAGAGGTGGGTGAGTGAATGAGAGATGTGTGAGTGAGCGAGAGATGGGTGAGTGAATGAGAGATGTGTGAGTGAGCGAGAGATGTGTGAGTGGGAGAAGTGAGTGAGTGAGAGATGAGTGAGTGAGAGATGTGAGTGAGTGGGAGATGTGTGAGTGAGTGAGAGATGTGTGAGTGAGTGGGAGATGTGTGAGTGAGTGAGAGATGTGTGAGTGAGTGAGAGATGTGTGAGTGGGAGAAATGAGTGAGTGGGAGATGAGTGAGTGAGAGATGTGTGAGTGAGAGATGTGAGTGGGAGATGTGAGTGATGTGTGAGTGAGAGATGTGAGTGAGTGGAGATGTGTGAATGAGTGAGAGATGTGTGAGTGCGATGTGAGTGAGAGATATGAGTGACTGAGAGATATGTGAGTGAGTGAGAGATGTGAGTGAGTGAAAGATATGTGAGTGAGCGAGAGACGTGAGTGGGAGAAGTGTGAGTGAGAGATGAGTGAATGAGAGTTGTGTGTGAGATGTGTGAGTGGGTAGCACAGTGGCACAATGGTTAGCACTGCTGCCTCACAGAGTCAGGGAACCGGATTCAATTCCAGCCTCGGGTCACTGTCTGAGTGGAGTTTGCACATTCTCCCCGTATCTACGTGGGTTTCCTCTGGGTGCTCCGGTTTCCTCCCACAGTCCAAAGATGTGCAGATTAGGTTGATTGGCCATGCTAAATTGCTCCTTAATGTCATGGGGATTAGCAGGGTAAATATGTGGGGTTATGGGAATAGGGCCTGGGTGGGATTGTGGTCGGTGCAGATTTGATGGGCCGAATGGCCTCCTTCTATACTGTAGGGATTCTATGATTCTATGAGTGATGTGAGTGAGTGTGAGATGTGAGTGAGATGAGTGAGTGAGTGAATGAGGGAACGATGTCACTACCCTGAAAAAAAGCACCTACAGCAGAGAAAATTCAAAGGCCTCTAGATGTTGTCAAGGTGGAAAGGTTAATACATTGATTCCATTATAATATTTCATAGGCAGTTATATCTTTATATCTGAAGGACGTCAGCGGTAGTTATTTTGAAATGTTGGGCAAGAAGTCCCAATATTACAGACAGTTTACAAAGTGTCCAGGAGTTATACCTTACTGAATGACAAACCAAAACTCAGGAGATCAGTGCCTTGTGAAAGGTCGGAAAGCATGCAAATGAACTTTTACTGGGATGCTGGGATGTTCAGCCTCGGATGCTGCAGAGGACAAGATGTTGGCTATGGGTTACATGTTGACTCGGACACTGGAGGGAATGAGGGCGGGGAACATCTGTTTCCCTGCGCTTATCTTCCCCAGATTTGTCTCATTCAATGCCACTTAGCTTTGGGATGTTCAATTGCAAGAATCAGACTTCTTCAGGCTCATGTTAACATTCGCTAACGTCACACAAAAGTCGCCAAAAACATCCGTATTCCCCTCCTCCGCACCTGCAGCTAACATGGAAAAACAGGGGACTTCCTTAGGCGGCATTGTAAGTTCATATTCTAGTGGGGGGGTTGGAAAGGTATTTCCCCCGTTAAAGCTGCCGCGTGTGTGCCGGAGGTTTCTGTCACATCGCTGGCTGCTTGAATGGAGACGGACAGAGACTCACTTTCTTTTCGGGTTGTGCTGCAGGCGGCAGTTTATTCGGAGCGGGATAAACAGGTGGACAAGAAACAGTTCAGCTTAGCAGCACAAGCTGTCCCATCGCTCTGCCGCAGACTGACCGCAACGGAAATTGCATATGTTTTATCCTGCTGGATTGGAACAAGATCATTCAACTGAACATGGAGATAAGTTCCACAGCAATCACACCGTTAAGTAGCTCTCTCTGTCTCTGACTCTCTCTCTCATATACATATACTATGTGTATTATACACACATCAATATACACGGAAAATACTCCCAAATAATGTTGATTGAACGGATTGATTAAAGCCAGCAACAAAAATATATGTATCTTAAGGCAGAAAACTCAAACTGAGTTCGGATATATATATATAACTATACAAAGTTATATATATAGTTATATATATAGTTATACATATATATATAAGAACTCGGTCATATATAGTTACATATAATTATATGTTATATATAACTATATATATTTTCTATTATGTATTATAGTTATGTATATAGTTATATATATATAAGAACTCAGTCATATATAGTTACATATAACATAATTATATATTATAGATAGCAATATATATAAAACATACAATTATATATATATTATTTAGACCCAAATATTCCGGACGCGGTTCGTCGGAGAACCAATGTAACTCCTCCCGAGGATGCGTTATCCGACCCCTCTCGGAAGTCCCAGCGCACTAGGCGGGATTCGCCTGGAAAGTTTTAACTTCTGATGGACAATTCCTGATTTGCTCCCGGGGACCTTTCGCAACCGACTGAGTTAGAGTTAGGCTGAATTTTCACCTGGTTAAGATAACGGGTGTCCTTTAAATCATCACCGCGATGCCACTATCTCCCAGCTGTCTACTGTTTCCATTTGTTTTTACATAAGATTTAATGTAAAGGTAACTTGAATGTAGCACGACGTCAGTATAGATTGCCTTTTATAAAGACGTTACCTAAAATTTTCTCCAATTCTCGAGGATGCGAACGATACAGCAGAATTGGGGCAGTATTTCAAACCATTCTCTTCTTTCATTTTCCTGTTTAAAAAATCTTTGTTATATTTATGAGTTTTATATTTTATTCAGAAGGTTCAAGGTATTTATGCTTGGAGACAATGGCAGCAATTTGCCAATGAGCAGACTAACAAAGTCTCAGAATGGTGTTGATGGTAACGGGTTGTAAACCCGTCAGCTGTCCATTTATGTCTAAGATAGAAAAAAGCTGGGGGTCAAGGATAGCTAATTAACATTTTCACCTGGATCAAGTTAAACGTGCTTCACGTGGCCATAAAGGACCGGGGAAGTATTTTTCCAGATTTGGTTCAAGCTTCCCAACAAATCAGCGAATATCACAGTCAGCAGTTCTGCAGGATCAGCAGGCAGAAGAGGCTGTGAGCTACCAGCATCAGATGCAGGAGGGACACATCCTGCAGACGTCTACGGATTTTTGAGAGTTTTGTTCTGGTGTGGCCTGGGGGGTAGAAGAATCATCGCAATAGGCTTTACTGCTGGTGGTAGATTTAAGATACTCTCTGAAACTGAGGAAAGCGTTCGGAGACTGTCACTCAAGGTTACTACTCGGCAAAACAGGGATGTGGAAACCCATTGGAAGCAACTGGGCTGTTTGCTAAAAGGACCGTAATTCAATGGGGAGTGTGATGAGTGATAAATACACAAAGGGAATATCATTTCTACAGTTTAAAGTATAAGTTTCCTACAAAAAGAAAATAGTGTTGAGTCAATCGTGTATTTTTTTGCACTGGTTCAGAAAACTCTGCCAAATTGCAATGATATAACCAGCAGAAACAAATGGAAGTGTGTTCCAGTGTCAATATCTTTGTGTGTTGAGGTATAACACTTTCAGACATTGGCTTTCTTCAGGTTACCTGATTATTGTCCTGTGCACCTTCATAAATATTCAAACTATTCTTATGTGCAATTTTATCATAATCACATTGGTGACCATAGCATTTATGATGTGGAGATGTCAGCAATGGACTGGGGTGGGCACAGTAAGAAGTCTCACAACACCAGTTTAAAGTCCAACAGGTTTATTTGGAATCACAAGCTTTCGGTGCGCTGTTCCTTCATCAGGTGAGTGCCACAGTCCCACTCACCTGATAAAGGAGCAGCGCTCCGAAAGCTCGTGATTCCTTTAACCTGGTGTTGTGAGACTTCTTACGATAACATTTATCTAATTAAATGGCACAGTATTTTTTCTTGTTTGATTTTTAATTGTATCAACATAATGATAAAAATAAACTTATATTTACACAATGGTAGTCAATTTAAGACAGTGCTATATCAGAGGGAAACATAAGGTGAGATTTTCTTGCCATCTGCGCTCTGGCACTAAACATGAAAAAGTGGCAGAGACCCAGATCACCTCTGCCCTTTAAATGGCATTCTGGGATTTCCACTGCTTTCCTGGAGGTTGAAGATTGGCCTGCAAGTCTATTTTGATTAAGTGGTCGAAGGTGTCTCAGCTCAAATGCACTCCTCCTGACTGACCACTGCATTGCTGTTATTTTTGTCATGAGCTATTTACATTTACACACTTGCCCAAGCAGGGCCAACTGCTCGTGGTGGGGGCAGGAAAATCAGAATTGGTTGCAGGTGTCTGACCTTAGTGATTTGAATCACAAGTAAGAGTTCAATAGTCAGCAGGTTGGGTTTTTTATTTGCCAATTTTGACAAGTGTTTGATTTGATTTGATTTATTATTGTCACATGTACAGTTTGTATGCGAGTCAGTTTGTATGTGACTTCAGACTTTTGTATCATCTTTCCAATGGAAGAAAGTGGGAGAAAGTATCTCGGGGGTGCGTGAGGTCCTCGATTATGCTGGCTGCTTTTCCAAGGCAGTGGGAAGTGTAGGCAGAGTCAATGGATGGGAGGCTTGTTTGTGTGATGGACTGGGTTACGTTCATAATCCTTTGTAGTTTATTGTGGTCTTGGACAGAGAAGAAGCCATATCAAGCTGTGATACATAGATAAGGATGCTTTCAATGTTGCATCTGTAAAAGTTGGTGAGAGTCATAGCGGACATGCCGAATTTCCTTAGCCTCCTAAGAAAGTAGAGGTGTTGATGTGCTTTCTTAATGATAGCGTTGGTGTGGAGGGACCTGGACAGGTTGTTGGTGCTCTAGACACTTAGAAACTTGAAACTCTTGACCATTTCCACTTCACCCCAGAAGTATGTCCTCTACTACATTTCCTGAAGTCAATGACAGTCTCTTTCATTTTCCTCACACTGAGGGAGAGATTATTGTCATTGTACCAGTTCATCAGATTCTCTATCTCCTTCCTGTACTCCATCTCATCGTGGCATGAGATCCGACCTACTATGGGGGTGTCATCAGCAAACTTGAAAATCAAGTTGGAGCGGAATTTGGCCACACAGTCATAGGTGTATAAAGAGTACAGTAGGGGGTTGAGGACACAGCCTTGCGGGGCACCGGTGTTAAGGAGCTGTTGTTGCCTATCCTTTCTGATTGCAATCTGTGGGTCAGGAAGTTGAGGAGCTGAGTCCTAGGCCACAGAGATGTATGTTAATTCCTAAAAATCCCATTACTCAGAAGTCCTTGACCTGCCTGAGATTCCTACTGAATCTCCAAGCTACAGGTTTCTGTGGGTGGGCCACAGCACCATATATGTCAGGCACTCTGCTCTGGGCACACCAATGTAAGGAAAATTAAGCAGGAGCTGGAACACCTTCTACCACTTCACCAAAATACCATATAACTGATTTGCAGGCCATTCCTCAACCTCCAGGAAAGCAGTGAAAATCCCAGAATGCCATTAGAGAGCAGAGACCTGGTGATCTGTGTCTCTGCCACTTTTTCATGATGACAGCGTTCAGGAAATGTGACACTTTTTCCAGTATCACGAAGACTCTCACAGCCAAATAGCAAAACCATATTGGCTCAATCAAGGGTTGATTTTCACTGAAGCTACTTGTTGTAGTTTGTTATTTTAGAGTGTGTTGGACAAGTCAGAGAACAGAACTTATCATTAACAATGTTGTTCCGCACAGACATGCTTTGCTCCCTGGAAAATTTCTAATACTGTGAAATAGGTTTGCAAATTGTGCAAGCATTTTCAGATCTTGGGTTTGGAGATACACCTCACTTATACAAACTCAAGCTTGAATGAGATGGGATCCTTGTTGGGCAAGAGAAGCAAATGTTATTGGGTGTAGATGGGAATGTAGAATTCAAAACGCAGACCGATCAGCCATGATCTTAATGAAGAGCAGGCTCGAGGGGCCAACTGGCCTACTCCTGCTCCTATTTTGTATGTTCCTTATGTTTGTATGTCTCAAATCATTTGGTTTCAGCACACTCAGAAATCAGATTGGGAACCAATACTTCCATTCAGTCAGCAAGTGTGACCACGAGCTCCCAGTTTCTTGTTATTTTCATCCCCTGTCCAACTCCCACTCTGACTTATCTGTTTTTTGCCTCTTACAATGTTCTAAGGAAATTCAACAGAAGTTGGAAACTCAAGGAACAGGACCTTATTTTTCAACTAGATGTAATGTCTTGAAAATTGCAATGTGCATTAGGCTACCAATCACATAAGCCGAGTGAGTGAGAAGGGGTTAAAAAGGATCTATGTTTTAACTGTACATGTAGTAGTTCGGATCCTTGTTGAATGTGACTGAATCTTGCTCTTTCTACCCAGGAACCTCACAATAGGTAACTTTACAGCCTTTCAGATTTAACATTAAATTCCATAATTTCAGATCATAACTACTACTCCTGTTTTTTTGAATGATAGCTGTAGATAATGGCTGGATTTTCCAGCCCTTCCCACTGGTGTGATCTTCTGGTCCCGCCGATGGCGACTGACCCTCCCTCCGCCAGCAATGGGTTCCCTGGTGTGCAGCCGATGAGCAATGCAAATAGTCATTGAATTCAGTGGGACAGAAAATCCTGCTTGCGACCAATGGCTAGCCACCTCCCCCACTGGAAAATCCATCGTGGGCGGAGCCAGAAAATCCTGCTAATTCTAGTTCCGTCTTTTGAAATATTTTTACTTATCACATTACCATCCCCTTTTGCCCTGCACCATCATCCCGCCATTTAATCATCCTGCCTTCAATCCTATTACAGACCTTCGCTTTTGTCCTATGCCCTCCATCCTCATTCTCTGCCTTTGCACTTGTTTAGAAACTTACTCTCAAAATTTTTCCTCTTTCGATTTTCATTAACCTGCAACGTTAACTCGGTTTCTTTCTCTACAGATGCTGCCTGACATGCTGAGTACTTTTATCTCATGTTTCTAATGTGCTAACAGATCTGTTGATGCAGGGAAACCTGTAGGAAGAATCTATTTTGAAAAACTATCCCACCCAAGCCCTATCCTCATAACCCGATGTTAGTCACAGATTTACCCTAGCTAATCTCCCTGACACTAAGGGGCAATTTAGCATGGCCTATCAACCTAATCCGCACATCTTTGGACTGTGGGAGGAAACCGGAGCACCCAGAGGAAGCACACACAGACATGGGGAGAATGTGCAAACTCCACACAGACAGTGACCCAGCCGGGAATCAAACTCAGGCCGCTGGCACTGTGAGGCAGCAGTGCCACTGTGCCACCGTGCTGCCCCCTTGCATTAACATTGCAATGACGTTACTGTGAAAATCCCCGAGTCGCCATACTCCGGGTACACTGTTCGGGTACACTGAGGGAGCATTTAGCATGGCCAATGCACCTAACCGGCACATCTTTTGGTATATCATATATCATTATGCTATACATGTAACATATCGATATATTATTCGGTATATCCTTTTTGTTATATCATTTATACTTCAGGGAGCATCAGCCACTCATTTTGTTGAGCTTCCGAAATTATACTTAAACAGTTACATTGTTCAGCAACTCCCATTTATTCAGATATCCAAGCAGACATGTTATCTCATCCTTTTTTATTTACAATTGCTAGTCTAACATATAAATTAAAGTTATTTGACCTTCATCTCAAAATTCATCAAATTGCATTGAATAATGTACAAGTTTAAAACATCAGGAGAACTAAGTAAGGAATTCTAATTATGCTTTTAAGTTGGACTTGAGTTCTGTTTCAAGTGGGATAATAATGAGTAAAGATTTCTCCTGTGTGTTAAGTGCAGGCTGAACCATAACCCCATTCTTTATAAATGCGTTAACAATTTCACTGTACCTAGCTCTCTGAAGAAGTATTTCACCAATGGCTATTATTTCCTCATTGAGCTCAGAGTGAAATTATTTAAGTGCTCAATACTAAAAATGAAGAGATGTCGGATGAAATGGAGAAGGAAAATCAGAACAAGACATAAATGATAGGCCAAAGGAATCAGCTCAGAATCAGAATATATAAATCATTCAAATAATTAGGATATTATTGCCATAGAGGGAGTCCACGAAGATTCACCAGACTGATTCCGGGGATGGCAGGACTGTCTTATGAAGAGAGATTGGGCAAACTGGGCCTGTATTTTCTCGAGTTTTAAAGAATGAGAGGTGATCTCATTGATACCTACAAAATACTTAAAGGAATAGACAGGGTAGATGCAGGCCAGATGTTTCCCTTCTTGTAGTGTCTAGAAGCAGGTGACTCAATTTTAAGATAAGGGGGATGCCACTTAGGACCGAGATGAGTAGAAATTTCTTTATACAGCGGGTCGTGAATCTTTGGAATTCTCTCTACTCCAGGTTAGAGAAGCTGTCATTGAATCTGTTAGGATAGAGATTGATGGATTTCTGATTAACAATTATATAAAGGGTTATGGGGGTAGTGGGTGCAAAAGGCATTGAAGTGTCCAATCAGCCATGATCATATTGTATAGCAGAGTAGACCTGATGGACTGAATGGCCAACTCCCGTTCGTTTTTTCCTTCCTAAAATTCATAACAATTCATAATTTTATAAATTTAAGATGACAGTTAATTTAAGATTACCTATTCTATGTACTCAGGGGTGTATATTCCCAAACATTAACATTCCCAAACTTGTCAGCTGTACCTTCAGTAATAACTGGGAAACACAGGCAGGCACCATACAATAAAATACTTACTTTGTCATTTCAAAAGATTGCTAGGATTGTTCCATTTCAAAGGAGATAATGATAATTGCCATTTACACCTTTCCAGTTCCTTTTTTAAATTTGTACCATTATCATCCCCTTTTGCTGTGTGCCATCATCCCATTTGCCTTTTAATCATCCTGCCTTCCACTCTATCACAGATCTACACTTTGTTCTTTCTTTCCCTCCTCTCATTCCCCTATACCCTCTGTTTTGGATTACAGTGACAAAGATGATGAATCACTTCAGAATTTAAATTCTAAATAGCAATTTTATGAAAGAATTTAATATTAGGCTTCAGTCAGGAAATGTATCTTTTATGTGCTTCACTGAATTTTCAGAATAATTAATTTTCTTCTTGCTTTTATCTGTTGCTCTAGAATTTATATTCAATAAGGGAATTAGTTGCTTGAGGTCGGTGATCACATGGATAGAACTAGCATAATAATAGTGTAAAAAAAATATGAAAAGAGAAAAATGTCATTGGCCAATTACATCCTTTCCTGACATGGACCAGGAATGTCTGTTCCTGCAATAATCCCACTTAGTCAATTTAAGCTCCTGAGGAGAAAAACATTCTCCGTTTTTACAGAATAATGTGGAGATGCCGGCGTTGGACTGAGGTAAGCACAGTAAGAAGTCTCACAACACCAGGTTAAAGTCCAACAGGTTTATTTGGCAGCACTAGCTTTCAGAGCCCCAAGCCCCTTCTTCAGGTGAGTGAGGACTCGTGTTCACAAACAGGGCATATAAAGACACAAACTCAATTTACAAGATAATGGGTGGAATGCGAGTCTTTACAGGTAATCAAGTCTTAAAGGTACAGACAATGTGAGTGGAGAGAGGGTTAAGCACAGGTCAAAGAGATGTATATTGTCTCCAGCCAGGACAGTTAGTGAGATTTTGCAAGCCCAGGCAAGTCGTGGGGGTTACAGATCTGAATATTTTCTAATATTCATTTACACTGAAATAATTTATAGCAGCAAAAATCTAACCACATAGCTTATAGTCCAAGAAATGTATATAAAAGGCCACGAAAGCACTCTGGAGCGATTCAAATTTTCTTCAATTCAGAATGAAACCATTTGCAAATATAATTTTCCAATAGAATCTTTCTGGTCTTCCTTTGCCACTTCCCTTTTGTGGTGGAACCCATGAGAAACGTGTAAGATGTATTCTCACAGATCCCTTAAGTCTGCAGAAATTTCAGAAATCCCTGATATTTTCAAGAACAAGGGAAACTTCACTTACATTAAATCCTTAATTTCTTTGCAAGTCAATCAAGCATGATCAAAGTAAGAGAATAATTTTAACAATGTCCCCTCTGAGTGACCCAGGCAATGAAATAATTGTTTCAAAATAGCAGAAAATTGCTCAGTAAATGCCTCGGTCACTTTATTTGCCATTGTGAACAACAACTTCTGGTTCTACAGCGCAAAAGGGTGGGAGGAAGAAGAGGAGAGCAGTAGTGATAGGGGACTCAATGGTCAGAGGTACGGACAGGAGGTTCTGTGGTCTGGACAGAGACTCCCGCATGGTTTGTTGCCTCCCAGGTGCAAAGGTCAGGGATGTCTCTGATCGCATGCACAGCGTTCTAAAGTGGGAAGGTGATCAGCCAGATGTCGTGGTACACATCGGTACAAATGACGTAGGTAGGAAGAGTGAGGAGGTCCTAAAGAGTGAGTGCAAAGAGCTTGGAAGGAAGTTAAAAAGCAGGACCCCGAGGGTAGTAATCTCAGGATTGCTACCTGTACCACGTGCCAGTGAGGGTAGGAGTAGGATGCTTGGGCGGATGAACACGTGGCTGAGGAACTGGTGTAGGGGGCAGGATTTCCAATTCTTGGATCATTGGGGCCGCTTCTGGGGCAGGTGGGACCTGTACAAGAGAGACGGGTTACACCTAAACTACAAGGGGACCAATATACTTGCGGGGAGGTTTGCTAGTGTTATTGGGGAGCGTTTAAACTAGATTTGCAGGGGTGTGGGAACCAGAGTGCCAGAGCAGATAGTGGAGCAGGGGTAAAAAGACAGATTAGTTCAAGTAAAATCACAAATGGAAGGGTTGAGTGTGGTGGAAATAACCTTTTGAGGTGTGTCTATTTCAATACCAGGAGTATTGTGTGGAAGGCAGATGAGCTGAAGGCGTGGATAGACACATGGAAATATGACATTATAGCCATTAGTGAAACTTGACTACAGGAGGGGCAGGACTGGCAGCTCAATGTTCCGGGGTTCCAATGTTTCAGGCGGGATAGAGGCAGAGGGATAAAAGGTGGGGGGGGGGGGGGGGGGAGAGGGGGGTGGCATTGTTGGTCAGGGAAAATGTTACAGCGGTACTCAGGCAGGATAGATTAGGGAGCTTGTCTACAGAGGCCCTCTGGGTGGAGCTGAGAAACAGGAAAGGTATGACCACATTAATGGGGTTGTATTATAGACCACCCAATAGTCAGCGAGAATTGGAGCAGCAAATCAGCAGAGAGATAGCTGACAACTGCAAGAAACACAAAGTTGTGATAGTAGGGGATTTTAATTTTCCACATATGGATTGGGACTCGCATACTGTTAAAGGTTTAGATGGGGTAGAGTTTGTAAAATGTGTTCAGGAGAATTTTCTACATCAGTATATAGAGGTGACTAGAGAGGATGTGATATTGGATCTCCGATTGGGAAATGAGTTAGGGCAGGTGATGGATGTGAGTATGAGGGAACACTTTGGATCCAGTGATCATGATGCCATTAGTTTCAACCTGATCATGGATAAGGATAGATCTGGTCCTCGGGTTGAAGTTCTGAACTGGAAAAAGGCCAAATTTGATTAAATGAGAAGGGATCTGGGAAGTGTGGATTGGCACAGGCTGTTCTCTGGTCAAGATGTAAATGGAAAGTGGGAGGCCTTCAAAGGAGAAATTTTGAGAGTGCAGAGTTTGTATGTTCCTGTCAGGATTAAAGGCAAAGTAAATAGGAATAAGGAACCTTGGTTCTCGAGGTAGATTGTAACACTGATTAAGAGGAAGAGAGAGTTGTATGAAATGTACAGGCAGCAAGGAACAGATCAGATGCTCGAGGAGTATAAAAAATGCAAGAAGCTACTTAAGAGGGAAATCTTCTTTTAGACATGAGGTTGCTTTGGCAGACAGAGTGAAGGAAAATCCAAATAGGTATGTTAGGAGCAAAAGGATAGTGAGGGATAAAATTGGTCCTCTTGAAGACCAGAGTGGTACACTGTGTATGGAACCAAAAGAGATGGGGGAGATACTAAATGGTTTTTTTGCATCCGTATTTACTGAGGAAATGGGCATTGAGTCTACGGAAATAGGGCAAACAGGTAGGGAGGTCATGGAACCTTTACAGATTAAAGGGGAGGAGGTGCTTGCTGTCTTGAGGCAAATCAGAGTGGATAAATCCCCAGGACTGGACAGGGTATTCCCACGGACCTTGAGGGAAGCTAGTGTTGAACTTGCAGGGGCCCTGGCAGACATATTTGTTTGGAAGGACAAACCAAAGAAGAACGTACAGGGTAAATGGTAGGACTCTGAAGAGTGCAGTTGAACAGAGAGATCTGGGAATACAGGTACAGAATTCCCTAAAAGTGACGTCACAGGTGGATAGGGCATTTGGTACTTTGGCCTTTATAAATCGGAGTATCAAGTATAAAAGTTGGAATGTCATGGTAAGGTTATATAAGGCATTGGTGAGGCCGAATGTAGAGTATTGGATTCAGTTTAGGTCACCTAATTACAGGAAGGATGTAAATAAGGTTGAAAGAGTGCAGAGAAGGTTCACAAGGATGTTGCCGGGACTTGAGAAGCTGAGTTACAGGGAGAGATTGAATAGGTTGGGACTTTATTCCCTGGAGCGTAGAAGAATGAGGGGAGATTTGATAGAGGTGTATAAGATTTTGATGGGTATAGATAGAGTGAATGCAAGCAGGCTTTTTCCACTGAGGCTAGGGGAGAAAAAAACCAGAGGGCATGGGTTAAGGGTGAAAAGAGAAAAGTTTAAAGGGAATATTAGGGGGGGCTTCTTCACGCAGAGAGTGGTGGGAGTGTGGAATGAGCTGCCGGATAAAGTGTAAATGCGGGGTCACTTTTAACATTGAAGAAAAACTTGGATGGGTTCATGGATGAGAGGGGTGTGGAGGGATATGGTCCAAGTGCAGGTCAGTGGGACTAGGCAAAAAATGGTTCGGCACAGACAAGAAGGGCCAAAAGGCCTGTTTCTGAGCTGTAATTTTCTATGGTTCTATGGTTCTAACAGCCATGAAATCCCAATAGCTGTTTGTACAGCTCACATCACCATGGAACAGATTTCAAATGGTGATGGTTTGGGCAGTGGAACAGGTCCAGGCAGGAGAAGATATTTGATCCACCTGATTCACTAATCCACAGTATTTCCTTTATTGCATCTCCAAGAACTTTGGTCGCCATTCCTTGTAAAAAATCTCCTTAGTTCAACCATAAAACCCATAAAGTTTCTTATTCCACCACCAGAGCTGCTAATCTCTTTTATATACTTATCACCCGTTTGTAAAAAAAATCTCCTTTCTCTTTTTTCTTTTCTCTTTTTCATTGCCTTTTGTAAATATCAACACGCTCCATAAATCAGTGCAGCCTACTGCTTCATGCTGTTCCTCCCCACCCCACTTCAATGTCTCCCACCCCAGACTTGTCAGCTGGTTCAGCACAAAAAATAATCGCTTTCCTATCATCCCACCACCGCTCTACTGACTACTAGCTCTCTCAACTCTTCCTCTGTTTCTACATTGTTCGTCCGCTTGTCCAACATTCCAAGTCTGGGTGAGCAGCAATTTCTTTCAATAAAGCTCTGGGAAAACCAAAACAATCATACCTGGTCCTTGCCACAAACTTATGTTGAGCATCGCTCTTCATAACTTTGGCATCCTATTTAAATCCAAATTCTGCTCTGAGCTCATATACTCTCTATCACAATAGCACTACTTCACCCATCTTCATTCCTGCCTCAAACTCTCATGCTGAATCCCTCATGCATGGTTTCAGGAGCCATACCATAGAAAGCATTCTTTCTGGTTGTATCACAGCTTGGTATGGCTCCTGCTCTGCCCAAGACCGCAAGGAACTACAAAGGGTCGTGAATGAAGTCCAGTCCATCATGCAAACCAGCCTCCCATCCATTGACACTGTCTACACTTCCCGCTGCCCTGGAAAAGCAGCCAGCTTAATTAAGGACCCCACACACCCTGGACATTTTCTCTTCCACCTTTTTCCATCGGGAAAAAGATACAAAAGTCTGAGATCACGTACCAACCGACTCGAGAACAACTTCTTCCCTGTTGCCATCAGAATTTTGAATAGACTTACCTTGCACCAAGTTGATCTTTCTCTACATCTTAGCTATGACTGTAACACCACATTCTGCACTCTCTCCTTTCCTTCCCTATGAACGGTATGCTTCGTTTGTATTGCGCGCAAGAAACAGTACTTTTCACTATATACTAATACATGTGACAATAATAAATCAAAAAGTTAAGTCCTGACATCCAAAGATCATCTATCTGGAGTGCATTCCATCCTCCATAAAGATGAGCCCAATCAAAACCAAATTACCCTATATCCCAAATTGCCCCCAAGTCCCATTCACCAGTGTACATTCTTATAAAATAGTGTACACAGATGAAGAGGATAAAGGGAAATGGATTTGCCTGGTGACCACCTTTCCATGGCTATTTGGTTGTAAATCTATTTGCTTGTTCTTATTGACAGTCATCTGATATTTAAATAGTTAACAGCTTAAAGCAGCCAACCAATACATGTAATCAAAATCAGTTGCCATTATTTGTATCTAACATCTCAGTAAGCCACTTAAAACTAACATATATTGATAAGTGCTGATGAAGTTATATGAATGTAACATGATAAACTGTCTAGCGTGCAAGTATAAAGCAGAGTCTAGAAATAGATGCTGCTGACAGGTGCTTCAAACCAAAATTAGCTTTTTTACATGTGAGTTGTATAATCTTCTCCCACCTCAACTCCATCCTTTGCAGAAATTATTGCTCACTCTGAGGGCACTGAAGAGGTGCTGGAATCCAGGAGAAATAAGAAGCCATCATTTGCTGCTGTCATGTACTCCAGGAGGGGGTCCATAAACAGCTGCTGAACAATGGAAAATGTCATCATCTGTTACCAGACCTGCTATTCTATTTAAATAATGACAACTGTACAGATAACTGTGTCATTGTTTTGTTTAATGAACTCAATTACGCAAAGTGTGTCCCATTGTGTGGAGGTAACGATAGTTAAAATATGTCTTAGTTTTATATAGAATGACTAGTATTGCATTTATAAATGTTTTTATGCATTCAAGTAAAATATATTAATTCTTCTCACTTGTGATTCCAGTGTCTTATCTTTTTCTTTTTTATTTGATTTATTATTGTCACATGTATTAGTACACAATGAAACATATTGTTTCTTGGGTGCTATACAGACAAAGCATACCATTCATAGAGTGTATAGGGGAGAGGGTGAATAATGGAGTGTTACAGTCATAGCTAGGGTGTAGAGAAAGATCAACTTAATTCAAGGTAGGTCCATTCAAAAGGCTGATTGCAGCAGGGAAGAAGCTCTTGAGTCAGTTGGTATGTGACCTCAGACTTATGTATCTTTTTCCCAAAGGAAGAATGTAGGAGCGGGTACGTCTGGGATGCATGGGGGTCCTTGATTATGCTAGCTGCTTTTCTGAGGCAGCAGGAAGTGTGGATGGAGTCAATGGATGGGAGGCTGGTTTGCATGATGGACTAGGCTACGTTCCCAAGCCTTTGTAGTTTCTTGCGATCTTGGTCAGAGCAGGAGCCATAACAAGCTGTGATACCTCAGAAAGGATGCTTTCTATGGTGCATGTGTAAAAGTTGGTGAGAGTCTGAATTTCCTTAGCCTCCTGGGAAAGGTTTTTTACCCAAGCAGTCAGTTTGTACCCTATGTTTTCAAGCTTCTTCAGCTCTTGAGTAGAACTCTAATTATTTCTTTATAATTCAAGTAATTAGAACATAGAACATAGAACATACAGCACAGAACAGGCCCTTTGGCCCACGATGTTGTGCCGAGCTTTATCTGAAACCAAGATCAAGCTATCCCACTCCCTATCACCCTGGTGTGCTCCATGTGCCTATCCAATAACCGCTTAAATGTTTCTAAAGTGTCTGACTCCACTATTACTGCAGGCAGTCCATTCCACACCCCAACCACTCTCTGCGTAAAGAACCTACCTCTGATATCCTTCCTATATCTCCCACCATGAACCCTATAGTTATGCCCCCTTGTAATAGCTCCATCCACCCGAGGAAATAGTCTTTGAACGTTCACTCTATCTATCCCCTTCATCATTTTATAAACCTCTATCAAGTCTCCCCTCAGCCTCCTCCGCTCCAGAGAGAACATTCCTAGCTCCCTCAACCTTTCCTCATAAGACCTACCCTCCAAACCAGGCAGCATCCTGGTAAATTTTATTCTTTTTTGCTCAGGAGCCTGTAAAAGTGAATATGCTCCTATCGTGCATGCTGGGGTGCTTCCAGATACAATATCATTATTTGCTTCATCTAAATGTGCAAGGTCTTTTCTTCATGAATCAAATGAACGAAGAAAGGACTTTACTTTATTTGACACCTTTCACAACTTCAGGACTTCCTAAAGTAATTTTTAGCAAATTTAAGTTGAGGCAAAATACAGGGAAACGAAGTGGCGTATTTGCTCAGTGCAGGTTCCCACCAACACCACTGAGATGACTGAAGAGATATTGGGGGTGATTCTCCAAGCCCGTTGTGCTGCTCGAGCAGCGCAGTGCAGGGGGCTGGGAGATATCAGCGGAGGCCATTTTTCAGTCTTTCAGCTGGGCGCCAAGGCCTTTGCCCCTCTCCCAGCTGAAGATTTCCAATGTCATCAGCTCCACACCGGAAATTGGCACGGAGCTGATTAGCATGTGGAAATCTTCATTTCCATTTAATTACCGGGCCTGAGACTGAAGTCTCCAGGCCCACTAGCCTCCCCTCCGGGAGTGGTTCACTCCAGTGGGGTTTACAACTCCAACCCCGCTGGAGGGAACAGAGGCAATTAAGCCGCACCCCCCCCCCCCCCCCCCCCAGGAGGTCGGGGGTATGGGGGTGCCCATTGGGCAGTGCCAGCCTGGCACCCTGGCACTGCCCAAGGTGCAAACTGGCACTGCCCAATGGGCACCTTGGCACTGCCTGATGCCCAATGGGAAGTGCCAAGGGGGTGGGGCCAGAGGGGGGCCTATTGTGGGGCAGGACCTATTGGGGGGTGATTGGCGGGGGGGTGGGGTTCCACTTCCACTCTGCACAGGAATCGCAGGCAGAGGGAAGGAGAACAGTGATTGGGGCTGGCCAGCTGGATGGGGTGAAAGGAAATCGGGAGATCGGGGTTGGCTGGATGGGTGGTCAGGAAGATCGGATGGGGGATTCGCAAGGCCAGCGATGATGGCCAACGATCTGAAGGCCAGCAAAGCAGGTCCACTGCGCATGTACCAATCTCCACGCTGACAGATCGGTGCATGCGCAGTGGCCGTTCAGCATTACACTGCCAGCCTTTCAGGCGGGAATAGGTCCTGCCCCCTGATTTTCAGTGTAAATCCTGCGAGGACACTCTGCTCTACACAGAGTGTCAGAGATTTGTTCTGGAAATCAAGCTGAAAAAAACAGCAGGGGTTACTCCCATTTTCCCACAAATTGGAGACTTCGAATTTTTTGGGGAAAATCCCGGCCATTCTCTTTTGGTGTTGATTGAGGAATAAATATTGACCAGGGCACCAGGAGAACTCCCCAACTTTTCTTTTAATAGGTTCATAAGAGGTTAAAAGTGTGGTCAGATAAGAGACCTGTGACAAGGCAGAGGTGCTGAGGAAGGTCTACCAGGCTTGCTCCACGTGCATTCTCCATGGCACGATGCAGTTGGATAACTCCTGGGGACAAGGGGACCCATTCAGAAAGTGGCTGATGATGCCAATGCAGAGGCCACAAACACCAGTGGCTCGTTACAATGAGGTTCATGCTTCAGTGCATGTGCTGGTCAAGCAGGCAATTGGCTTGCTGAAGATGTGACTCAGTTGCCTGGACTGGTCGGGGGTGCTCTACAATATAGCACACAGAGAGTGTCCCGCATCATTGTAGTCTGCTGTGCAATCCACGACTTGGCACTGCAGAGGCCCTTGCCAATGATGTGGTCTGGGCCTGGTCAGCCCACAGCTGCTGGAGCCTCTGGCCATTATCTTCCAATCCTTCTTAATTGGCAACTGGAAAAATATGGGTTAATAAATGAGGGTTAGTGTTCAAGGCAAATCAAATTTGACTAACTTGATTGAGTTCTTTGATGAAGTGATGGAGAATGTTGATGAGGGTAGTGCCATTGATGTTATGTAGAAGAACTTTCAAAAGATCTTTGATAAAATAACACATAATAGGTTTGTTAACAAAATTAACATCCATGGGATTAAATGGGCAATGGCACAATGGGTATGAAGCTGGCTAGGAGGAATAAAGCAGAGCATAATTGTGAACAGTTATTTTTCAGGCTGGAGGGAAGTGTGCAGTGATGTTCCCATGGGTAAGTGTTAGAACTACTATTCTTCAGATATATGTTCATGGCCAAGACTAGGTCTAGAGGGCATAATTTTAAAGTTTCTTGATGACAAAACACTCAGCAATGTAGTACATAGTGAGCAGGATATTAACACGCTTCAAAAGAACATGGTCAGTCTGATGAAATGGGCAAACATATGGCAGACTAAGTTTCATTAGTGTGAAGTGATAATTCTGATGGGAAGAATAAGGTGAAGCAACATAAACTAAGTCATATAATGTGAAAGGGGGTGTGGGAGCTGAAAAACTTGGGATGTGTATATGTAAATGTTGAAGGTGGGAGACAACTTGAGCAGATTTTTATAAAACAGTCGGGATTCCCCAATTTTATTAACAGAGGCATAGAGTGTAAAGGCAAAGAAATTATCAGAAGCATTTATTAAACACAGTATTAGCCCCAACAGGAATGCTGCGGATAATATTAGACACCATACTTTAGGAAATGGTTACAGGCTTGATGATGGAGAACTAGAGAATTGCAAACATTATGCCATTATTTAAAAGGGGATAGATGAAGTAATTACGGGCTAGTCAGATTAACTTTGGTGGTGAGAAAATTATTTGAAAGAAATTCGGAGGGGCTGCATTAATCGTCATTTAGAAAGTCACGGATTAGTCAAGGACAATCAGCATTGATTTGTAACGAGACGGTCATGTCTGATCAATTAGATTTAATTTTTTGGGTAATCAATAAGGAGGGCCAATTTGTGCATTAATCCATGTGGACTTTAGCAAGGCTTTTGAAAAGGTCTCACACAGTAGACTGATTACAAAAGTAAATGTTATAGGGGATCCAAAGAAACATGGGAAGTTGGATCCTAAATTGACTAAGTGACAGGAGGAAAAGAGTCAACATATATGTTTGTGAGTGGAAGGCTGTTTCCAGTGAGATTCCACAGGGATGGGTATTGCATATCTTGTTTTTCATTGCATATATGTCAATGATTTAGACTTAAGTGCAAGGGGCTTGACTAACAGGTTTGCAGATGACATAAGAATTGGCTGTGTGGTTGACGGTGAGGAACCATAAGACCATCAGACCATAAGAAATAGGAACAGAAGTAGGCCGTTTGGCCTCTGGGCCTGCTCCACCATTCAATGCAATCATTGCTGATCCAACTTTCCTGCCCTTTCCACTTAACACGTTCTGGGGAAGGTGGGACCTGTACAAACAGGACGGGGTGCACCTGAACCAGAGGGGCACCAATATCCTGGGAGGGAAATTTGTTACGGCTCTTCAGGGGGGTTTAAACTAATTTGTCAGGGGAGTGGGAAAGGGAGTTGTAGTCCAGAAGTCAGTGAGGGTGGTGAGGTATTGGGGAAGGTATCAGGGTCAAGGGTGGGTACTGGTAGACAGGAAGGTGGGTTGAAGTGTGTCTACTTCAATGCAAGGAGCATCCGGAACAAGGTAGATGAACTTGGGGCGTGGATTGGTACTTGGGACTACGATGTTGTGGCCATTACGGAGACGTGGGTAGAACAAGGACAGGAATGGTTGTTGGACGTTCCGGGGTATAGATGTTTCACTAAGTGTAGGGAAGCTGGTAAAAGAGGTGGAGGAGTGGCATTGTTAATCAAGGATAGTTTAACGGCTGCGGAAAGGCACTTCGTGGGGGATCTGCACACTGAGGTAATATGGGCTGAAGTTAGAAATAGGAAAGGAGCGGTCACGTTGCTGGGAGTTTACTATAGGCCCCCAAATAGTAATAGAGATGTGGAGGAAGAAATTGCTAAGCAGATTATGGATATGTGTGGGGGTCACAGGGTAGTTGTCATGGGGGACTTTAACTTTCCAAATATTGATTGGAACCTTTGTAGGTCAAATAGTTTGGATGGGGCAGTTTTTGTGCAGTGTGTGCGGGAGGGTTTCCTGACACAATATGTGGATGGGCCGACTAGAGGTGAGGCCACATTGGATTTGGTACTGGGAAATGAACCGGGCCAAGTGTTAGATTTGGTTGTGGGAGAGCAATTTGGAGATAGTGACCACAATTCGGTGTCTTTTGTTATTGCAATGGAGAGGGATAGGGCCGTACGGCAGGGCAAGGTTTACAATTGGGGGAGGGGTAATTATGATGCGATTAGGCAAGAATTAGGGGGCATAAGTTGGGAACAGAAACTGTCAGAGAAAGGAACTAATGAAAAGTGGAACTTTTTCAAGGAACAAATACTGGATGTCCTTGATAGGTATGTTCCTGTCAGGCAGGGAGGAAATGGCCGAGTGAGGGAACCATGGTTCACAAAAGAGGTGGAATGTCTTGTGAAAAGGAAGAGGGAAGCTTATGTAGGGATGAGGAAACAAGGTTCAGATGGCTCGATTGAGGGTTACAAGTTAGCAAGGAATGAGCTGAAAAAGGGGCTTAGGAGAGCTAGGAGGGGACATGAGAAGTCCTTGGCGGGTCGGATCAAGGAAAACCCCAAGGCTTTTTACTCTTATGTGAGGAATAAAAGAATGACCAGGGTGAGGTTAGGGCCGGTCAAGGACAGTAGTGGGAACTTGTGTATGGAGTCAGTAGAGATAGGCGAGGTGATGAATGAATACTTTTCTTCAGTGTTCACCAAGGAGAGGGGCCATGTTTTTGAGGAAGAGAAGGTGTTACAGGCTAATAGGCTGGAGGAAATAGATGTTCGGAGGGAGGATGTCTTGGCAGTTTTGAATAAACTGAAGGTCGATAAGTCCCCTGGGCCTGATGAAATGTATCCTAGGATTCTGTGGGAGGCAAGGGATGAGATTGCAGAGCCTTTGGCTTTGATCTTTGGGTCCTCGCTGTCCACGGGGATGGTGCCAGAGGACTGGAGAATGGCGAATATTGTTCCTCTGTTTAAGAAAGGGAATAGAAATGACCCTGGTAATTATAGACCGGTTAGTCTTACTTCGGTGGTTGGTAAATTGATGGAAAGGGTCCTTAGGGATGGGATTTACGACCATTTAGAAAGATGCGGATTAATCCGAGATAGTCAGCACGGATTCGTGAAGGGCAAGTCGTGCCTCACAAATTTGATAGAATTTTTTGAGGAGGTAACTAAGTGTGTTGATGAAGGTAGGGCAGTTGATGTCATATACATGGATTTTACTAAGGCGTTTGATAAGGTCCCCCATGGTCGGCTTATGATGAAAGTGAGGAGGTGTGGGATAGAGGGAAAGTTGGCCGATTGGATAGGTAACTGGCTGTCTGACCGAAGACAGAGGGTGGTGGTCGATGGAAAATTTTCGGATTGGAGGCAGGTTGCTAGCGGTGTGCCGCAGGGATCAGTGCTTGGTCCTCTGCTCTTTGTGATTTTTATTAATGACTTAGAGGAGGGGGCTGAAGGGTGGATCAGTAAATTTGCTGATGACACCAAGATTGGTGGAGTAGTGGATGAGGTGGAGGGCTGTTGTAGGCTGCAAAGAGACATAGATAGGATGCAAAGCTGGGCTGAAAAATGGCAAATGGAGTTTAACCCTGATAAATGTGAGGTGATTCATTTTGGTAGGACAAATTTAAATGTGGATTACAGGGTCAAAGGTAGGGTTCTGAAGACTGTGGAGGAACAGAGAGATCTTGGGGTCCATATCCACAGATCTCTAAAGGTTGCCAGTCAAGTGGATAGAGCTGTGAAGAAGGCCTATAGTGTGTTAGCTTTTATGAACAGGGGGTTGGAGTTTAAGAGCCGTGGGGTTATGCTGCAACTGTACAGGACCTTGGTGAGACCACATTTGGAATATTGTGTGCAGTTCTGGTCACCTCACTATAAGAAGGATGTGGAAGCGCTGGAAAGAGTGCAGAGGAGATTTACCACGATGCTGCCTGGTTTGGAGGGTAGGTCATATGAGGAAAGGTTGAGGGAGCTAGGGCTGTTCTCTCTGGAGCGGAGGAGGCTGAGGGGAGACTTAATAGAGGTGTATAAAATGATGAAGGGGATAGATAGAGTGAACGTTCAAAGACTATTTCCTCGGGTGGATGGAGCTATTACAAGGGGGCATAACTATAGGGTTCGTGGTGGGAGATACAGGACGGATATCAGAGGTAGGTTCTTTACGCAGAGAGTGGTTGGGGTGTGGAATGGACTGCCTGCAGTGATAGTGGAGTCAGACACTTTAGAAACATTTAAGCGGTTATTGGATAGGCACATGGAGCACACCAGGATGATAGGGAGTGGGATAGCTTGATCTTGGTTTCAGATAAAGCTCGGCACAACATCGTGGGCCGAAGGGCCTGTTCTGTGCTGTACTGTTCTATGTTCTATGTTCTATGTTAACCCTTCATTCCCTTACCGATCAAAATTTTCTCTATCTCTGCCTTCAATATACAAGATGATTCTGCCCCCACAGCTCTCTATGGCAAGGAGTTCCAAAGACTGTCAACAATCCGAGAAGGAATTCCTCCTCATCTTAGTTTTAAATTGGTGCTCCTTTATTCTGAGACTATGCCCTCTGGTCCTAGACTCTCCCAGCCTTCCTTTTGAAGGGAAAGATCCTCTCAGCATTTACCCCTTAAAAATCCTATGGCTGAAATTTTATCGCCTTTCCTGTCATGGCAATCGGAGCGCGGCGGGGGGCGGGGGGGGGACGCCATGGAAAGATCCGTTGATCTTGGGCGAGATTTTCCGATTTCAGGACGAGAGAGGCTGCAAACTCCCGCCTTATATGTTTCAATGAGATCACCTCTCATTCTTCGAAATTCCAATGAATAGAGACCCAACCGCCTTCACTAAAATAATAGCCCATAACTTCCGCCTAGCAGCAGAAAGCTATGGACCACCAGAAATAGAAGAATTCATTGTGAAGTTACCCAAGTTCAAAAATCCCGCTGTACCTCCTGATGGAAGCAGCACCTTCGGAGTGCGTCAGGACAATCTCTGCACGCCCTAATGTGGCCTCTAGCCGTGCCCCCTTATGACGAAGCCAGGTTGGGGATGCCCATCGAGGTCATGCTTTGAAACAGCAGTTTTAAAGTGAAGGCAGAAGATCAAAATAACTTCCTGCTCTTATTAAGCTATGTTGAAGTTTCTTTTGCTATTTCTTTTGTTACTGGCTCATTTAAAGTGTAATTTTTAATTTTATTTTTATGATTGAAGATGAGTATCATTTAATATGTATAAGTAAACACAGGTTTTGTCATTTGTTTTGAATCTGTGAAACTACTATTTAAATCTGTATTATATCATTATATAACTTTACGTGCTTAAAAGTGTTTGTATGTTTTAATTTAAAATATGGAAATTGAAAATGTGACTGGGAGGAAGAGAGGTCTGAACTTCAGCACTGAATGGCTTCCTTCTGCATTGTGGGATTCTATGAATCTATCATTTAAATCTTGTGTTTTGATGTTTTAATTAAGCATTTTTAAAATTTTGTGAAGTTTGATGGGACACATTTATTAACAAAAATAATGTTATAAGTACAAAAAGTTGATACCATGTTAATGTTTAACCAAACATTTAATTTTAGCAGCTACAGTATGACATTTCATTTAATTGCCTCATCTTCTCCAAATTTCTTGCAATACAATATATTTTTTCACTTTGGCACAACAATTAATAAAATATTTTTGACTTAACACAATGGTTCTGTTATCTTTCAGCAAACAAGGAGAGGGAGGGAGGGATGTAAGGAGAGGAGGGGAGGAGAAAGGAGGGGAATGGAGCGGAGGGGAGGGAGGGGAGGAAAGGGCAGAGGAGGTAAGGGGAAGGGAGGGGAGAGGTGAATGAGGGGAGGGGAAGGAGAGGAGAGTGGAATGGGGTAAGGAGTGAAGTGAGAGGGGAAAGGGGAGGGTTTGGACATATTAATTGTACATTTAACATGTAATCTGACTCTTCTCTCATGATCTCTGTGCCTACATCGAAGCCTCAAAAAAAATTGAGTTATTTTAAGAAGCCAAGCTAAAAGTATCACATACCAGTGGTGGTAGAACGTGACTCCAGATTTTCAATCTGCACTGGATTCTGCAGAGAGATAGTCACATCAGTTTACAGGAGGCTTGCATGTGTCATCTTAAGGAATGCACTTTCCTAAAGCATTTGAATTAGCCAAGTTGCATACTTGCCACTGTAAATGTTGAGCTCATTTCACCCTATATCTTAAGAGACTTCCGAGGATCAACATTGCATCAGGGAGACTCTTAAAATTGAGATAAACAACACTGCTTAAAATACACAACAAATCAAAATGGACGTTAGCTGAAACTTATTACAGACACAGCAAATCCACTTTGTTTTTCATGAATGTACTTTTTAATGGAATTAATAGTATGTAAAAAATTGTTTAAAAAATTATATATCTTCCTTTCAATTTATGTGCATTACTTATATTTGAAATATCTTTTAAACACGTTTTGAAAAAAAAAACCCATCCAAAGAATGTCTGCTGCCTCTACTCTGTGCAACTAGGGCAGAAAAGAACTGTAAATAAATAGGAGTAAATACTTACCTATCATTAGGGCAAGTAAGCGAAGTTAGTGCTGTCCCATCACTTTTCTTTGAGACACTTCAGCGCAGTACTTCAATTCTGACAGCTATAAAAAACCAAACCAGAGGTTTGAATGTAGTGCGCTTTCAGTGCGCATGTCCTTGCGCAGGTCTTCTCTATTGTCCCGATGCGCATGTGCGGCGAACAATCCCCTACGCCAGAAGTCTGTACAGAAGGCCCAATATCATTCCCTAAATAAGGGGACCAAAACTGTTCAGTTCTCCAGATGTGGTCTCGCCAGTACCTTGTACAGTTGCAACAAGATTTCCCTATGTTTACACTCCAACCCCCTTTAAATAAAGGCTGACATTCCATTAGCCTTTCTAATTATCTGCTGCACCTGCTTTCAGTCTTGCATGTGTAAATATCCCCAAGTCCCTTTTTGATGCAGCTTTCTGCAGTTTTACTCCATTTAAATAATACTCTTTTGTTCTCCCTTCCAAATGAACAGCTTCATATTTTCCCACATTATACTCTATTTTATTTGATTTGATTTATTATTGTCACATGTATTGGTCTACAGTGAAAAGTCTTGTTTCTTGCGTGCTATGCAGACAAAGCATACCATTCATAGAGAAGGAAACGAGAGAGTGCAGAATGTAGTGTTACAGTCAGAGCTAGGGTGTAGAGAAAGATCAACTTAATGCAAGGTAAGTCCATTCAAAAGTCTGCCAGCAGCAGGGGAGAAGCTGTTCTTGAGTCGGTTGGTACGTGACCTCAGACTTTTATATCTTTTTCCCGAAGGAAGAAGATGGAAGAGAGAATGTCCGGGGTGAGTGGGGTCCTTAATTATGCTGGCTGCTTTGCCGAAGCAGTGGGAAGTGTAGGCAGAGTCAATGGATGGGAGGCTGGTTTGCATGATGGATTGGGCGACATTCATGACCTTTTGTAGTTCCTTGCGGTCTTGGGCAGAGCAGGAGCCATACCAAGCTGTGATACAACCAGAAAGAATGCTTTCTATGATGCATCTGTAAAAGTTGGTGAGAGTTGTAGCTGACATGCCAAATTTCCTTAGTCTTCCGAGAAAATAGAGGTGTTGGTGGGCTTTCTTAACTATAGTGTCGGCATGGGGGGACCAGGACAGGTTGTTAGTGATCTGGACACCTAAAAACTTGAAGCTCTCGATCCTTTCTACTTCGTCCCCATTGATGTGGACAGGGGCATATTCTCCATTTCGCTTCCTCAAGTTGATGACAATCTCTTTCGTTTTGTTGACATTGAGGGAGAAATTTTTGTTGCCGCACCAGTTCACCAGATTCTCCATTTCATTCCTGTACTTTGTCAACTTTTTGCCTACTTACTTAACCTTAAATATCAATATCTCTTTGTAAACTGTTTCTATCCCTCTCGCAACTTGCCTTACCTTCTATTTTTGTGTCATCTGCAAATTTGGCGACTGTATATTCGCTTCCTTCTTCAAAGTCATGAATATATATTGTAAACAGTTGCAGTCCCAGCACTGATCCCTGTGGAACCCCACTGGTTACAGGTCACCAACCTGAAAAATAACCCCCATCCCACTTGCTGACATGGCTGATATGCCTTTTCCAAATCCAAATGTATTTAACTATTTAAGCGGTGAGCAATAAGGAACTAATCAAACAAGGTTTACCTGAGTTAAAGAAAGAGCGAATTAATTAACTACCAACCTGAGAGAAAAAATAATAAAAACCCACTATCTCCCACAAGCGCAGGTATAATACATATGGGAGGGAAGTTAACATCCAATAGAAAAAGTTAAAAGCAATATATGGTTAAGTGTCCTTTGACTGTACTTAAAGGCATAGATTTTTAAATGTTGCTGCTGATTTGGATTTGATTGTTGCCAGCGTTGAAGATGTTTCAATTATTATGGGAACTTGGTTCGCCAGTGGATTTCTAGTAAAGTTGACTTCCAAATCAGGTAATACACTTCAAAAAAAGGGTGAGGGAAAGCCCCGCTTTCAGCCTGTTTACTCAACTGAAAACTTTATTGCAATCTCTCTGCAGTTGCTGTAGCCTGGCCTGTTATTCTTCACCCAGAGGGTTTTGGGTGGGTCTCTCTGTGGCAGCTATTGTTTCAATATTTAGCACTTTGCATTTTAATGTCACTTCCTTAGACAGTGACAGTTTTAGATGGGTCTCTGAATGATAGGAGGTGTTTCTCTCTTCGCACTCCACCTGAGGATTACTTTGGAGTTTGATCTTGTATTTTAAAGCAGTTTGCTGTGACTCAGTTAAAATTGTGAAGTTTGAATTGTAATTCCACATTGAAATCTTTCAGACCCTAGTCAACTAGTAAGTAATACCTGATTGCAGGTGACTCGTGGCAGCCATCTCTAGTCAGTGTATTTTCTCTTCTTAAAAAGTAATTTTTAATCAGTTCAGTATATGTTTGGTCAGCCAGTGAAATTACAGATTTATCACTCATGCACAAATCACATCATTGTGTGAATACCACATCTTATTGTAATGACTCAGGAAGCCTGACTGGAAAAGAACATAGTTTATTACTGAATGCAAAGTAAAACCACTACTGTGGTGGACACACACGAGTCCCTGCTAATCTTTTTGGCAAATCAAATAAACTAAATCAAATAAACTGAGGGACAAAGTAAAAAGGGCAGCCCCTTAAAAGGGGAGGGGGTGGTAACCAACCAAAACAAAAACAAAGCACAAAGGAAACTCAAAACATCAAACCAAAATGTGATTAAAGATGAAATAATACACTCCAGTGCCTGCAGGACCCAATGAGTGTGAAAGCGTTCTCCCTCTTGAGGCCAAGAAGCTGGATGAGGGCAGTGCAGTTGATGTTGTCAGGCGACAAAGGCCTGAATAAGGGTTTCAGTAGATGAGCTGAGTCTGGAGCAAAAATCAGGTAATGTTACAAAGGTGGAAATAGTTGATCTTACAGGTGTCACAAATAGAAGGTCAGAATCTTAGCTCATGATCAAACATGACAAAAAGGTACCACATGGTAGGTTGTTGCATACGGTTAAATCTCACGGGATCCAGGGTGAGGTAGCCAAATGGATACAAAATTGGCTTGATGACAGAAGACTGAGGGTGGTTGTAGAGGGTTGTTTTTCAAAATGGAGGCCTGTGACCAGTGGTGTGCCTCAGGGATTGGTGCTGAGTCCACTGTTACTTGTCATTTATATCAATGATTTGGATGAGAATTTAGGAGGCATGGTCAGTAAGTTTGCGGATGACACCAAGATTGGTGGCATAGTGGGCAGTGAAGAAGGTTAGCTAGGATTGCAATGGGATCTTGATCAATTGGGCCAGTGGGCTGACGAATGGCAGATGGAGTTTAATTTAGATAAATGCGAGGTGATGCATTTTGGTAGATCGAACCAGGGCAGGACTTACTCAGTTAATGGTAGGGCATTGGAGAGAGTTTTAGAACAAAGAGATCTAGGGTACAGGTTCACAACTCCTTGAAAGTGGAGTCACAGGTGGACATAGTGGTGAAGATGGAATTCGGCATGCTTGGTTTCATTGGTCAGAACATTGAATACAGGAGTTGGGACGTCTTGTTGAAGTTGTACAAGACATTGGTAAGGCCACACTTGGAATACTGTGTACAGTTCTGGTTGGTCATCCTATTATAGAAAGGATATTACTAAACTAGAAAGAGTGAGAAAAGATTTGCTAGGATGCTACCGGGACTTGATGGTTTGAGTTATAAGGAGAGGCTGGATAGACAGGGACCTTTTTTTCTGGAGCGTAGGAGGCTGAGGGGTGACCTTATAGAGGTCTATAAAATAATGAGGGGCATAGATCAGCTCGATAGTCAATATCTTTTCCCAAAGGTAGGGGAGCCTAGAACTACAGGGCATAGGTTTAAGGTGAGAGGGGAGAGATTCAGAAGGATCCAGAGGGGCAATTTTTTCACACAGAGAGTGGCGAGTGTCTGGAACAAGCTGCCAGAGGTAGTAAAAGAGACGGGTACAATTTTGTCTTTTAAAAAGCGTTTAGACAGTCACATGGGTAAGTTGGGTATAGAGGGATATGGGCCAAACGTGGGCAATTGGGACTAGTTTAGGGGTTAAAAGAAGGGGCGGCATGGACAAGTTGGGCCAAAGGGCCTGTTTCAATGCTGTAGACCTCTATGACTCTATGACTATGACTCTCTGACACTGGCCATCAATGTAACCACAGTAGAGGGGCAGATAGTCAGGTTGGATGACCCCGCTGGTTACCCACTGCCTGGACCTGTTAGTGGCAAGCCCAAGAGCAAGTTCACGAGGAGGTACTCCTCCTTCCCCGCAATTTAGCATGGCCAGTCAACCTAACCCACACATCTTTGGCCTGTGGGAGGAAATCAGAGCACCCAGAGGAAACCCACGCAGACACAGAGCGCACATGCAAACTCCACACAGACAGTAACCCAAGGCCGGAATTGAACCCAGGTTCCCGACACTGTGAGGCAACAGTGCTAATCATACACACACTCACTCTCACAAACTCACTCTCACACATTCATATCAGGAATAAGGGGAGTTAGAGTCCAGTAAAAAAGGCCCTGCCCCTCTACATGATGGCGTGAAACATGTCCACCTGTTTTTTTGTGACAGAGTGTGGTAAGATCTGGAGAGAAAACCGATGGGTTCTTCTGGAGACAAATCCGCCTCTCTGAAACCAACAGTCTGCCATTTCTTGGTCAGGATTCCACGCTTTATTTCATTGTTGGCAGTTCAGAGAACGTTCACTCGGATGATCCCTGGTATGGAGGAATTGTCTTATGAGGAAAGGAAAGGTTAACCTCTACTTATTGGAATTTAGAATATGTGGTCTCATTGAAACATGTAAGATTTTTGAGGGACTTGAAGGGTAAATGCTGAGAGGATGTTTCCCCTCATGGGAGAATCTAGGACCAGGGGGCAGAGTCTCAGAATAAAGGGACACCAATTCCAGACTCAGATGAGGAAGAATTTCTTCTGTCAGAGGGTTGAGAGTCTTTGGAACTCCTTGCCACAGAGAGCTGTGGAGGCAGAATCCTTGTGTATATTTAAGGCTGAGATAGATAGATCCTTGATCAGTAAGGGAATCAAGGGTTACAGGGAAAGGGCAGGAAAATGAACGTGAGGAATATTGGATTCGCCACGATCCTATTGAATGGCAGAGCAGGCAGGAGGGTTCCTGCAACATACTCCTGTTCCTATTTCTTACAGTCTTATGAACTTATTCCCATGATAACAAAACTTAGAACTTTTGTTGCAAGCAACTGAGTAAGCTAAATAGAGGGGAACTAGTTCAACCCTTCTCACCTGGTCATGACAATTGGTCAATGCAATTAAGAGGGGGATAGTCAGTCAGAGCTTTTGAGTTATCTTTCTGTGGTTGGCAAGAAAACCCAATGTAAAAATTCCTAGGAATTACAACGCATAATAACTGGCAGGATAATAAAGTGTAGAGTAACAGAGGGATATTCAAGTACATGTCCACAGACCCCAAAGGTAGCAGGATAGGTAGATAAGTTGGCCAAGAAGGTGTACAGAATGCTTTCCTTTATTAGCCAAGGCATAGAATATAAAAGCAGGGAAGCTCTGCAAGGCAAAGCTAGTTGTATGAAGGATAGGCTATTGCGTACAGTTCTTGCATCACATTACAGGAAGGATATGATCACATGAGAGAAGGTACAGAGGAGATGTGCAAAAATTTTGCCAGGACCGGAGAACTTTAGCTGGGAGGAAAGATTGGATAGGCTGGAATCGTTTCCTTTGGAACAGAGGAGGCCATGGTGAGATTTAACTGAGGTGTATGAAATCATGAGGGCCTAAATAGAGGGAATAGGAAGGATCAATGTCCCTTAGCTGAGAGACCAATAACCAGAATGTAGTTAAAGTAACCAAAAGAGAAAACGCTGGAAAATCTCAGCAGGTCTGGCAGCATCTGTAAGGAGAGGAAAGAGCTGAGGTTTCGAGTCCAGATGACCCTTTGTCAAAGCTTTGTCAAAGGGTCACCTGCTGAGATTTTCCAGTGTTTTCTCTTTTGGTTTCAGATTCCAGCATCTGCAGTAATTTGCTTTTATGTGGTTAAAGTAAATTGTCTGAGAGGGGTGAGGAGGCAGTGACTCCAATCAGATTTAATAAAACACTTGAAGTGCCATAAAATTGGCTGACTGCAGAACAAGATCAGAGGATTCAGCTGATGGCACTTCTTCAGCTGGCACTAGCACAAGGAGGGGGCAATGGCTGCTCCTATTTCTTATGTTCTTGTGACCTTCCTCCATGCCATATATTTCTGTGATTCTTTGATTTTTTTTTCTGGAATGGATTTGAAGGCATGAAAGAGGGTGAAGAGGAGATTTACTCGAATTATATGAGAGTTCAGTTTCATACAAAGACTTGAGAAATCGGAGTTGTTCTCCTTAAAATTGAGGTGGTTAAGGGGAGGCTTAATGGAGGCATTTGAATTCACGAAGAGTTTTTATAAGTTAATTTATTAGTATTATAAGTCGGCTTACATTAACACTGCAATGAAGTTACTGTGAAAATCCCCTAGTCGCCACACCCCGGCGCCTGTTTGGGTACACTGATGGAGAATTTAGCATGGCCAATGCACTAACCAGCAGGTCTTTCAAACTGTGGGAGGAAACCGGAGCACCCAGAGCAAACCCAAGCAGACACGGGGAGAATGTGCAGACTCCACACAGAGAGTGACCCAAGCTGGGAATCGAACCCAGGTCCCTGGCGCTGTGAGGCAGCAGTGCTAACCACTGTGCCACCGTGCCGCCCCTGGGTAAGCAAAGAGAAACTGTTTCCAGTGGCAGAAGGCTCAGCAACCGAAGGACACATTTAAAGTAATTTACAAAAAAAAAAGCAAAGCTGACATGAGAGGGGGAAAAATGGACACAGTGGATGGGATTGTCCATGCGCCCCCCACGGAATGTTTCATGGAGGTGACTGCCATTTGCCAGCTGAAGGATCTTCTGGCCCTCCCGCTGTCAACGAGGTTTCCCGGTCTATGCACCTCCCCCCACCCCCACAGCTGCTGGGAAACCCATGATGGCAGTTCGCAGTTAGCAGGACAGAAAGATACCTATGGCGAGAATGTCCAGAAAGTTCCGGCCAGTGACTTACCATAATCATTATCTGAAAGGGTGGTGGGAACAGATTCAATAATAATTTTCAGAAGGGATTTGGATAAATTTGTGAAGAGAATAACATTACAGGGCTATGGAAAAAGAGGGAGGGAGTGAGACTTTGGATAACTTTCAAAGAAAGAGCTGACACAAGTACAATGGGCCAAATAGCATCCATCTGTGCCTGTTGGTTCTGTGATACCAATGTAATAAAATTAATAATTTCTAGTCCTATAATTTCTGTGAAGAGACTGGAAAATATTCCCTCATGATTCCTTGCATGCCAGGGCTTGCAACATCAAATGTACGAGAGTTGGATGCACAAAGCAAGAAGTGGGCACTTTTCCCAAGATAGGAAATAAAAATTGAGAGAAGGGACTTCAAACCAAGAGTAAATCGCCACAGTGCAGTGTTTGTAAAATTTTGTAGTTACCTCAATAGTAGCATTTGTAGAAACCTGATTGAATACTTTGCAGAAGCATACGAGAGGATAATGATTAACCCTTTGATAAAATTAGTAAGATTTTGATGTCAGTGGTGTTGAGAATATATTTCAATAACAGCAAATCAATGATATTTTATCTGGCACAATTGGATATCTAGGCCAGAATCTTGCCATCCCGCCTGCCACGGGAATCGGAGCAGGCGAGGGGCGGACCATGGAAAGGTCCGTTGATCTCGGGCGGGATTTTGCGGTTTCGAGACGAGCGAGGCCATAAAATCCCACCCACTGTTGTTTCAATAAAATTATTGAATTTTAACAGAAGCACCAACTCATTTCATGGTGGGGTGGCTCAAAACAAGGAAGGTTTCGTCAAAATGGAATCTGTTTTACTAGATTTGAAATGTTCACCTCAGAAGTGTGGTGTCACCCTCCTCAGCAGGCTTCCATTTATCTCAGGAAAAGTGTACCCTGAGGGCAACAGGATCCATTTTATTTACTTAGGATAGAAATCTTCATCAAACACTTCAGAGAAACAAGGTCCAAAAGAACCTCGCGGCCACATCCAGAACTTTAAAAAGCAGACAAATTTGTGATAAATCCAGGAAAACAAACTATATAATTATAAATTAAAAGAAGCCGGTAAAGTTTGGATTAATAGTTCCTATCTGTGTGCATTTTGTAATATTAATATGTATGGAACATAGAAGGAACAAGAGATCAATCTGACACACTAGGGAAATGAGGAATGACAAGGCTCAGGAACACAATAGTCAGTTTTTCAGTCTGAACGCATACCAGGTTTTAATTAGATTTGGCAGGTGCCCTGTTGTCTGAATAAAAATGGATTCAACCTGCGAGTACTACCAGAATCGGTTCCTGGTATAAAACTCATCTCAGATCGTAGGATTGCTGATTGCAGAGTGAGATATCTTCATCTGGAATTTCTGGCATACTTCTTTGGTAGGGGCCCATTGGATATCCTGTAGAAATAGCATAAAATTGTTTAAAAATGGTCTTATACGTTGTTCCTTCTGGAATCATGGGATCATGCCAATTCTCTGCTGAAGTTATGACAGGAGGTTCAGAGGATCCTGCAGAAATTTGTGGACCTGTGTGAAGGAATGCAGCTATAAATATGGAGTTATAACATAATAGTTATAAGGTTAAAATCGTGACTCTCCTATGTAGTATGGGTTAAAAATTACAAGCAGCGTTCACCTACTCGACAAAGGCTTAAAAGTTTATAAGCATGCATGGACAATGACAACAACATCCTGTGGCACAGACTATAATATATCCTTCAACACAAGGCAATTCTGAAAAACAAGAACTGGTGCTTACATCACCTCATCAAGGCATTAATAAATGGTAAGAAACTACAATCAAACAATGGATAACTTTAACGATGACCCTAAAATAACTTGACAACTGAATCCTGGCAAATGAGTACGGTGACCACTATCTGCACCTCTCAGTGTCCTGTTGAAGGATGCTGACTAAAATAAGAGTTGTTGACGAAAACAAAATATAGTGGTCAGCATGAGTACTCAACATGCATCGTAGTTATGGTATAAAAATTGGAACCACACAGTAAAAACTATTACTAATGAGACATAAAAATTATTACTAATGAGCCATAAGATTCAGCCCGAAAACACGACGGCCCCATCGGCGGAAATCACTCCATTTTTTGCGCTGGAACCAACACTCTTCCATTGTTTGGTAAGAACTTGCCCATGGGGCAGGCTCTTGTGGCCTCACTCATCCCGAAACCATAAAATCCTGTTGATGGACCTTCCCATTGTCCACCCCTCGCTCGCTCCAATTCCTGTGGCGGGCAGGGTGGTAAAATCCCAGCCTTAGTCTTTTAAATGTGGCCTCCATCTGAATTAGGCAGCTTCAGGTCTCTGCTCAAAGACATAATTGCAATTCCTTCAAAGTTAGTATTAATAGTGGTGACCAAACCCTGTTTTTTGACAAACCTCCATCTGGCTCAGTTTGCTCATGTCCTTACCTAAGCTGGGTCCTGTGTGACTCCAAATCCACACTAAAGTGGTTGACTCTTAGCTGAGCTCTGAAATGGGGTAGCAAGCCACTCAGTTGTATTCAAGAAGGTTGCTCACCTTCGTGAATTTAATTTGATCACTAAGTGTTGGCTTTTCCAGCAATGCCCAAAAACAAAGTAAGCACCAAAAACTTTGAAAATATTATATGCACCTAACCAATATTTCTTTCTTTCCATAGGGAACTTGATGTATAATGCATGTGAGCACAATGCAACCAGAACTATCTTTCTGCACCTCCATTGCCTCCTGTGCATTTTTAAAGTCATTCAGTGCAGAGTGACATTTATACACTGCCACATACACCTTGCATGCCTATGGTGATAATGCAATCTGTCACCCTCCAAGATTTAGGGATTGCAGCGGCAATGACAACAAACACATTTCTTCACTCACGAAAATGGGCACATTTGTCAATATTAGATGAAAGACCTGCAAGTACGTACTGCAGTTTCAGATCTGCAATCCACATCCTAACCACACTCTACAAAAAAGTATTCCCACTCTTCTGTTATTTTTTTCAGTTGATCTTAAATTTATGCCTTCCAGCTATTCACTCAGCGACCATGGAAATGTGTTTGCTCTCAGCAGTGGCTTAGTTGGTAACACTATTGCTTCAGAATCAGAATCTGGATACAAGTCCCACTCTGGTCTGGTTAGTGGAAACACAGGATTGAACGTGAATGGCATCTGGGACATAGCCTCCTTATGCCCTGTTCCCCCCTAGACTCTAGGCAGATTATAGGTACTCACATTACCTTCGATAGTAACAAGACATGAAAAAGCACCTTTGATGTCCTTAAATCTCACAGGCTGACATTTTGCTGTTGCTACTTACCCTTGTCTAAAGAACCTACCATATATACGCATGAAAAAGTTGTGTTTCTGAGGCTAAAATTTTACCCAAAAAGTAGGGTGTCTCCTTATAGAGGAGCAATATTCTTGAGTGGTTGAAATCTTGCCACCTAACTGTTTATGGCATTACATCAGCTGATCTTAGGGTTGCCAGGGTGGAAACTATTCCTGTCAGCCCTGCCCCGAAAACTACCGCAACAGGAGCCAAAAAGTCTTTTCATGATTCTGTGCAGGCAAGAGAGGTTTAACAGTGATGCGCATCAATTGGACACGAGGCACAAAGCTTCGGTAAAAGAAGGCTTTTATTAACCTCCTCAATACCGGCGGTGACACCGGAGTAGGCACTTGCGGTGGCGTTCTCCCCAAAACGGCGTCCAGCTGTTCTCCCACGGACTCACAGGCCAGTTGACCCTGATGAAACGGTAGTGCAGGGGATCCTGACACATTCTGCGGTGGCGACGATCTTCGGGGCTCAGGCAAGCTGTGCATTGGAGTAAAACTGTTAAGCCCTGGTCCCGATGCTGTCCGCGCCATGTCCGGGGGAGAAATAAGGGATAAGGGATTCGTCACTGTGGGTATGGGAGCGACAGGAGTTGCTACGTCCCCTACGGGCGCCAGGTCTCGGATCGAGACTGTGTCCTCTCGCCCGTCAGGATATGCCACATAGGCATACTGAGGGTTGGCGTGGAGGAGGTGGACCTGTTCGACCAAGGGGTCGGACTTGCGGGCCCTTACATGTCGCCGCAGGAGGACGGGTCCTGGGTACGTCAACCAGGCTGGTAAAGATATCCCCGAGGACGACTTCCGAGGGAATGAGAACATCCTCTCGTGGGGAGTAGCATTGGTTGCCGTACACAGGAGGGAGCGAATGGAGTGAAGCGCATCAGGGAGGACCTCCTGCCAACGGGAGACTGGAAGGCCTCTGGACTTCAACGCCAATAGGACAGCCTTCCAGACTGTAGCATTCTCTCGTTCCACCTGTCCATTACCCCTAGGGTTGTAACTCGTGGTCCGACGAGAGGCAATCCCGTATGAGAGCAGGAATTGCCTCAAGTCATTGCTCATGAACGACGAGCCCCTGTCGCTATGGATATAGCTGGGGTACCCGAACAGGGTAAAAAGGTCACGGAATGCCTTGATCACCGTGGCAGCCGATGTGTCCGCGCAGGGGACAACAAACGGGAACCGGGAGTACTCATCTATTATGTTCTGAAAGTACACGTTCCGATCTGTTGAGGGAAGGGGGCCCTTAAAATCAACACTCAGCCTCTCGAAGGGGCGAGTGGCCTTGACCAAATGTGCCCGGTCAGGTCGGTAAAAGTGCGGTTTGCATTCCGCGCAAATCCGACAGCTCCTTGTCACCGACCTGACGTCCTCCACCGAGTAAGGCAGGTTGCGGGCTTTGACAAAGTGGTAGAGCCGAGTGACCCCAGGATGGCACAGGTCATTATGGAGGGCGTTCAAGCGATCCTCCTGAGTACTAGCGCATGTTCCGCGCGAGAGGGCATCCGAGGGCTCATTGAGTTTCCCTGGACGATACATGATATCGTAGTTATAGGTGGAGAGTTCAATTCTCCACCGCAAGATCTTGTCATTCTTGATCTTGCCCCTCTGCGAGTTGTTGAACATGAACGCCACGGACCGCTGGTCCGTGATCAGGGTGAACCGCTTTCCCGCCAGGTAATGGCGCCAGTGTCTGACGGCCTCCACAATAGCCTGGGCCTCCTTTTCCACCGCTGAATGCCGAATTTCAGGGCCTTGGAGGGTGCGGGAAAAAAACGCGACGGGCCTGCCCGCCTGGTTAAGTGTGGCGGCCAGGGCAAAATCAGATGCATCACTTTCCACCTGAAAAGGGATGGATTCGTCTACCGCGTGCATCGTGGCTTTCGCGATGTCATGTTTCAATTCCTTGAAGGCCAATTGGGCCTCTGGCGTGAGTGGAAAAGTCGTGGACTTAATAAGCGGACGGGCTTTGTCCGCGTAGTTGGGGACCCACTGCGCATAATAGGAGAAGAAGCCTAGGCATCTTCTCAGTGCTTTTGCGCTAGCAGGCAAGGGAAGTTCAGCAAGGGGGCGCATACGGTCTGGATCAGGGCCAATGACCCCATTTTCCACCACGTATCCCAGGATGGCTAACCGGCGCATACGGAATACACACTTCTCCCTGTTGTAGGTCAAATTCAGGCGAGATGCAGTGCGTAAAATGTTCTGGAGATTTGTGTCATGGTCCTGCTGATCACGGCCGCAGATGGTGACATTATCCAGGTACGGGAAGGTAGCCCGCAGCCTGTTCTGGTCCACCATTCGGTCCATAGCACGCTGGAAGACCGAGACCCCATTGGTGACACCAAATGGAACCCTAAGGAAATGATACAGACGACCATCCGCCTCAAAGGCCGTGTATTGTCGGTCCTCTGGGCGAATGGGGAGTTGGTGGTAGGCGGACTTAAGGTCTATGGTGGAGAACACCCGGTACTGCGCAATCTGATTGACCATATCAGATATGCGCGGGAGAGGATACGCATCCAGCTGCGTATATCGGTTAATGGTCTGACTGTAATCAATGACCATCCGGGGTTTGTTCCCGCTCTTGACCACCACAACCTGTGCTCTCCACGGACTAACACTGGGCTGTATGATCCCTTCTTTGAGGAGTCGCTGAACCTCAGATCTGATGAAGATCCGATCCTCACTGCTGTAACGCCTACTTTTAGTAGCGATGGGCTTGCAGCCTGGTACCAGATTCTGAAATAAAGAGGGTGTGGTGATCTTTAACGTAGAAAGATTGCAAGCGGGGCGCTTTGGACAATTTGGAGACTGCAGCTGTTCTCCCACTGTCAGCGAAGGGAGTGGCCCACCGTACTGTAGGATCACACTCTTCATGTGGACCATAAAGTTTAGTCCGAGGAGAATTGGTGCGCAAAGATGCGGCAACACAAGGAGCCTGAAACGCTCGTAAATTGTGCCTTGCACTTTCAAAGTTACCACACAACGTCCTAGCACAGCGACAGACCGGGACCTTGATGCCATAGAGATTGTCTGTTTGGCAGGTTGAATCTGGAGTCCACACCTCTTCACAGTGTCAGGGTGGATAAAGCTCTCAGTGCTCCCGCTGTCAAACAGACAATAAATCGCATGATCATTTACCTGTATATCCATCATCGAACAATCAAGCCTGTGATGCTTAGCCTGGTCCAGGGTGATCGACGCCACCGTTGGTCCGTGAACGTCACTGCAGGCAGCTGAGGTCGATGCTGAGGACCCCTGCTGGTCGCTCATGGTCATCGTCGACCAAAATGGCTGCCCCCATGAATCGCACATGGGTGAGGGCGCCAAACTTAGCGACCTCTGGTGGTCATCCTCCTCCGACTCCGTCGACCGCAATGGCATCGTCCTGGACTCGCACGTGGATGAACCCCGTGAGTACTTCGACGACGATGGTGATGATCCCCGTTCCGAAGGGTTACTGGCCACACTGCCGTTCCTGGGCTTCGAACTGCACACCTTCGCATAATGCCCCTTGTTACCGCATGCGGTACAGACTACCGCTTTAGCGGGACACTTTTGTCGGGTATGTTTGGCTCCTCCGCAGAAGTAGCACCGCGGGCCGCATGGGGCTGCAGCCGTCGTCTGGTCCACATGGGAGCACGCCATAACACTGCACTTCAAGCCCGAGGGGCGAGGAGGGATTTGCGACTGCTCCTGCCACGTTGTCTCCACCTGGTCCTCCGGATACAGGACCAAGCTCTTCGAAGCCGCCTCGAGCATTTCAGCTAATTCCATGGCTTGGGTCAGGTTGAGATTCCCCTTTTCTAGCAGCTTGAGACGGATGTATGAAGACCCGACCCCGGCCACAAACGCATCTCGGGCGAGGTCGTACATGCTCTGCTCAGCCGACACAGCTTTGCAGTCACAGCCCCTGGCTAGCTGTAAGAGCTCATTGGCGTAGTCCTCCATGGTTTCGCCCGACTGCCGACGTCGTGTAGCGAGGAGGTAACGAGCGTGGATCTCGTTAGGAGGTTTCATATAGTGCTTTTTTAGAAGCTCGAGGGCCCTCGGGTAAGTGGTGGCCGCACGGATCGCGAGGTAGACTGTGTCGCTTACCCTCGCATGGAGGACCTGGAGTCTGTCATCATCTGTGGTGACCGCTGCGGAGGCTGCTAGGTAATCTTCAAAACACTTCAGCCAGTGGTCGAAGGTGTTAGAAGCGCCCACCGCACGTGGATCTAGTGTCAGACGTTCTGGCTTGAGGATTTGCTCCATACTCTCCTTTCTTTTTTTTTCTTCCGTCGAGAGTTTAATTTTAGTTAATAAAATTGATGCGCATCAATTGGACACGAGGCACAAAGCTTCGGTAAAAGAAGGCTTTTATTAACTAACAATAGAACTATCAGAACTTTAACACACTATCCCAGACTGAAGGGGTCCCGTCCGAGCAGGGGGTCTTATACCTCTCCCAGGAGGCGGAGCCCGACTGGGATGTGCCACAACAGTAACAACCACAGGGGTATCAATCCCACCCTAGCCCAACAACAACATTAGTACAATCTCACAGTAACCTATATACATTCCCATAGTGCTGGCCAGCCCTGGCCCAGTACTATCCAGTGGGAACCAACGATGGTTCACCACAAACAGTTACCTTTGAAGGAGTCGGTTTGTAACAGGGTGAGTTTGACTTCAGCAGTGAGCAGCTGGTAAGTAGGAAGAGTTTGGATTCTTTGGCCAAATGTCGGGGTCAACTTATACATGACAAATATGAAAAGTTTAGGATGTTTTGGCTGAAAGTCAGGGGTCAACATTTATACAAAGTCGACTGTTGCTCGAGTATTTGTGGTAATATTGACATACTTAATAAGGGAAATTTTAACAAGGGTGGAAGTTTAAGTTCCAAAAAGCATGTCAACAACGTAGCTCCCACCTGCCAATATCTGGCTTTTATTGGGGTAGGATGGCATAGAACATAAGAACATAAGAAACAGAAGCAGGCCATCTAGCCCCTCAAGCCTGCTCTGCCATTCAATAAGATCATGGCTGATCTGATAGTGGGTTCAGTTCCACTTATCCGCCCGCTCCCCATAACCCTTAATTCCCTTATTGGCTAAAAGCCTATCTTTCTGTGACTTAAACACATTTAATGAGGTAGCCTCTTTGGGCAGAGAATTCCAAAGATTCACTACCCTCTGGGAGAAGAAGTTCCTCCTCAACTCTGTTCTAAATTGACTCCCCCGTATTTTGAGGCTGTGCCCCCTAGTTCTTGTTTCCATTATAAGTGGAAACAATTTTGATGTTTCTACCCTGTCTAGCCCCTTCATTATCTTATATGTCTCTATTAGATCTCCCCTCAACCTCCTAAACTCCAAAGAGTACAGGCCCAGTCTGCTCAATCTCTCCTCATAAGCCAACCCCCTCATCTCCGGAATCAACCTGGTGAACCTTCTCTGCACCCCTTCCAAAGCCAATACATCCTTTCTTAAATAAGGGGACCAAAACTGTACACAGTACTCGAGGTGCGGCCTCACCAGGTGCGGCCTCACAGTTGCAGCATGACCTCCCTGCTTCTATACTCCATCCCTCTCGCGATAAAGGCCAACATTCCATTTGCCTTCTTGACCACCTGCTGCACCTGCAAACTGTGTTTTTGTGATTCATGCACAAGGACCCCCAGGTCCCTCTGAACAGAGGGAGGGATGGAAGGATGGAGGGGCAGCCAACCCACTCCCAGGAAGCCAGTGGTACTTTAACCATGTTAAGCTGTCTGAAAGCCGAGAATTTAACAGAGTTGCCTGTTTGGCCGTGGTCAGCGTGGATTCCTGTGAGTCAGGGCAAGGCAAGGGCAGAGCAGGGGAGTGCTCCTCGTGCTCCACAGAAACAGGAGCCCTTCATCCTAGCTCTCCAAGTTTCATGGCCCACATCAAAACCTGTGCCCCCACACAAGCCAGATGCCACCCATAATCAAATACGCCTTGGCCAGCAATTGTGCTCCCTGTCATCCCCCTGACCTATATTAGCTAAAACACATACTGGGTTCCAAAGTCCACCCCCTTGTCCTCGACATGGAACCTGGGCTATGAGTAAGAAAGGGTCGGTCAAAACAGGCTGAATTATGGTGAGACTCCTTATGTCCTGCTCTGGTTACCGTTAAGGCCTGTTCGGAAACCTAAAAATACTCAGCAGACAGGGCTCTGGCAAACAAGTCCTCAGCAACAGTGCAGCCGAATGATGTGGGCATCATTGGCAAGACCAGCATTTGTTGCCCATCCCTACTAGCCCTTGAGTTGAATGGCTTGCTAGGCCATTTATAAGGGCACTTAGGTGTCAACTGCATTGCTGTGCGTCTGGAGTCACATGCAGGTCAGACCCAGTAATGATGGTGGATTTCCTTCCCGAAAGGAAATCAGTGAGCCAGGTTGGATTTTATATCAGTTCCATGGTCACCATTAGTGAGTCTAGCCTGCATCCTTCAACTGCCATGGTGGGATTTGAATCCAGGTCCCCAGAGCTTCTGGTTTGCCAGTGAAGTTACCACTACACCATCATCTTACCCCAATATGAATGGGGTTGGTTGAACCAACCGAGGATAAAATTGGAAGGTTTTGATAATTCTCCTAATTTTTAGAATCTGGGAGAGCTATGGATTTTATTCTGTGAACAATTTAAAATTAAATGGTTCAATTTGACCTTCTGTTAGGCAATTAACATTCAAGATAATTGGGGAACAGAAAAGCAGGTGTTTGTGAAGAAACTAAATTGTTTTATGACTGCGTTCCTTAAGTTGAAGTAGCAGTATTCTGTTTTAATTGTTCACAATATAATTAGGTGTTTTTAAAAAAAAATCAATTTGATGGAATGGCTAAAAACATTGTGAACTTAAAATGACACTGGCCAAAATTTGCTGGTCCTTCCTGTGTTCGGGATCTTCCGGTCCTACTGATGTTGAACCCCCCCTCGCCCCCCCCCCCCGCCCCCGCACCCCGGCCCTGCAGTGCGTTCCTTGGTGCCAAAGGGTGCAGGGCACACAAAGGCCCACAGACATCAATGGGATGAACTCTTCACTAGCCAATGGTGGGTTGCGTATGCCATCCCAACTCAACCAAAGCCAGGGATGTGGAGGTGGGCAGAAAATCCCGCCCACTCTGCTTAAACAAACCGTGTATTGTTGAGTTGATCTGTTCCAGAGGTGAATCTTTATTGTCTGCCAACTGTGGGACTTGGGGTAAAATTTGTTGACAAGAGAATGTGACTTCATTTATAACTGTTTGGTATGAAGGAAATGAGTCATCTGTTTGTGATGGAATGTAAACTTCTGGTGTCTGAGGAAGTAAGAAATAGAGCTGTGTCTCAGTTTAGAACTATAATGCAGGGGTGCAAAGATGGGGTTACATGAGGTGATTTGCATCTTATATCCAATGAGTGGAGTGAACTTCAACCATCTCCAAAAAGGAAGTACAGTGGAGTCCTGATTTAACGCACCCCGATTTAGCACGAATTCGCATATAACGCGATGGTGTCATTGGACCCTTTTTTTTCCGCTAATAATTGGCAAATTTAGTGCGACCCTGATTTAGCGCGACCCCGCTTTTTTCGCGACCCCGCTTTTATGGACCCCAACCATCGTGTTATAACGAGGCTCCACCGTACTGAATAATGAAAGACTGAGGGATCAAAGTTGGAGAATTAGTGTCTTTGTTGGCATAATGATGCCATGGCTTCTGGGGTATGACTCCTCTGCACATAGTTCAACATTACTTCAAAGACAAAGAAGAGACATGAGCTGTGCTGACAACACCAAAAATTCCTGAGATATGGAGCGATGAGAAACCTCCCTGCTGTCTTCATTGCTTCTCGTTAAGTATATGTAAACGTTTGCTCAATAAATTCTATTTGATTCATAAATATTAGTTATTCATACCCTGTAGCTCAAGCACAACTTGAGTACCCTAGTGATAGAAATTAAAAATTTGGACCTGAGAGTATTTCAATTAGAAGGGTTTGATACCTCAAAATCCCAAACCTTGCAGAGTCCGAGAAATTATAATAGATTTATATATGCCTGGGTGTACTTCGAAGCATCTCTGGACTTATTGTCCTGTTGCCACCATTGTTGTGGCTGTGGTAATATTTCCCCAAGCCCAAGTCCAATATTTCCCTTTCCCCAAGTTAGGTAGCAGGAGCAACACCCTGACTCAAGCAGTCTAGGCCCACTTAAAATGCTGATGGGAGTCCTATGGCAGACCTGAGACTTGGAAGGTTTTTTTTTGTTGAGCTGAATGGAGTGCATGCTGCACAATCTGACCAGTATCAATGAATGTTCTAGCAGCTGTGAAGGGCACCAAGTGAACGCAAGTCTTTCTTTCATTAGATGAAATTTGTTTTCTGGAATAATCTACCAAGAAAGGTAAAGGAATTAAAGACCTTTGGGGAGTTCAAAATGTAATTGGAGGTGACTTCTTCTTTTTCAAGACATTTTTGGAAATGTCATATCAGAAACCTAACACTGTAAATAAATGCTGTTAATTCAAGTGATGTTATCCTGGCAAAAATACTCTGCTGGAACTGCCTAGGGTGCGATATTCTCAGCCTGACTTCTCTAAATAATTGTAGGATGTGGAGCATCTGACAGAGGATTAAGTTTCCAAATGTACTCCGGAAATTTTTACATTCAGTATAAGACAGAGTTCATCTTTAGGTTACATTTCAATTTAGCTACAAATCAGTCAAGACTACAACTCACAGTACAACACCACAAAAAGCCTCAGGACACAATATTATTCTTTTGAGCACTGTCAAACAGGATGTACATCTCCATTACTTTGCATTGTGGTGATGGTGCAGTTTAGTTTTTCACAACTTCAGAGAGGTAAGAACAGTTCAAGAAATATTATTGTGATGTATCTAGAGCTTACAGATACCTACCGCATGTACATCATACTAATATATTTTCAATTCAAAGATATATCCTGCATGAAAATCTATAACTTTGTTCTGCTTTGATTATTTTTTTCATTAATTTTGAAGAATTCACATATGGGGACATGCTTCATATAATACCATATAAAAGAACAATGGAAAAAGTTATTTAGCCAGGAAGCTTATCCTCCTTGTATGTCAACTCAGTACACCTTCCATCCTGAACTCCCCAAACGTAAAGTTAAGTTAATTTATTAGTCACAAGTAGGCTTACATTCACACTGCAAGTTACTGTGAAAATCCCGTAGTCATCACACCCCGACACCAATGCACCGAATCTGCACATCTTGGACTGTGGGAGGAAACCGGAGCAAACCCACGCAGACACAGAGAATGTGCAAACTCCACACAGTGACCCAAGCCAGGAATCGAACCCGGGTCCCTGATGCTGTGAGGCAGCAGTGCTAACCACTGTGCCACCGTATACCTTCCCAAGTAGGTCATTCCAAAGAAAATTAACCTCTTGAAAAAAAGAAAGACTTGCCCTTCACAACTCAGGATTTCCAAAAGGATTTTGCCATCAAGAAGTGAAATGCAGTCACTGTTGTCATTGTGGAAACACAACAAGCAGTTAGTGCCCAGCAAGCTCCCACAAAGAACAATGTGATTAAACACCAGATACTCTTTTTTTTAGCAATGTTAGTTGAGGGCTAAATGTTGGCCAGGGCACCAGGAATAATTGAAACAAGAATCCGAAGATACTCATCAGGTCATGCAGCATGAGTGGAACAAGGCAGAGGATGGGATGAAATGTTCACAGTGATGGGAGCATCCACTGGCTGGAGAGCCATTTGCAACCCCATCGAGGCCATTCCATGTCCTCCAACCTGATTGAATGCGAGTCAACCATTTACCTGGTCAGAGCTGGTGTCCTCATCATCATCAGAGAGAGGTTTCTACCTTCAGATGCAGCTGACTGTTTCTTTTTGTGTTCAGAGTCTAGATGGGGTTCTCTGGGGCTTGTGTATTCGCTCAAAGTAAGCTGCTTGAGACTGTCATTAAAACTATTAGTTCTTATTTGCAGCTATTACATACACACTGGGACTTCAGTATGAGGTTAGAACCTCTGCTCCCTCGAGATCTGTTACTTAATCATGTGATGTTACATCATCATTACATCAGCATCATGTGCTTCTGAGGTTAACCCTTTACTCCACATGTCCCCTCAAGTCTTTACCTCTATCAATATTCACATCCTCCAACATCTCTCCATAAAGTCTTAAACCTCACAGGGTTAGTTTCTGAGGCATCTTGACTAATCTCCCTGATCTTGTTCAGATCTGTTTCGGAGGTCAAGGATTCTCCATACTCTCCGTACTCAACGTGAGCGTTATTTTCCTTGGTGGCTATAAAGCATTGTCTTGTTTCTTCTTCTTTATCTCTATCAGGATCGGACTTTTCACTCCTATTTGCATTGGGCGACGGAAGTGGAAAATATTGCAAAAAGTACAATGTCGCATTTTATTTCGGCATAAACATGTGAAGCAATTGCCCTCTCACCCCATCAGTGATGGGGCGATTATCCTGACTTTCAACATTGGAAACATCATTATAATAAATTAAAATATCATTATCAGGCATGACGACAGAACAGCATGAACCACAACTCGTCTTCAAAGATGTGCTTGTGACGAGCAGACCTCCAGGGAACCTCAGGTGTGGGCCAGTGTTAGAGGAATTTAAGATAACATGGGGCTAAAAGACTAATAGATTATGATATATTCATTTAGAAATGAATATCATACATAAAAAGTATGACGTACCTGGAATTACAAAGGTACAGATGCATAGAAAAACATATAACCACTGTTAGAGATTTTAAATATGTAGTTTTGAAAGAATCTGTACATCTTGGCCGAATACAGACTACCCAAGACATAATGGAATGAAAGCTAAGTGAGATGATATATATTCTTTAAGAACAATATGGCCACAGAGCATAGTTTTTTTTCAGTATAGTTCCCAGATACTAAATGAATGGGACAATTCATTTTCTACTGATAAGGGATGCTTAGCAGATGGTGAGAATGGCAACTCTTGAGCTCGACAGAGAGACAGTTAGAAAGTTACCTTTGAACTCTATTACTTATGTAATAGAGGTTGCTAAGAGACAAGTGGGTGGGGGCATCCAGATTCTACAGACCAATGAATTCTCATGTTGTCAGAGAATAGGATGTAATTGGCCAAGGCAAATAATCCATATTAACATGATTGGTCCATCCTATTAAGATGGACAGAGTAGGTGGGCAAATGACTTGAAAAAAAGTATAATTACAGAATATCTTAATAATTTAAGTAGCGTAATTTGAGCTGTCTTAAGTTGCTCTCCCTCACATGGTGGAACCAGGCCTGGGTCAATAAAGTATGTCTTCAACCAGAATTTACTGTCTCCATGAGTTCTTTGTATTTGCTGAGCTGTATTAATAATGAGAAATCTCTTGCATGAAGCCAGCAAAATACACAGGTCTCTGAAATACTCCTAGAGCCAGGGAAGCTCGGTGTGGGCCGCACTCATGGAGGAGAAGAAGGTCATGCCCAGGGTACTGCTGGAGTAATGTACTGACCTGATCCTTTTGCTCTTTTTTATGTGCAAACCAGAGGTGGTCCTACATCTGGAAAGCCTCTTTCTCCAGTTGTCCCAGTGCTAAACCTGTTGTGAGCCTTCAGTGCCCTGGAAAGGTTCTGGGAGTGGTAGTGTGGATTCCATGGCTTCTACCCAGCCCTGTGTCTCTTCTTGCATCTGCTGTGTCGGCTTTTATGTCAAGTCTTGAATATGTTCCTTTCATCTTTCTTTCAAAGATCTCTTGACTTGCCAGGTCTGTAGTTGCTTCTCGAGTTTTTTGGAGGTCTTTTAAATGCTATCCTCTGCCACCATGTTTTGTTGCGTGTTAGGTGTCTCGGTTAGGTTATTTGGGGCTTGTCTATTCTTCCAAAGCAATCTGCTTGAGACTGTAATTGTTAAAATCATTACTCTTTATTTACAGCTACTATGTACAACGGGGACCTCAGCACAAGGTTGGAACTTCTGCTCCCTCCAGATCTATGGTACTCAATTATGTGGAGCAACATCATCATTACACTAGCATCCTGTGTTTCTGATGTTAACTCTTTTCTCTGCGCTGACCACTCAGAAGATGACAGTGATCCAGTATCAGCATTAACACCAGGAGTGGTGACCATTGCTGGTACTGTGGAAGGCCCAGGAAGTAGAATCAACACTGGAGTCTGTCAAGAACATCAGCGAGGCAGGCCTGCCGGGCCCAGTCCAGTTAGTTCCCAGCGAAGGGGAAGAAGGGCTTATATTTAGGGCAATCGGGGATCTTAATCCATGAGCGACACATGCCTCAAGTAGGTATCTCCATTTGGCATGGGCAGCCCAACCACATGTTCTCATACCTGACAGGGTTTACATGTGACCCACCACTATCTGAATAACAGGAGTAGCAGGATGAGGCCCTCATGTGGTTGTTACATGGCCACCTAATGGCTTCAACTCCCCCTCATTTCCTCCATGTCCCTTTCATGCCCCTTAAACTTTCCTATGATTGCTCCATGCTACATTATTTCTTCCATACTCCTTCCATACTCCCATTCATCCTCCATCCTCAATCAGCCAAACATTCACCAGACACAGAACTCATCAGCTCATATAATAATAATGTTCATGAATTTAAAAAATCAATTAAAATGCCCATAGAAAAAATGACCCTCTTCCAAGCGCATAAAACTGTCAAACAAATAAAACCACTCATATTCGCAAAGATTTAATCCACTTAATATCTTCAAAATAAAGAAGATGTTGGCCGGGATTCTCCCAAAAAAAATTCAAAGTGCCAAATTCGCATAAAAACAGGAGTAACTCCCGCTGTTTTTTTTAGGAGGTTTTCAAAATGAATCTCCCACACCCTGCGCACTGCAGAGTGTCTCAGAGAGATTCACACTGAAAGTCTGGGGGTGGGGCCTATTCCCACCTGAGAGGCCGGCAACATAGTGCTGAGTGGGCCAATGCACATGTGTCAATATGCTGAGATTGGCACATGCGCAGTGGCCCCACACTGCTGGCCTCCTGATCACAGGCCTGCTCAATGGCTGGCTTTCTCCACAACCCTGCATCACTGGCCATGTGACCCCCCACCCCCCCAATCACTGGCCTCACGGGCATCTCCTAATGTCCCCCCTGCCAGCCCCGATCTCCCCCCCCTCCCCCAGCAGTCCCAATGTCCCCAAATCACCCCCCCCTCCACCACGGCAGTCCCCACCTCTCCAGCAGCTCCTCTTCTACCCCAATGGCCAACCCCGAACAGCCTCTTCCCTCCCTCTGCCTGTGATTCTGAATGCAGAGTGGCAGCGGCACCCCCCACCACCACTGATCTCCCACTCCATAGGGCCCATTACCCTCTAGCCCTGTCCCCTTGGCCTTGCCCGATGCCCGGTGAGCAGTGCCAAAGTACCTCTTGGGCATTGCCAGTTTGCACCTTGGGGCCAAGTTGGTACTTCCAGGCTGGCAATGCCCAGGGGCACCCCCTTTATCCCTGACCTCCCCCTTAACCAAATATCCTGGGTGGGCCTCCATGGCCTCCCTTCACGAGAGCATGGTTGGAGCACCAGCTGGAGTGAACCACTCTGGGAGGGGGGGAAGCTCTTGGGCCCACTAATGATACTAAAATGAGAATTTAAATATTGAAATCAGCTCCGCGCTGATTTTTGGTGCGGAGCTGACAATTCTGGAAATCCGGACCCCGGAGATGTGCAGAAGTCATGGCGCCCAGCAGGGAGCCTGTGAAATGGTCTCTGCTGATGTCTCCCGGCCTGCTGCACTGCTAGAGCAGCGCAGCAGGCTGGGTGAATCATCCCCATGTTGTCCAAATAAAGAAACAGACATTGGAAAACCAGTTCAAAGAGAGATAATCCTATTACAAGTTCATAAAACTGTCAAGTAAACAAAGTGAACAAAACCCTTCACAGCTGTGTAAACAATCCTCTACAGAGCTGAATCAATGAGTGATCCTTTCAGCCCAATGAAGCATTTGTAATCTGGTCATCTAACAACTCTATCAACAAAGCAGGCTGAACAGATAGCCAGACATCAGAATTTTGCATTTCAGTCTCTTGGAGCAGATTTTGAACTCAGTACAATCTAACTCAGATGTGAGAATACTATCACTGAGTCACAGCTTAAACCTAACATGTAAAATGATGAAGTTAACTCAAAGGTAAGTAGAGTGTCCTCACAGAAAGAAATAAATGAATAGAATGGAATGCCATGAAGAGTAGCTGAGGTCATGACACAGGAGTAGCTGGTTTTCACTGCTGAACATTATACAAGATTTCATGTGAATACTAATCAGGTTCATGCAGCTAGTCCTCATCATTTTTCCAGTAAACTCTGGTATCTGTCTGGTGAGTCTGAACTGTACCTTCTCCAGTTACAATATAATCTTCCTGGGGTGTCTAATTCTGGTATGTTTGACTAGACATCCATTAATAATTAATACATCTGGAGCTAGTAGGAGCTAAAGAGGAAATTCAAGGCTTATTTGTTTGAGTTTTAAATTAAACACACAATCTTCTGGCTCAAGCAAGAGTGCTTCCATTCAGTCAAGTTTATACACAAAATAAAGTTAAAAACTGTGAGATGTGATACTACAATTGGGCAGCACTTGCTGAGTAATTCTGAGTGCTCTAATAGCTACACTAACAATCAACTTAAAATAATCAGTTGGGCTTATGAGGTGGCTTATGTATGCTTGCTAGAAGCAACATACATTCATTTTCAGGGACCTATTCTCTACAAACAAAAGGAGTATATTCAAGCCTTACATCTTTTTGAATCACCCAGAAGATGGGGGAGCCAAGAGTTCCTCATCGTTTTCTCCAAGAAAATACCTTGGCCAACCAATGTCGACTTGCCAACCATTCAACAACCCTTTTCTCCTGTCAATTGTGGTCATTTGAAATTTGGCATTCTTGTATTTGTCCTGGTAAGTACAAGATGAAACATCTTGGTAACATATCTTTCTTCTCAGGAATAAACTTTCTGAAGTCATTTAATAACATCTTCAAACTTTTAATTATCTAGTCTTTGGTCTTCCATTCACCACAATACTTCTGCAGCTGTTGATCTGCTCAATCACCCCTTCAAAGTTCATGCCCTCATTCCTAGTAAGATCCTTACTCTCCTCACTATTATTCATTCCATCCCCAACATCAGCCCTTCAAATCCAAGGAGCATAAATTTGGATGAATAAAACAAATAATTGGTTTGGATTTCTATTATCAGATTTTGACCAGACCTCATCAAACCCTATAAAGCTATTGATTTCCTCTGTCAAGACCCTTTGCCACTCCAAAGATTATGCAGAAATGCCTCATATGTGGAACTTCTATACTCCACCACAAAACCATCCCCTTAAATCCAATGCCCCGTCCCTTCCACTATTACCATCAACACAACCAATAACAACATTAAGATTCAGTTCATCCATTCAGCTGCTTCTGCTAAATCCCACTCTCCCTTTTTCAATCAAGCAAGGCAATCGCCCTAGATCCCCTTCCCTTATCCTGAACAATTGCACTTTTCTAGATTCCTTCTTACCTTTCCTCATGCCTTTGTCAATCACATTTTGCCCCTAAGACCCACTTGCTGCTCTCTTGGTTACATTTGCACTCAATTTATGGCAATTAAATTGCCTTTCTGCTCCCATGCTAGCTGACATTATAAATAATCCTCTCTCCTTAGGTCTGTCCTCTTCCTTTGCAAAGTTGCCATCATCATCCTCCATTATAAAAAGCAAACTTGATCCCTTTACCCCTGAAAACTACAATCCCACCTCCAACATCCATTTCATCTCCAAAGTCCTTAAATGCAGTGTTTGTGTTCATTTGGGTAGACTTTATTGCATTGAAGTCCAATGTGCACTGGTATTTAGATTTTGGTGGGAGTTGCAGTCATACAAGAAAGGGAACACTTATTCGGCTCTGTCTATTCACTATGTTCTGATTATTGGCTTGATCAATAGAAAACAAATTTTGGACCACTTTCTGTGGACCTGCGGCACAGGAATGAGAGAAATACCAAATAGATTTGCGACACCAATATGACTGCAGAAATAACTGGCAAAGAAAGATGCAAACACGTTAATTTTTTTCTTAAATGTTCATCTTGGCCTTCTCTAAAACTGTATTTGAAATAGATAGAGAATAAAGGGGAAATTCTACAAGTCCATGTCACCAGGTAAAGAATTCCTATCCCACATGCACAAGGTTATTGTGTCACCGTGTTATATGAGAAAACAAATTTATTTATCTACCTGAAGTGGGTAAGGAAAATCACATTTTTTAATGCCAGGGGAACTTATGGAATCTTGGGAGATCTCTTACATTTTTTTCCACAGTATTTTAGTGAATATGTGTAATTTTTCCATTATATCTGGATCCAGCACCGAACCCATTTTTAATTTATTCTTGGAAAGTGGGTGACACTGTAAAGGCAGTAATTAATGCCCATCCTTAGTGCCCTGAGGGCATTAAGTGTCAAATCTTTTAGTATGGGGCTGGAGTCACATCTAATTCAAAATAGGTAGAACTGGCAGGCCTCTCCATGAAGGACATTCAGGAAATAATTGGATGTTTACAATAATCCAGGAGCTTTCATTACCAGATTTATTGAATATAATTTCACAATTTGAACCAATCGGTTGTTAGTCAAGTACTATAATGAAGGTAGTCATTTAGACCCTATTACAACATAACCTCAGAAGCAGCATACCTATGTAATAGAAAACTTGAGAGTATAATGTATGAAGTAAAAAATATTTGGGCCAATTTTATGAAACCACACTCTTGATGATCCATATTGCCTGTCAGGAGTGCACGTCAGGAAATATCAAGTATACATCTCACAATTTTCCTTTAGAAAGTTGTTGGGAGCATGCCTAATGTTTCTGAATTGGCTTTTTTGGTATATGTGTCACACCTTCAGGAGCACAATTTCATAGTGGTACTCTCCTTGCTATTCAAGTACATCCCAAGTTGTTAGTGTCACTCTTGTCTTCTTTGAGTCCTCCCATGACTGAAGAGTCTGATCCAAGATCAGCATGAACATCCATTGGCAGTTCATGTTGTGGTTGTTGGTGGTTGGAGGGAACGTCTGTAACTGCACCACTTCTGGCCTTCCTTTGAGCGCATTTGCTCTGGGTGGTCCTTGAAATACTTTGAACCGCATTTCAGTGCTTGCCTCCACATTAGTCCAGTTGGCTGAAATGTTTTCCCAGGAGAAGTAGTCTGCAGAAGTTTGTAAAGCTCTTTTCAGAGTGTTCTTATATCATTGTTACTGATCACCTTGACGTTGTTTGGTCTGAGAAAGTTCTCCATGGAATATCTTCTTGGGATTTTGTAGTCATTCAGAGGGGAGACGTAGCCTGCCAACTAAATTTACTTTTCTGGAGTGTGGTCTCCGGTCTGTTGAGCCGAGCATGATGTTTTTTCTGATTTTGTCCTGCCGTTAAATCCTCATAATGAACCATTCGGGTCGGTGGTGGGAGTTTTCCAGAGCTTTGATGTGGTGCCAGGATTCTGCAAAATATAGGAAGGTTGTAAGGACAATGGTCTGCTAGAGTTTGATTTTAGTTTTCAGCTTAATGCCATGCTGCTCTCAGACATGATCATGAGTCAGCCATTGGTAGAACTTGCTTTCTGGATGTCTGCACAGACATCTTCATCAATTTTGTGAAATTGGTTCCATTGCATAGATAAAGTAGTACATTCTGACAAACCAAAATACTGGGTACAGTTTACGTGTTAACGAATTTCTAAATATCATCCTTTAATAATTATGACATAGTTATGTATGGCTTTGAGTATATTACAGCTTAGAGGCACACAACTGCTCACTTCTTATTCTAACTCAGTTGTGTAATCCATAAAATGTTTAACAGAAGATACCGACTTACAATTAGGTTCTATAAAAATGCATGAAACTGTTATTCTGGATAAATGCAGATGGCACAATTATCTCTCAAATGGAATAATTCTTCTTGAAACAGAATGTAGACAATCCAACTAGGGAAGGAGCCATACTGGACCTGGTTTTGGGGAATGAGCCCGGCCAGGTGGTTGACGTTTCAGTAGGGGAGCAGTTCAGGAACAGTGACCACAATTCAGTAAGCTTTAAGGTACTGATGGATAAAGGTAAGTGTAGTCCTCAAGTTAGGGTGCTAAATTGGGGGAAGGCTAATTGCAACAATATTAGGCAGGAACTGAAGAATGTAGATTGGGGGCAGATGTTTGAGGGCAAATCAACATCTGGCATGTGGGAGGCTTTCAAGTGAAAATTGATAGGGATTCAGGGCTGGCACATTCCTGCAAGGATGAAGGATAAACATGGCAACTTTTGGGAAGCATGGTTAACGAGAGATATTGTGAGCCTAGTAAAAGAGAAAAAGAAAGAATTTGTCAAGGCGAGGAGGCTGGGAACAGAAAAAGCAAGTGTGGAATACAAGGAAAGTAGTAAGAAACTTAAACAAGGAATAAGGAGGAATAAAAGGGATCATGAAAAGTCAATGAAAAGTCATTGGCCAGCAGGATTAAGAAAACTCCCAAGGCTTTTTACGCATATATAAAGAGCAAGAGGGTAGCCAGGGAGAGGGTTGGCCCACTCAAGCACAGGGAAGGGAATCTATGCGTGGAGCCAGAGGAAATGGGTGAGGTATTAAATGAGTACTTTGTGTCAGTATTCATCAAAGAAAAGGATTTGGTGGATGATGAGTCTGGGAAAGGGTGTGTAGATAGTTTGAGTCATGCTGAGATGAAAAAGGAGGAGGTATTGGGGTTCTTTGGAAACATTAAGGTAGAAACGTCCCCAGGGCCTGATGGGATATACTCCAGAATGCTGAGAGAGGCAAGGGAGGAAATTGCTGGGGCCTTGAGAGAAATCTTTGTATCGTCACTGGCTACTAGGGAGGTCTTAGAGGATTGGAGAATAGCCAATGTTGTTCCTTTGTTTAAGAAGGGTAGCAAAAATAATCCAGGTAATTATAGGCTAGTGAGCCTTACGTCAGTGGTAGGTAAATTATTGGAGAGGATTCTTCAAGACAGGGTTTACTCCCTCTTGGAAATAAGTGGACATATTAGCGAGAGGCAACATGGTTGTATGAAGGAGAGGTCGTGTCTCACTAACTTGATCGAGTTTTTCGAGAAAGTGACGAAGGTGATTGATGAGGGTAGGGCAGTGGATGTTGTCTACATGGACTTCAGTAAGGCCTTTGGCAAGGTCCCTCATGGCAGATTGTGCAGAAGGTGAAGTCACATGGGATCAGAGGTGAGCTGGCAAGATGGGTACAGAACTGGCTAGGTCATAGAAGACAGAGGGTAGCAGTGGACAGGTGCGTTTCTGAGTGGTTGGCCATGACAAGTGGCATTCCTCAGGGATCAATGCTGGGACCTTTGCTGTTTATAACATATATAAATGATTTGGAGGAAAATGTAACTGGTTTGATCAGTTGGTGGAATTGCAGAAAGCGATGAGGACAATCAGAGGACACAGCAGGATATGGATCAATTGGAGACTTGGGCGGAGAGGTGGCAGATGGAGTTTAATCCGGACAAATGTGAGTTAATGCATTTTGGAAGGTCTAATACAGATAGGAAGTATACAGTAAATGGCAGAACCCTTAAGAGTATTGACAGGCAGAGAGATCTGGGTGTACAGATACACAGGTCACTGAAAGTGGCAATGCCGGTGGAAAAGGTAGTCAAGAAGGCATACGGCATGCTTGCCTTCATTGGCCAGCGCATTGAGTTTAAAATGTCATGTTGCAGCTTTATATAACCTTAGTTAGACCGCACTTGGAATATAGTGTTCAATTCTGGTCGCCACACTACCAGCAGGATGTGGAGGCTTTGGAGAGGGTACAGAAAAGATCTGCCAGGATGTTGCCTGGTATGGATGGCATTAGCTATGAGGAGAGGTTGGAGAAACTTGGTTTGTTCTCACTGGAACGACGGAGGTTGAAGGGCGACCTGATAGAAGTCTACAAGATTATGAGGGGCATGGATAGAGTGGATAGTCAGAAGCTTTTTCCCAGAGTGGAAGAGTCAATTACTAGGGGGCATAGGTTTAAGGTGCGAGGGGCAATGTTTAAAGGAGATGTATGAGGGAAGTTTTTTACACAGAGGGTGGTGGGTGCCTGGAACTCGCTGCCAGGGGAGGTAGTGGAAGTAGATACGATAGTGACTTTTAAGGGGCGTCTTGACAAATGCATGAATAGGATGGGAATGGAGGGATATGGTTCCTGGAAGGGTAGGGTGTTCAGTCGGGCAGCATGGTCGGTGCAGGCTTGGAGGGCCGAAGGGCCTGTTCCTGTGCTGTAATTTTGTTTGTTCTTTGTTCTTTGTAATTCCACACGCAGTCGAATAACAACTAGATTTGCAATAACCGTGCCGGTTTTATTTTAATGCATAAGCGCATTACAGATTTCTGCTTCTTCCATGAGAAACAGCAAACAAAATGTTATTCTCAACTAAGCATGAAATTGTTTTACCCCTGTGCTATCAAGGCCACAATTAGAATCAAAAACGCAAAACAACAATTTATCCAGCTTCAGTAACGAGCAGTTGCTGGACTCCTCAATGATTCAGGGAGTGTACACATACTAAATTATTCAACTTTGTCAAAACCCAAGAAGCTTCAAGTTTCCTAGAATACTCACTCACATTCCCTCAAGCATGGTCTGAAATATTTACATGACTGGAACTTGTAAAGATATCTAAGAGGAAGAATCCACTTGGTAAATACCAAACTTATGGTATGCTGAAAATGTCTCACTTTTCACTCCAAAGTTATTGATTCGTTCATGGGGCTGATACTCAAATCAACAGCAGCAGTCGAACCAAGTAGTTTTAAGATGAACTCAGACAGCCAAATGGAATACCTTGTGATAGTGAAATCTTGAGGAAAAGGAAGGAAAGTTTTAATGCCCCCTGCATCATGGGTTGGCTGGTTACAGGACAATTACAAGAGGTAGACTTGGACTGTGAAATGACTTTGGCTGGTCCAAAGCCAAATGAGACCATGTTCAGAAGACTTGAAAAAAAAAGCAAATAGGAAAGAAGTTAAGGAAAATGCCTGCAATAAATAAAATATACATTCTGAGTTTGGAGCAACATCGATCATTTCTAAACAAAAAAACCACTGGGCCATAACTTTGGACTAACGCGTCAGAAAGCCTTGAGCTGCTGGAACTATCAAACTTTAATCTGCACTTACCTGCTCTTGAAAACTTTGATGAAACATCTGGTGGCCGGAGCTGCTTAGAGCTTGCATTGGATAAGTCGGTTTGCAATTTATGGATTTCCAAGAGCATTTCTGTCGGATAATGGTGCACAGTTTATGTCAGAAGATTTCAAAATATTTCTGAATAAGAAGGAGTCAAACACACTCTGATACCATATTAATACCATTATATCACCCAGCATCAAATGCTGCTGCAGAATAAAGAATGTAGAGGCCTTTGTTGAAGCATTTGCCAGGTGTCAAGCTGAGCAGTAATTTCCATGTTTCTCCTTGGCACAGTCCAGACAATTTGCAGTTATTTTACGGAATGGCCCTACAGTCCACAACAGATTGCTCACCTTACAAATTAGTGTTACACACTCCTATGAGAAGGATAAGTTTGATTAAATCTGATGTCAATAGCAAAGTAAATGAAATGCAAGACAAAGTGAAGATGAATCATGTTAGAGGAGGCATGGAATTTAAGTTCAGTATTGGTCAGATGGTCATGCTGAAAAACCATCGAGGTGATAAGGAGAAGTATGCGATTGGAGTTGTTGTGAAGATTTATTCACGTATTGAGTGAAGATTGGAGAGAGAGACTCAAGTAGTATTCAATTCCTTGGTGTTTGATTATGTTTGTGTGTTGGCACTTCTCTGTATTGTGTGCGATTAGTAGTGGTTAGCACTGCTGCCTCACAGGGACCTGAGTTCGATTCCCAGCTTGGGTCACTGTCTGTACAGCGTCTGCATGTTCTTTCCGTGTCTGCGTGGGTTTCCTCCAAGTGGTCTGGTTTCCTCCCACAGTCCGAAAGACGTGCTGGTTAGGTGCATTGACTGTGCTAAATTCTTCCTCAGTGTACCTGAACAGGCGCCGGAGTGTGTCAACTAGGGGATTTTCATAGTAACTTCATTGCAGTGCTAATGTAAGCCTACTTGTGACTAATAAATAAACTTTACTTTTAACTTTTAAGCCTGGGTGTGGTTACTGAAAAAACAGAAACTAATCGGTAGGAACAGAGCTGCAAGCATGAAATCAGACATTTAACCCATTGAATAAAACTCTTGTTCAAATATATAACCTAGTGTATTACCTCTGCATATCCCCAAGGCAAAAAACACAACAGATGGATTCTCCCAAAAAAATTCTAAATGCCAAACTCGCGTGAAAACTGAAGTAAATCCCACTGGTTCATTCCATGAATTAGTGAATGATTCCTCATGGAGGATGATGATTTAACCTTGGAAAAACTTACCAATTCAAATTGAATCTGCCATGTTAGATTCAAAATTGTTCTACAGAAATACACCCTCAGCTCCTGGGTTGCAAAGACACCTTGGCCAACCAGCACAAGTGCAAGAGTGTGGACAAAGAGACAGCAGCATTCTGAAGAACACATGCTCCATCACGATCAGATACCCTGAAACATGTGCCCAAATTGTGGAAGTGTTCATCAATTCTGTTGTAAGGGCTTTCGGCATAGTTCGTTAGATCCTATTATTCATTATTTTAGGTAGCTCAATTGTAAGTATTTATTAATCACTAGGAACATACATGGGGATGGTCAAGATCCAAGCTAGGAGCTGTCTCCATGCTTGATTCTAAACATAGCACTTCCCAACACAACACTGAGCCCTCGGTGTAGGTCACGTGTTCTCTTAAATCATTGTGTGAGAGCTGTTTACTCAGTCCCAGTCCCTTTATGTGCCAGATCCTTATACTACAGATTCACAACATCATGTCAAGCTCAAGGGAAAAGTGTAATTTATGCTTAAAGTGGAATAACTTGGCAAAGGCCAAAGAAGAGGACTTAATTGGTTCAAGACTTAGATGAGTCTTTTCCTGAGTGTGAGGTACAGCATGTGTATACCATTACAAATGGTAAACCATTTTAAGGAATGCTCAGTTGAGAATGCCCGCATCTCAGCATCGCATCTCACCAACATTGGCGCAAAAATATCTATATTGACCAATAAACTCTCCCATTGATGGTTTTCAAGGTTTCTCTCACCACTATGACAGACTTACAACAACTTGATTATTCTGGTTTTGGAAACAATCACATTTCCAAAACACTAAAAACCTCAACGAAGAAAGGTTTATGTTCGATATAACCAAAGGCAGATGGTTTAATGTTGCAAACCTTTTTGATAGGCTTAGCTTCAAACCTGAAGATCCCACTGGGGCATGCATCAATGTGATCGATGATATAGACCGTGCATGTCAGTATCCTGCCTTACATACCGGATTTGGGGCGAATAAGGGGCACTGTCTTACTCCTTGCATCGTGTGCCAACTGTATCAGTTTCACTAAAATTTGAGATGCTTATCATTTTAATTCCATGCCAAAGTGTTACAGCAGCTAAAAGGACTAGAAGCTGATGGTGTCATCGAACGAATTAACTCATCAATATTGAACCTAAAATGGCAAACTTTGCGACAACCTTAAGGTGGTCAACAAAGCAACCATCCCAGGCAAATATCAATTTTCTACAATCCAAGTGGAGTAGAAACCATGATCAGCTCAACCATGAGCTTGTCAAATGACAATGCTGGTTTGAGGGCCAAATGGCCCATGCCATGTGATCCTATGCAAATCTATTGGCATAATTCCAAAACTCCACGGTCTTCGTGATACTTGCCATGTGGCGGAACTATCTCCAAATAGCACCAGCCTATACAGTTTGTTGCTCACAAAAGTTTATTTCAGTCTGCAGAATGCCCTAAATTCAGTACCATCATCAGAGACCTTCATATCAGAAAGACGACTGTACTTAGATAAAACAGACAAACTGAACTCTGAAAAATGACCCAATATATCAACCTTTGTAGCTTATGATGGTTAAGTTTAAAATAAGGTTTTCAGCTTTACAAGGAGAATAGATGTAGGACCAGCTCTTCTGGTCTCCAAATGGCTGCACACCGGAGGTACTCGGGAAGATGTGCTGGCGGACTCTCAGAGTTCCCAACATAAAAACTGCACAGGAACTGCCTGGGAAAGTTTCAACTTCCGAAGTGCATCCCAAACCCTCTTTTTTAACGTATATGTTTTACTTAAGCAGAGAGGGAATGTAATACATTGTAATAACCAAACATGTTATTATACTGCCCTCTCTGTTGGGAGGTGTATATGAAGTTAGTTCAACACTGGTTGCCTTCAGCTGAACATGTGTTAGTCTTACTCAGTTCCACATAAAACATTGTACCAGGGCAGTTGCCACAATTCAAGTAGCTCTGTAACTCAATAGTGCCAGGAATGGTATTTTAGAATTCTTTTTCAGCCCTCCCAGCCTTTCCAGCAGTTTGTAAATTGTGAGGACTTCCAATGGTATTTATCATTTTAAACCATGCAATCAATGTTTGGAACTCTCAAATGTGTCCCAGCATGCCTGACTTGTTCCTTGGTGATATCCTCATCACGTTATTTGATCTGTCATATAGAACGTGGTTGAAAGGAACTTTTTAGCAAATCTCATCCTTCTAATGTATTCTCCCCTTACAAATTTTCACCGTAAAGTTAGGTTCCCTCCAGCCATTAACTGAAATAAATGTCAATGTTCTTCAGCCAATCCACCCCCCCCCCCCCCCACCTCCACAAGTGGGTGTTACACCATATTATAAAATTATACATTTGACAAGCAGATAAGCTTGCAGATTGTGTCCACTATTGCAAAATGCCACGTAAGTGCTCAATATCTTTGATTGCAGCACAGTGGTACAGTGGTTAGCACCTTGCAGCGCCAGGGACCCGGGTTCAATTCCAGCCTCGGATCACTGTCTGTGTGGAGTTTGCACGTTCTCGCTGTGTCTGCGTGGGTTTCCTCCAGGTGCTCCAGTTTCCTCCCACAGTGCAAAGATGTGCAAGTTAGGTTGATTGGCCATGATAAATTGCCCCTTAGTCTCCCAAAATGTATAAGTCAGATTAGCCATATTAAGTGTGTGGACCTATGGGGATTGGGTGGGGGAGAGGGCCTGAGTAAGATATTCTGTCAGAGAGTCAGTGCAGACTCAATAGGCCAAAAGGTCCTCTTCTGCTCTGTTGGGATCTATGTATTATTGCCAGTGGTAGGTGAACCATTAAAAGCAAGGTTTACTGGGCCTTATCAAATTGAAAGAAAATTGACTGAGATGAATTATTTGATAAAAATGCCAGATAGAAGGAAGTCTCCCAAGTGCACCATGTGAATATGCTACAATGGTATTTTGATAGGGAAGGAAAGTAAAAGAATGTGTTCATTGTTACAACTCAGAGTGAAAAAACAACTCCAGATGATTCGGAATTTGACGTTCCTCAAATTAGATTGGACAATGAGAAAGTAATCCGAAATTGGGATAAATTACTGAGTTACCTTATGGAGGAAAAGCAAAATTATCTTAAAGGGTTATAACAATCACGTAGAGCTACATTTGGGAACAAACTGGGAAGTATTAAAGTAACTGCAATGATGTAAATATAGGAAATGCTGTTCCAATTAAGCAACATCTGCATAGTTGGCACAGGTTCAAAGGGAGATTAAGAATGATAGCATTGAAGTGAGTTGCAGCGATTGGAGCTCACCTTTAATGATGGTTACAAAATCAGGTGATACACACTGGTTATGTGTGGACTATAGGAAAGTCAGTGCAGTTATGAAATCAGATTGTTATTCTATTTCTTGATTGGAAGACCCTATTGAAATTTCATTTGACTCACCAAGGGGATAGTAGCCTTTATCAGATGACAGTATCAACTTTTGTGACACAAAATGGTCTGTATCAGTTTAAAGTCATACCATTTGTAATGAAAAATGCACAAGCAATATTCCAAAGACTAACCAACAAGATCATTTCAGGACTAAATAATTGTGCAGTATACATAGATGATCTGCCGATTTTCAGTCGGATGTGGAAGGAGCATTTGGAACAGTTAAAGGAATTGTTCATTGGACTACAAAAAGGTGGGTTTGGTGCTAATCTTGGCTAAAATTGAATTCACAAAACCCAAGTCACATTCTTAGTCCATATGATTGGACATGGACAGGTGGCTCCACAGAGTGTGAAAAGGAAGGTAATTAGGAAGTTCCCAATACTGTTAACGAGAAGAGAAGTGCTGAGATTCCTGAGCATGAGTGGCTTCAACAGGAAATTCATGCAAAGTTTTAGCAGTGTGGTTGCCCCACTGACTGAACTGTCGAAAAAGCACAGAAAATTTCAGGGGACATCTGAATGTCAGGAAGCATTTGACCATCTGAAAATGATGTTTACCGCTGCACCAGTTTTGACACCACTGAATTATGCAAAGCAATTCAAGGTGGCCATTGAAACGAGTGATGTAGATGTTAGTGTTATATGGTTACAAGAAAATGACAAAAGAGTAGAAAGATTTATTGGTTATTTTACCAAGAAACTAAATGTTCGTTAAAGAGATATTCGACCATCGAGAAGGAGACATTTGCCGGAATGCTACCGCCTCGCCCGCCCGAGGCCAACGGGGAATGCCGTTCTGCAAGCCTCGCTCACCCCGATTCTGGGGCAGCCGTGCCAGTAAAATTCCGGCCATTGGGTTTGGTATTGGCATTACAAAACATTTCAACATTATATTACCAGCAATACACCATAATTCACTGATCCACATGAATGCAGATGCTTTATCATGACCATTATATGTAAAAGGATGGATGGAACCTTCAACAAAAAAAAAGAAAGGCTGAACTGGACTATACTACTGTTTAAATTTGCATGCTTAGAGGTAATAAGATGTATACCTCAGAGAGTATTAATGGTGAAAAACTAGAGCTTTAGAAAAAGTGAAGCCATCTTTTCTTATTGTTGGTTCATTTTTTAAGGTGGGAGGTGTGATGATAGTAGTGCATTTGGTATGGATATATATATATAGATATATATACTTTTTTTTAGAGGAAGTTTTAAAAATTCAGCTTTATGCTACAGGCAGTCAGTATGCCTGGTGGGAATATAGCTCAGATTTTGGGAGAGCAGGATAATGACTCATTTCAACTTTGCAAGTGGTTATATTAAGTAGAGTTTATGGACTTTTGTTTACTTAAGTTCCCTGGGATTTCTGATTAGAGGGATTGACAGGGTCATGCGCTAGTGTGGTTTATATGCAGAGAGAAAAAGCTTTTGCAGGAGGCAGTTTAGTTTGCAGCTGAAGCCTGGTTGAAGTTAGGAGGATTTTGCAGGCTTCTGGAACTCTATCTCTCTCTGAAAGCTCCAAGACTGTTAACAAATGGTGAAGCAAGTATGCCCCAGTTTCGAACTGAATTTAAATGAAGTTTATTTATTAGTCACAAGTAAGGCTTACATTAACACTACAATGAAGTTATTGTGAAATTCTCCTAGTCGCCACAGTCCAGCACCTGTTTGGGTCAATGCACATCTTTCAGAATGTGGGAGGAAACCAGAGCACTCGGAGGAAACCCACACTGACACGGGGAGAATGTACAAACTCCACACAGACAGTGACCCAAGCTAGGAATAAAACCCGGGTCCCTGGCACTGTGAAGCAACACTGCTAACCACTATGCTACCATGTCACCCAAGTTATTTAAAAGTGGATTTGATTTATGCATGAATGGATCTTATTTGGAACTGGAACCGTCAGAAGCCAGAAAGTAAAGCTGCTTCCCTTCATTTCAAAATATTGTTCACCTAAGAACAAAGAACAAAGAAAATTACAGCACAGAAACAGGCCTTTCGGCCCTCCAAGCCTATTCTGACCATGCTGCCCGACTTAAATAAAACCCGCTAGCCTTCCAGGGACCATATCCCTCCATTCCCATCCTATTCATTTGTCAAGATGCCCCTTAAAAGTCACGACCATATCTGCTTCCACTACCTTCCCCGGCAGCATGTTCAAGGCACCCACCGTCCTCTGTGTAAAAAATCTGCCTCGTACATCTCCTTTAAACCTTGCCCCTCGCACTTTAAACCTGTTCCCCCTTGTAATTAACTCTTCCATCCTGGGAAAAAGCTTCTGGCTATCCACTCTGTCCATGTCTCTCATAATCTTGTAGACTTCTATCAGGTCACCCCTCAACCTTCATCGTTCCAGTGAGAACAAACCAAGTTTCTCCAACCTCTCCTCATAGCAAATGCCCTCCATACCAGGCAACATCCTGGCAGATCTTTTCTATACCCTCTCCAAAGCCTTCACATCCTACTGGTAGTGTGGCAACCAGAATTGAACACTATATTCCAAGTGCGGCCTAACTAAGGTTCTATAAAGCTGCAACACGACTTACCAATTTTTAAACTCAATGCCCCGGCCGATGAAGGCAAGCATGCCGTATGCCTTTTTGACTACCTCCTCTACCTGCGTTGCCACTTTCAGTGACCTGTGTACCTGCACACCCAGATCCCTTTGCCTATCAATACTCTTAAGGGTTCTGCCATTTACAGTATATTTCCTATCTGTATTAGACCTTCCAAAATGCATTACCTCACATTTGTCCGGATTAAACTCCATCTGTCATCTGTCCATCCAAGTCTCCAACCGATCTATATCCTGTTGTATCCTCTGGTGGTCCTCATCGCTACCTGCAAATCCACCAACCTTTGTGTCGTCCGCAAACTTACTCATCAAACCAGTTACATTTTCCTCCAAATCATTTATACATATTACAAACAGCAAAGGTCCCAGCACTGATCCCTGAGGAACGCCACTTGTCACAGCCCTCCAGTCAGAAATGAACTCTTCCACTGCTACCCTCTGTCTTCTTTGACCGAGCTGGTTTTGTATCCATCTTGCCAGCTCACCTCTGATCCCATGCGACTTCACCTTCTGCACCAGTCTGCCATGAAGGACCTTGTCAAAGGCCTGACTGAAGTTATTACTTGTTTATAGTTAAGTTGCCTCATTTAAACTGTGTTGTTGAATAAAGTTTGTTTTACTATAAAATATCTCTATTTTGTAAATTAAATCATTCCTCGAAGGAAGTATGCTTTCCTCACAATTCTGTCAAAATAGACAAATTGTTGATGTCTAATCTAGTTTCCTAATGTAAATTGGAGTTCTGGTCTGGAACCCGAACACTGGTGAAAATACAACACAAATTATTTGCATGCCAAACAGTGGAAGCAGCATGCGATAGAAAGAGCAAAGTGAATGGACCAGATTTAAACTCTGCAATCATGTGACATTCACTCATGAATGGCAGTGGACAATTAAACAGCTACCTAGAGAAGGAGGCTCCACAAAAAGCCCCATCCTCAATGATGGGGGAGGTGGGCACATCAGCGCAAAAGACAAAGTTGAAGTGTTCACAACAATCTTCAGCCAGAAGTGCTGAGTAGATGATTCATCTCTGCCTCCCACTGAGGTCCCCACCATCACAGATGCCAGTCTTCAGCAATTTGATTTACTGCATGTGATTTCAAGAAACAGCTGAACAGTATAATTTATTTTAAGCCATGTTAAACACACAACTTAAGCAGTAAAATAGCATGGCCTGAAGTAGTATGTGAACATATTACTCAGTGGAAGTGCAACAATATCTATTTGGGGTGACATTGCATGCGTTGGCTATCTTAATACAAATGGATAGTTGAAGTAATATGTGTCACGGTGATATTAGAGTGAAGAGTTTAATTCCAATGATTGGCCAACTATGCCTGATGGGTAGAATGTTGAACCGTTTCATCGGCTTGTCTAATTGCATCTGAAATCAAAGATCCAGTTGTTGTACTGCGCTATTGTTGCACCCATTTCAGTTTATGTTTAATTGAAGAGAAAGAAACCATTGTTGTCTGTCTGCTGTCTGTTTCCATCCACATACTGTTAAATAATATCGTTCGAGACATGTGTGAGCTAAGTAAAAGGAGCAGCACTGTGTCCAACAGTCTTCACTTTCGAGCAATGTGAATACTCATTGGGATCACAATAAGTACACCCATTTCGAAAATTAAATGATGTTGCTTTATATCATTGCTACTGTTAACTGCGTGATGACACAATCAACTCACTGTGAACCTGCTGACCATTCAGTTAACCAGTTTAATACACTATCGATTTACATATTGATTTGAAGACGAACAGATACTAACAGGAAGGATTTCTATTTTGCAAATTAATCCTTAAAATCATGAGTGAAATGTCTGATTACCTATTTTCACAGTGTGTAGTGCAAAGCAGCTGTTATTTTTGTGAGACACACAGAGCCAATTATTCCCTCTGCTTAATGGGTAAACTCTACTGCAATTACTAATTGCAACAGGCATTACTTCAGCCGAAGAAGGCTATTTTGGTCTGGAGGAAAACACATGCCATTATTTCATAAATATTAGGATGGATATGCTGCTGTATTTAAATATGAAGCTCACACTACAATTCTACTGGTTTTATTTGCCCCAGCTGTGATTGAATTTTTTTGATAAAAGAAAATGGGGCATCACGGTGGCACAGTGGTTAGCACTGTTGCCTCACTGCGCCAGGGACCTAGGTTCGATTCCCGGATTGGTCACTATCTGTGTGGAGTCTGCACATCCTCCCCGGGTCTGCGGGGATTTCACCTGGGTGCTCTGGTTTTCTTCCACACTCGGAAAGACATGCTGGCTAGGTGCATTGGCCATGCTAAATTCTCCCTCAGTGTACCCAAACAAGTGCCGGAGTGTGGCGACTGGGGGATTTTCACAGTAACTTCATTGCAGTGTTAATGTAGGTCTACTTGTGACATTAATAAATAAATTTAAATTTAATACGGTTTGTATTGCACATCAAAAAATGTGATGGATCACACTCAACAATGTATATTAAGATCTACTTACAATATAAACAGAAAGTGTTAAAAAAAACTCAGCAGATCTGGCAGCATCTATAAAGTTTAGTTATTTATTAGTGTCACAAGTAGGCTTACATCAACACTACAATGAAGTTACTGTGAAAATCCCTTAATCGCCCCACTCTGGCACCTGTTTGGGTACACTGAGGGGGAATTTAGCATGGTTAATGCACGCAACCAGCATGTCTTTCGGACTGTGGGAGGAAACTGGAGTAGCCACCCAGACGCAGGGAGAACATGCAACCTCTGCACCGACAGTGGCCCAAGCCAGGAATCGAACCCGGGTCCTTGGCACTGTGAGGTAACAGTGCGACTCTACTGTGCCACCGCGCCCGCCCTTGTGGAGAGAGAAACAGAGTTAATGGGTGGGATTTTCCCATCAAAAATCAATGGACACTAAAACAGAATGCTGGAAATTCTCAGCAGGTCTGACAGCATCTGTGGAGAGACAAGAGAGGCAGCATTTCAAGTGTGGATGACCCATCGTTACAGCTCTTAAAGACACTGGATATTCAACTGCTTTCCAAATTTTCCCGGTCCCTTCCCACATCAATGTGGACCACCATCGGGACTGGAAAATCCCAGCCAATGCTTTGTGTCCAGTATGTCTCTTCTTTGAAACTGAAGAGAGCTAGAAATGTGATAGGTTTTATGCTGTTGAAAAAGCGTGGAATGTCAGGTGGAACAAAGGAGAAGGTGAGGGATGGGTTAGAGGATAAGGATGGTCAAATGCTAAAGATGTCAAAGGACAAAAGGCAAACAGAGCAGTATTAAGAAATAAAATATAGGTCCAGGGTGGATATTAATAGCAGAATTAAGGTCAGTGAAGTCTGAAAGCAAAACAAATATGCAGGCTTTGGGTGGTCAGGAGGTGAGTTACTTGCAGCAGGATTCCTAGCCTTTGACCTGCTCTTGCAGCCACAGCTTATATGGTTAGTCCAGTTCAGTTTCTGGTCAATGGTAATGCCCAGGATGTTGATAGAGGAGGATTCAGCAATGATAATCAGCCAGTGAATGTAAAGGGGAATGGATATATCCTGACTACTCAAAACCTGTCCACTATCTACAAGGCACAAGTCAGGAGTGTGATGGAAATCTCTCCACGTTCCTGGATGATTGCAGCATAAACAACATTCAAGAAGCTTAACATCATCCAGGACAAAGCAGCCAGTTTGATTGCTACCCCTTCTACAAACATTCAATCCCACCACCACCGATGAATGTTGGCAGCAATGTGTATCATCTCCAAGATGCACTGTAGGAACTCACCTATATCTCTCAGACAGTACCTTCTAAATCCATGACCACTACCATCTAGAAGGACAAGAGCAGCATCACCAGGAGGTTCTCCTCCAAGTTACATCACCAGCCTTACTTGGAAATATATTGCCGTTTCTTCGCCTTTGCTGCGTCAAAATTCTTGTTGGAGATGGTCATTGCCTGGCAATTACAAGGCATGAATGTTACTTGCCACTTGTCAGCCCAAGCCTGGATATTATCCAGGTCTGTTGCATTTGGACGTGGACTGCTTCAGTGTTTGAGAAGTTGTGAAAGCTGCTGAACATTGTCTAAACATCAGTGAACATATTCACTTCTGTCCTTATGATGGAAGGAAGGTCATTGATGAAACAGCTGAAGAGGTGGAGCCTAGAACACCACCCTGAGGAACTCCCGCAGTGATGTCCTGAGTTTGAGATGATTGACCTCCAACCACAACAACCATCAACCAGTCCAACTAAATGAGTCCAACCAGTGGAGAGTTTCCTCGCGATTCCCATTGGCTCCAGTATTACTAGGGCTCCTGGATGTCATATTCAGTCAAATACTGAAATAACATCAAGACAGATACTCTCACCTCACCTCTGGAGATCAATTCTTTTGTCCCTGTTAGAACTAAGGCTTCATGAAATCAGGAGCTAAGTCACCTTGTTGGAACCCAAACTGAGCATTTGTGAGCAGGTTATTGCTGAGTAAGTGTCCCTTAATAGCACTGTTGATGACCCCTCCCATCACTTTACTGATGATCGAGAATAGACTGATGGGGCATGTTAGAAAATCCTTGGATTTAAAAACTGATTAAATTACTAAGCAGGGGAAATTAACGTAGAATGAGGACCACAATGTGCCTTATACTTATACTACAAAGATACTACTTGCATAGACATACTGCTATAGAAATTAAACATGTATTTTAGATTTAAACAAGTATTTTTAAATGTATTGAGCATCTTGGCCAAAATGCAAGCTGCCCTGAAACATAATGGGAAGAGAGTTAAACCAGGTAGACCACATTCTTTGGGAACAATAAACCATAGGATACAGTTATGTTACCAGAAAAAGTCAAGGAGAATGCACATTCTCCTACTTTAGACAGTGAAGAGATGTATTCACAATGTGAATAGAAGTATTCAAAATGTATATAAAGTATTCAATTCCTACTGATAACGAAGCAGAATGAAACAGTGGGAACTTCACCTTTTCAACTCTGTGGATTACAATGGGAAAGCAACTTTTGAACCTTACAGACTACGTGAGCGAGGTTGCTTTGTAACAGTAGGTAGGAACTTCTGGGTCCTATAGACCAATTAATTCCTAATTCCGCTAGAAGGTAGGATGCAATTGGCCAAGGTAAATAATGTGTACCAATGTGATTGGAGCATCCAATTAGGATGACCGGGTAGGTGGGAGACCTGAAGTTTCGAAAATGTGTAACCGTTTAGATATTGTATTACCTTTCTCCCTGCACGTGTTGGTCAAATACAAAAACATCTTTAACCAGCATACTGTTTTCGCGAGTCTTTGTATTTAACTGTTCGGCTCAATACTTAGCATCTGCGAAAAACCCCTGCTTCATTGCAGTAATTGGCCAGGTTGGATTTATCCTGTTTCTTGTGTACAGGACATACCTGGACAGTTTTCCACATTGTCAGATAGATTTGCTGCAAATGGTGTAATTGATCAATTGGTCAGAAATAATGAAGCCTGTTCTAAAGGCTGGTACTAAAATTAATCCTATGGAAAGTTTCTGATCTTTGAGCTATTGATGGATCATCCCTGATGGTTCAGTAACAAATTCTATCTGCAGTTCTTGCCAGGTTTTCTATGACAGTTCGATTGCTGGGTTATGGATTTTGCCTCTATTTCTTAGATGTCCAAGGAGAATTATTCATCTGCTGGTTAGGGGTTAGGACAAGCTGCAAAGCCCTGAACATCTGAATGCTCATCCCTGCACCTTACTGACTCTCAATAAGGCAAGATGACCTTTGTCTCATTTTACAGTCACCACAATTTAATCCCAGTCGAACTTGATGGTCTATCAGGGTTAATCTTACAAAACTGCACATCTGGTTTAGAGTCTTCCCACCAGCACAATATATCAGATGTTCAAGTACAAGTCAATTAAAATTAGTTGTGGGATCACGTGGCCAAATTTCTGCAGGTTAATTTCATCAAGCACAACATTACAACATCAACAGATTAAACGAGTGGTTAAAATTGTGGGAAACAGATTTCAACCTCGGCAGATGTGAGGTCATCCATTCTGGACAGATAAAGGGTATATCAGAGTATTTTCTGAAACCTGGATGCCAAAAGAAACCTAGGGCTACATATACATCAATTGTTAAAAGGCTATAGACAGATTATAATTAAAAAGCAAATGGAATGCTAGCCTTTATATCTAGATATCGAATACAAAGGGAACAGAAGTTATACTACAGCTAGACAAAGCTCTTGTTAGATCAAACCTGGAATATTGTGATCAGTCCTGGGCGATATACTTTGAAATAATGCTTAAATGTTTAAGGGGATACACCATAGATTTACCGGAATGATATCTGATCTCCAAGGATTAAGTTAAGAGGGTGGAAATTGTGCAATATATTCCATGGAATTTAGAAGGTTATGGGTGACTATTCAATTCAAATGTTTCAAAATGTTGAGGGGAATTGATGGGGTAAATAGAGAGAAACTACTTCTGCAGGTTGGTAAATCTAAGCCAAAAATTTAGAACCAGAGCTCTCAAAAGTGATGTTTGGAAACACCTCTGCGTGAAAAGGGTGGTAGAATTTTGGAACTCTCGCCCACAGATGGCAGTTAATACTGAGTCAATCATTAATTTTTGAGCCTGGAATTGATTGATTTTTGTTAATGAAAGGTTTTAAGGAACATGTGGTAAAAATTAGTATCCGGAGTTAGATCACAGGTCTGTCATAATCTCAATGAATGGTTGGGCAGTATTGAAGGGGGAGAGGGGGGAAGGGGTACTAAACCTTTACTACCAATCATCATGTTTCTATCAATTCTTGCTTTTTAGTGTGGAACTGCACTCAGAGGAAATGGGGGAAGGACATGACGAAACAATACCTTGGGCAATTTTAACCCTCTCCATGCAGCAGATACTCACCCTGAAGCCAAGAGGATTCCATTATATACAATTTAACCTGCTTTCCCGAGCAGGCAGCAAAAACAACCTTCCAAAGGAGGGATCTTTACCTGCATATGCTAGTCAGATCACAATGATCCCAATCATTGACTGAACATTTAACTCGGGCCTGATTGTCATATCTGCTGTAACTTTTCTGCCAGGCCAAACCAAAAGAGAAAAGGATCATTGCCAGGACAGATCAAAAAATGTGTTCTGCCCTTGTGCAGGAGCAGGAATACTCTTCCAGATCCCAAGAGAAAAGTTCCCATGCCCAGAATCTTTGCCCCCAGAAAGTGAGACGTTTGTGTGAAATTTCCTGCACCTACCTTTTGTCAGTGTTTTGACATTGCCTGCATGCCATTGTAATGTAACGGTGCACAGCAGAGTAATGGTTAAGGTGAGACTTGAGAAAAGCACCTCCCACAGTATGATGCATGGAGTCACATGGTAAGTACCTCTGGGACAGAACAATCTAGAGAGAGACACTCTCGAAGCAACCGCCTGCATAGTGAGCAGCACCATGTATGTCATTAACCTGGAATCTGTAAGTAGATGAAGACTACCAATGAACGGTTCATGTTTAAACATACAATGCACAAGATCTCCTCATTGAGACATCAAAAGAACCCATAATACAATGTACGGTGGCAGCAAACAGAGTATATTATGAAAGTCAGCATGTAGCCTCTAGACTATACAGTTAAATGCCGCTTCTCACTTTTACATCCTGACAGAATTAACTTAAAAATTAACTTGTTCATGTAGCTTATTTCTGGAAAACTGCTGGCTGTTAAAATTCAGGCCCATATCACCCATTCTTTTGAATGCAGAATTTCTACATTTTACTCTATTTCTCATCAGCCAGGAAACTCTAGCTCTGGTTTACCTACCTTTTCTTCATTGGAATGTAATTTTATCAAATCACCTCTTCTTTAAAAGCAGCCCAATGTTCCAATACAGTTTTACCAGCCAATCTTTGATCTTAATTGTGTTGGCACAGATCTGTTCTCATCCCACTGAAATTAATCCCCCAACACCGCCCAAATGAATTATTTTAACCTTATATTACTCCTTGTCCTTTTCCGTGGATAACTTAAACCTTATGATACTCTGATCACTGTTTCCTAAAAGTTCCCACCTCAATCCCCAGTTCCAGATCCAGCAATACCTCTTTACTCATTGGGAAATACATAGATCCAGCAAATTCTCTGCATCCTCAGTCAGAATCTCGTCCCTGTTTCACCACCCTATATATAATGTTTAAATGTTGCAATATATTGATAATATTCTATATAATACATTATATATAATTATTTACATCAATAATTAATTATCGTGTGTTCATAAGAGATATTATTAGGATATTATATCATCAAGTTGGTAATGGATGCCTTCTTTGTAAAGAGGCAGCAATACATTATCTCCTCAATAAAGGCTACTGGTAAGGAAGAGAGTTCTCAAATATTCTGGCATTGCTGGATGTCCTTACGTGCAAAGCGTCACTGGTTGCGCACACATTATTCTTTGCTGTACCTGTGATCTGTGACCAAAGATAGCAACTAATGTGTTCAATATCCTGGTCCTTTTTTTTCCCTTGTTAAGTGCATCCCATTTTATTGACAGTGTACAGTTACCAACTGTAATCAGTTTCCATCAAAAGATGTAGAGAGGGATTTTCTGGCCCTTCCCACCGGCGGGATCTTATGTTCCTGCTGAATCACCATCTACATGACACAAGGCAGGAGTGTGATGGAATACACTTGTCTGGATGTGTGCAGTTTCAACAGCACTCAAGAAGCTCAACATCATCCAGGACAAAGCAGCCTGCTTGACTGGCATCCCATCCTTCACTTTCAACATTCACTCCCTCCACCACCAATGCACAATGGCAACAGAGTGAGCCACCTCCAAGGTGCACTGTTAAGATGGGTTCCCTGGCAGTGGGATAGGCGAGCCACACAAAATGCCGTAGACTATGACGGGACTGGAAGATTCCACCGGTGGTCAATGGCAAGCCACTTCCGCTGCCACAAAACACACTACGGGGAGGGGCTGGAAAACCAAGCCTATGCTTTCTATCAACAATTGTTTTGGATGTATAGATGTATATTTTAATATAAGAAACTAAACTGTGGGTTAAGTTGACTGCTTTGCATTCAATTAGGAACTTCTTTGCAGTGTTAATGTAAGCCTACTTGTGACACTAATAAATGAACTTTAAATTAGCTCCAAAATGTGTATGATATTTTGCTGGTTTACTGAAGTAAACTGCCTCCTTCTGCACTGTAGGGATTCTATGATTCTATCCCATCACTCCCTTGACTTGTGCCATATAGACGGTGGACAGGCTTTGGGGAGTCAGGAGGTGAGTTACTTACCACAGAATTCCCAGCCTCTGACCTGCTCTTGTCACAATACTTATATGGCTGTTCATTCAGTTTCTGGTCAACAGTAACCCCACAGGATGTTGATAGTGATGGATTCAGCAATGGTAATGTACTTGAATGTCAAGGAGGGTAATAGATTCTCTCTTATTGGTGATGGTTATTATCTGGCACTTGAATGGCACAAATATTATTTGCCGCTTATCAGCTTAAGCCTGAATTTTCCAGGTCTTGCTGCATATAGACATGGACTTCTTCTGTACCTGAGTAGCTGTGAATAGTGCAATCATCAACAAACATCCCCACTTCGAACCTTATGAATGGAGTGAAGGTCATTGATGAAGCAGCTGAAGAAGGTTGGGCCAAGGGCATTACTCTCAGAAACTCCTGCAGTGATGTCCCAGAACTGAGATGATTGGTCTCCAACTACCACAAGAGTCATCCTTTGTGCTAGGTATGACTCCAACCGGAATGTAATTATTTATTTTTCTTTCCATTAAAAAATATTAATTAACAGTCATGGGCAGGACAGTGGCACAGTGGTTAGCACTGCTGCCTCACAGTGCCAGGAACCCTGGTTCAATTTCCGGCTTGGGTCACTGGCTGCGTGGAGTTTGCATGACTGCTTGTGTGGCTTTTGCTACTAAATAAACCTGTTGGACTTTAACCTGGTGTTGTTAAACTTCTTACTGTGCATGGAGTTTGCACATTCTCCCCGTGTCTGCGTGGGTTTCCTCCGCATGCTCCGGTTTCCTCCCACAGTCCAAAGATGTGCAGGTTAGGTGGATTGGCCATGCTAAATTGCCCCTTAGTGTCAGGGGGCTAGCTAGGCTAAATGTATGGGGTTATGGGGATAGGGCCTGGGTGGTCGGTGCAGACTCGATGGGCCGAACTGCCTCCTTCTGCACTGTCGGATTCTATGACTCTATGAACATATATAAGTAAGAAGCCTCACAACACAAGGTTAAAGTCCAACAGGTACATTTAGAATCACAAGCTTTCGGAGCACTGCTCCTTCATCAGGTGAGTCTTTATACTGAACTAATTTCATTCTTGGAAACCAATTAGTTTCTTAGTAAAATAAGCACTGGTATTTTTTAATATGTATAAACTTTTAAACGTGCTGCGTTCCTGAAACAAATAGGCTCAATGTGAAGCCCTCTTCGAAGAGTTCCAAAAGGATGCAATCAGCGAAAATTAGCATCTAAATTATTTTGAACTGGGGGTGAGACTAATTTGGTGGGAGAGGCTGTGGGCAAAATTAATTTTAAACTCACATTAGAAGTTATGGAAATTCAATTTTCTCTTGATGTAACTTGTGTTTAAAATTCACCAATCTTTTATGCTGGATTGCCCAATTACATGTATTTTGCTCTGATATTACAAGGGAAAAGTAGAGGAACTTCTATCTCTGTGTTACTTACTTGTCAAATTCTCAAACCAAAAGGACTTGAAATGTTAACTCTGTTTCCTGTTCTTACAGATGCTACCAGACCTGTTGAGTTTTTCCAGCATCCTCTGTTCTTGTTTCAGATTCTAGCACTCACGGTATGTTGCTTGTTTTATTATCTCGATCTCGTATTCAGGTAAGTTCCTCTGATCTTGCTTTATCTATAACTTAACTATTCACATTCGTCAACAGGTCCCAAATTGAAATATTGTCACTGGAGTCAGAAAGTGTCCTCCTCACCCAACTTGCCTCACTCAGCACTCCTTGACATATGCTAGAACATCCCAGCAGCATGGAGAACTGAAGTGCTTCTTTTCAAGGCAATGGCACAAACAGCATTTCTGCATTTACCTTGCATTGCACCTGAAAAAATCAAACACTTTAAACAAGGCAAATAACATTCGGGGAAGCCAGAAGAGATTGCGATCATGCCCATCCCTTTAATGCTTTATCTATTTAGAATGTGGATGCTCGGTGAAGAAATAATGCTGTCCCTGACTTATCAAAGGCAGCGGAGTGATTTTAAAAAAGGTGCATTTGACATCAGTGCCTAGTCTGTTGGAAAGATTGAAAGACAGCAGTGCTGAAGTGAGTTTAATTAGGAAAAATTGTGTGTGACATTCTCTCCTGCAAAGTTCTCCTCTGTAGATGTATTTTTTCTACAGGGATTTGAAGTCACCAATTAGCCTTTTAATGTGCCTCTCCATTGATTGCCTAAGGGTGCTTTCACTTGACAATTGATGTGAAAAATCTCAGGGGATGTGGATCATATGGAGTAGAAGACAATACTCAACAGCTGTATTGAATGGTGGCATTTGGATTTTGCAAGGGAATGAGAAAAACCAGTTTTATTCAAGTGTCTAACTTTTAGGTACATCAATGACAAATCATGACGAGTGATTGATTAACGATTGTAATTACAGGTAAATGACTGCATAATCATTATCATAATTTTCCAACCGTGAGAGCAGCCGGAAAATCCCGCCCAATGTTTCAAGTTGAAAACAACTCTCGTTCGGAACTGAAGAAAGGTAGAAATGTGATGTGTTTTATACTGTAGGAGGGAGAAGTAAAAACAAACAGAAAGGTCTGGATAAGGTAGGTAGCAGGACAGATTAAATGACAAAGATGTAATAAAACAAAAGGCAAGGGGAATAGGAAAGACTGTAGTGAAGAAACAACTGTCCAAATGGCAGGATAATGAACAGCTTGATCTGAAAGAAAAAAACATGGGAAACAAGGTTGAGACCAGCACATGACAAAAAACACACAGACTGGAATTTTACCACCTCCCCGGAATCGAGGTGGGCGAGGTTCGCAGAACGGAATTCTCCGTTAGCCTCAGGCAGGATTTTACGAGCCTCGTCTGAGCTGCGAAGTGCCTAATTGGAAGATGAGGTGCTGTTCATCGAGCTTGGGTTCAGCTTCCCTGGATCACTGCAGCAGGCTGAGGAGAGAAAAATAAGCGTGAGAGCAAGGTGGTGACTTAAAATGGCAAATGACCAGAGGCACGGAGTGATGCTTACGGACTGAGTGGAAGTGTTCCACAAGGCATTCACCCAATTTGTGTTTGGCCCCAATGAGAGCGGCACGGTGGCACAGTGGTTAGCACTGCTGCCTCACAGCTTCAGTAACCCTGGTTCAATTCCAGCCTCGGGTGACTGTCTGTGTGGAGTTTGCACGTTCTCCCTGTGTCTGCGTGGGTTTCCTCCGGATGCTCCAGTTTCCTCACACAGTCCAGAGATGTGCAAGTTAGGTGGAATGGCCATGCTGAATTGCCCTTACTGTCCCAAGATACATAGGTTAGGGGGATTAGTGGAGCAAATGCATGGGGTTACGGGGATAGGGGGGGGGGAGTGGGGGGGTGGTTGTGCCTCAATAAGATGCTTTGTCAGAGATTCAGTTCGATGGGCCGAACCTCTGCACTGTAGGGATTCTCTGGGGATCCTATGTATACAGAACCACACTGTGAGCAGCAAATACTGTAGGCTAAATGGAAAGAAGTCAAAAGTAAATTACTTCTTCACCTGGAAAGAGTGTTTGGGGCTCTGGACAGTGAGGAGAGAGAAGGTGTAAGGACAGGTATTATGCCTCCTGTGATACACGGGGAGGTGTTGTGGGAAGAAAACACAGGTATAATTGAGGAGTGAAGCAGGGCGTCAGTGGAGAGGGAACAGTCCTTTCAGAATGCTGACAGTGGACAGGGAATGTTGATGGGTTTGATGGTGACATCATGCTGGATGTATTGGAAATGCAGAAGATGATCCTTTAAATGTGAAAGTAGGTGGGATGGAAAGGAGGGACAATGGAAACCTGATCACAGTTCTGAGACAGAGGAGAAGGGGTGAGAATAGAAGTGTGGGAAATGGTTGAGACAAAGTTGAGGGCCCTGCCAAAGGTAGTCATGATGTGGAGATGCCGGCGTTGGACTGGGGTAAACACAGTAAGAAGTTTAACAACACCAGGTTAAAGTCCAACAGGTTTATTTGGTAGCAAAAGCCACACAAGCTTTCAGAGCTCTAAGCCCCTTCTTCAGGTGAGACTCACCTGAAGAAGGGGCTTAGAGCTCCGAAAGCTTGTGCGGCTTTTGCTACCAAATAAACCTGTTGGACTTTAACCTGGTGTTGTTAAACTTCTTGCCCTGCCAAATACAGTGAGTGGGGAATCCCCATTTGAGGGAAAAGGACAACAGATCAGAAGTGACATTGTGGAAGGCCGTATCATCAGACCAGTGCTCAGAAACTGGGAGAATGGAATGGAGACATTTACAGGAAGAAGCACACGAGGAAGTGTCATTGAAATAGCTGTGGGAGTTGGTGGTCTTATGATGAATATTATTAGATAGCCTATCCACAGAAACGGGGACGGAGAAGTCGAGAAGGGGAAGTGAAGTGTCAGAGATGGACCCATATGGAGGTGAGAGAAGGGTGGAAATTGGAAGTAAAAGTTTTCCACGTCTGGATGAGAGCAAGAAATGGCAGCAACGCAGTCATCATTGTGTCAGAGAAAGATTTGGGGGAGGGAGCCAGAACAGAACCAGAACAAAGAATGTTCTACACATCCCACACAAAAACAGACATAACTAGGACCCATGCATGTACCCATAGAAACACCTTTTATTTGGAGGAAATGCTACAAATTAATGGAGAAACTCTCATGCCACACAAATGTCAATCAATGACCATGTCCAACAAGAGGGAATCTAACTTTCTCCCCTTGACATTCAATGGCATTACTATCACTGAATCCTCCATGATCAACATCCGGGCATTACCATTTACCAGAATCTGAACTGGACCAGCCATATAAGTACAGTGGCGACAAGAGTAGGTTAGAGACTGGGAATTCTGCAGTGACTCATCTCCTTACTCCGCCAAAACCTATTCACCATCTACAAGGCACAAGTCAGGAGTATGTTTGAATATTTTCACTTGCCTGAATTATGCAGCTGCAACAACACTCAATAAATTCAACATCATTTAAGACAAAGCAATCTATTTGATCGACAAATGATCTGCTTGATCCACCAACTTAAACATTCACTGTCTCCACCACCAATGATGTGGAGATGCCGGCGTTGGACTGGGGTAAACACAGTAAGAAGTTTAACAACACCAGGTTAAAGTCCAACAGGTTTATTTGGTAGCAAAAGCCACACAAGCTTTCGGAGCTGCAAGCCCCTTCTTCAGGTGAGTGGGAATTCGGGGCTTGCAGCTCCGAAAGCTTGTGTGGCTTTTGCTACCAAATAAACCTGTTGGACTTTAACCTGGTGTTGTTAAACTTCTTACTGTGTCCACCACCAATGCACAGGGCCATCTAGCACTGCAGTATTTCACCATCAGCAGATGCAAGTTCCCCTGCAAGCCACACACACATCCTGATAATGCAACTATATTGTTGCCCCTTCACTGTTGAGGAGTTAAAATCCTGGAATTCCCTTCCCAGCACCGCTGTGAGTGTACTATATGGATTGCCGTGGTTCAAAGAGTGGCTCACTATCACCCTCTCAAGGGCAGGTAAGGATGGACAACACATGCTGGCCTTGCCAATAACTCCCACCTCCTAGGATAGAATTTTTTGAATGGCTGTTCAATGAGAGCACAAGTTCAGCCAGGTGGAGAAGGGTGGATGGGGCCTGTTTGGGCCTCCATTCAAAGAAAAAGTGGAGAGTCCTCAGACCATCCTGATAGGGGATGGAATTGTAGAGGGATCGGACATCCATAGTGAAGAGGAAGTGACTCGTGCCAGGAAAGTGGAAATTATGAAAATGAGAGAGAGTGTCATAAGAGTCGTGGATGTTGGTGGACAGAGACTGGACATGGGAACAAGAAATAGAGTTGTGATGAGGCAGAAACGTTGGGCCTACCTGGGCAGTCCTGTTTGTAGTTTTGGTAAAAACAAGCTGTTCTGGGTTGGAGGGCTATGAGGTGGGAAGCTGTGGCAGGAAGATCTCCAGAGGTGATGAGCTCCCAAACAGAACAGTCCTGGTAGATCCATTGTTCCCAGCCTGTTCCTGCCCGAACTTGAATAACTTCTCCTTGATAACGTTTCACTCCCTCCAAATAGAAGCTTGTCTGTGAACACTCGCCTATCCTTTAGTGGGGAATGTGGAACATTCCTTGTTCTGGTCCTACTCTGGCCCATTTCTCCAACTCTTTTTCTGATACCTTGGTGCCATTTCTTGTTCTTGCCCAGAACTGGAAAACTTAGTCAACTTTGTTTTAAATTTCCATTCATGCACACTTGAGGGGAGCTCACATAAGAAGATGGCCTCATTGTTACATCTCTTGGATTAAATTATGTTACAACTAGATATTGGACAGTGACATCAGGCGTTACGGTGTTTAACACTGCTGCCTCACAGTGCCAGGGACCCGGGTTCAATTCTGGCCTCGGGTGACTGCCTGTGTGGAGTTTGCACATCCTCCTCGTGTCTGCAGGGGTTTCCTCCGGGTGCTCCAGGTTCCTCCCACGCCCCAGAGATGTGCGGGTTAGGTTGATTGGCCATGCCAAATTGCTCCTTAGTGTCAGGGGTAAATATGGGGATAGGGCCTGGGTGGGATGTTGTTGGAGCAGACTCGATGGGCTGAATGGCCTCTTCCTGTACTGTAGGGATTCTATGATTCTATAAAGGATTCTATGATCCAACTCCTCGTCTTGAGGGTAAAAGCAAAATACTGCAGATGCTGGAAATCTGAAATACAAACAGAACATACTGAAAGAGTCAACAGGTTTGGCAGCATCTGTGGAGAGAGAAACAGAGTTAAATTTTGGGCGGGATTTTCCAGCTGCACTAACACCAAAACTGGAAAATCCCACCCAAGGTCAACAGAACTTTGCATGGTCCGCCCCCTGCCTGCTATGCTTCCCATGGCAGGCAGGATGGGAAAATTCCCCCCATTTGAGTCTGTCTCTTCTTCAGAGCTAAAGAGAGGGAGAAATGTCTTTTTTTTATTTGTTCATGGGACATGGGCGTCGCTGGCTGGCCTTCATTTATTGCCCATCCCTAGTTGCCCTTGGAGGGCAGTTGAGAGTCAATCACATTGCTGTGGCTCTGGAGTCACAATGTAGTCCAGACCAGGTAAAGACAGCAGATTTCCTTCCCTAAAGGCCATTAGTGATCCAGATGGGTTTTCCAACAATCGACAATGGCTTCATGGTCATCTGTAGATTTTTAATTCCAGATACTTTTTATTGAATTCAAATTCCACCATCTGCCGTGGCGGGATTCGAACCCAGAACATTAGTTGAGTTTCTGGACGAATACTTTAGCCATAATACCACTAGGCCATTGCATCCCTTTATACTGTTGGAGAGAGGGTGGAGCAGGTGGAGCAAAATAGGTTAGTGATGTGTGTGAGTTTGGAGAAATTGCACAATTATGTTTCGGACGTAGGAAAAAGGAAGTGTCAATGGCAGTGTTAAGGAGCAAAGAAGGTGCTGACAGCGACATGAAGGTAAGATATCAGAATGTGAGTTTTTTCAGCATTTTCTGTTTTTATTTTTAATCATGAGGGATTTGGTTATGGGAGAAATCAATGATACTAACCCACAGCATTACTTAAGGCTGACCTGAAATGTGTAACAAGTGATAGTAACTAGCTGAAATAGTGATTCACACTGGTGATAAAAACAATATAGAACAATTTTCTTCCTGTTCAAGTTTTAAAGTTAGAACGAACAGAAACAGTAATAAAACAACCGAATCAAAAGAAGCAACATCAAACTTGGATGAGCTCATTTAATGAATGAAGTAAAAGCAAAGGAGAGAATTAGAGATGGGGTAAAACATACAGTAAGAGAGGGAATATTACAAGCTTTCAAGGCTAATACGTTGGTGAATATGCACGACAACTTTATTCTGAGGAACAGAGAAGGCAATATCATATTCCCAAACTATCAGTCAAGTGCGACTTGACTGTGAACAGCCAGTAAAATGACAGAGCCCAGGACGGGCATTTTATTAAATCAAAACTCTTCACCATTTTGGAAAAGGAGATAATATTGTTGGCTTTATCTGCAGCTAGTCGGTCATCACAAATCAAACAAAATGACACCCCGCGAATGAATCATCCACTGAAGCTGTTCAGCCCTCACAGGGTTACACCAGATTGAGGCAACTGAACGGGACTCATTGATCCAGAGGTAATTAAATTAGTTGTTTTAATTGTGGACAGTACATTACAAGCCAAATCTCTGTTGGCTCTTAGAAATCCTGTGATGTAAACTGGAGGCCGCGTAAGATTGTAAACAGGAGTTGTGCAGTGAGTGACGATGACTCCTTGCCTTCATCCAGTGATTGTCACATAGGTAGGGAATCTTTGAAATGTGAAATGTGTTCAACAATATTTCATGACAGCCATTACCTGAACAGCAAAGCTGCCCTCGTTCGTTGGGTGCAATTCAGTGGGTGTGAGAGACGCCCTGGGCCCGCAGTTTGACCATGCAGGCGTGGTAGAAGTGGGTATTCATTCATCCATGCAAAATTGATATTTTCACAGGAAATGACATGGAAATCAAAGGGTTCGAGGCAAGCAGCTCAGTGACAAGAGAATTGTGGTGTACCTTTAAGGAGTATATCTCAACCTGCAGTGCATCACCAGGCAGCATGTGATATGTACGCTCATGTGATCATCAAGCAAAAGACTGGAGCAGTTGTAGTGAACAAGCATGTGAACTAAGCTACCATGTGTTGTTGTACATAGTCTCATGTCAAAAGAGTCCATCTAATTGAGTTACTGATAATAGTGAACTTGTGTAAGGTAGAAAATGCAACACGATGAGAGCTGATCTTGGTGGTTAAACATCTGACTTGACGATTTTGAAGAACCTATAACACTGATCCCCTCCACATGCAACACAATTCCAGTGTGTGCAAGTTTGAGAAACTAACAAGTACATCTGCAGCATGTACAAAAGTGTATTGTTTTTGTGTGAATGATTCCGCAAGGGTGTAAGTGTCCATCACATGGCAGATCTATATAGTCGGTCATCGCAGCTTACTCCAACAGGCAGGCGTTGGGTCCCGTTAAAACAATTGCAAATCGAGGGACGTTAAGCCCAAATCCAACCGCTCCTACTGCTTGTATGGGAACAACTTTGGTTCACACTGCCTCACAAGTGCCAGGGATCCAGGTTTGATTCCAGCCTTGGGCGACTGTCTGTGTGGAGTTTGCTGATTCTCCCTGCGTTTGCGAGGGTTTCCTTCGGGTGCTCCGGTTTCCTCCCAAACTCCAAAGATGTGCAGGTTAGGTGGATTGGCCATGCTAAATTGCCCCTTAGTGTCCCAGGATGTGTAGGTTAAGTGTATTAGCCATGGTACACTGAGGTAGAATTTAGCACCTAACCAGCATGTCTTTTGGTCAATGGGAGGAAACCGGAGCACCCGGAGGAAAGCCACGCAGACACGGGGAGAACGTACAGAGTCCATACAGACAGTGACCCAAGCCAGGAATCGAACCTGGGTCCATGACGCTGTGAGGCAGCAGTGCTAACCACTGTGCCACCCCTTCTGACTGTAGAAACCCTCCCCTTAAGGACTGGACATCTCCAGACCTCCCTATCCACACTGACCCTTCCCCTGTTAACCAAATCAGCCCTCTCACAACTGTCCCCCAATGAATACACTCCTCCAAGTCCCAAAACTTAGCTCAAGACAGGATGATGCATTGCCTCTTCCAGCCACTGCAACACTGTTCCTGGATGGGCTGGAGAGCTGTCGGCCCATCAGGTTCCAAGGCAGGACTTCTTTCCAAGTGAGGATGGAAGTCCCAGCTGCTGCCAGTCAATGCTGATTCGAGTGTAAGATGTCAGCGACCTGTCAGACCCGGCAGGGATGTGTTCACTGCTAACGCTCTGAATGGCGTTACCCCGCCACCAATATCCAAAATATTGAGGCCTATGTTTTCTGGTCCTGGCTGTCACCTCTGTCTTAAAAGGGGGACCCCTCATTTTTAAACTCTGTCCCCTAGTTCTGGTCTCTTCTTTCAGCATCCAGTCTGTAATATCCCCTCAGGATGTTATAGTAAAATCATCTCTCAACCTTCTAAACTCCAATCGAATCAGGGCCAATGTGTCCAACCTTTCCTCATAAGGTAACTCTTCCGTCTCAGACAACAGTGAACCTTTTCCAAACTGCCTCAAATGCAAAATAAGGAGACACAGTACTCTAGATGTGATTTCACCAACATCCCTACTGTTTTTTTTCATTCCCCTTGCAACAAACAACAATTTTCCATTAGCCTTCTTAAGCACTTGTTGTACCTGCATACCTATTGTAGTTCATGTACCATGACAACAGGCACAGAGCCACTGTCATTTGTGGGGATCAGTTAGCTCAGTTGGCTGGACAACTGGTCAATGATACAGAGTGATGCCAACAGTGCATGTTCAATCCCTGTACCAGCTGAGGTTATTCATGAAGGCTCTGCCTTCTCAACTTTGCCTGAGGTGTGGTGATCTCAGGTTAAATCACCACCAGTCAGCTCTCCCCGTCAAAGAGGAGGGCAGCCAATGGTCATCTGAGACAATGACAACTTTACATTATCAGCACATCCAGATCTCTGTCTGTACCTTGAAGTTCTGCAATCTCTCTCCATTTAGATGCTATGCTGTTTCTTTATTCTGCTTGCAAAAGTGGACACTTCCACACTTTCTCACATTACACTCCATCTACCAAATTTCTGCCCACTCACTTATCCTATTTATGTGACAATGTACACTTCTTATGTCCTCTTCACATTTCCTACCTATCCTTGTGTCATCTGCAAATTTAGCAACCATAACTACAGTTCCTTCATCCAATCATTGATATAAATTGTAGTGCGGAGGCCCAGCACTGATCCCTGTGGCACATCATCACATCTTGCCAACCCAATAAAGTTCCATTTATCCCTCCCATCTGCTTCCTGTTAGCTAACAATCCACTATTCACGCTAATGTATTAACCACTACAGCATAAGCTCTTATTTTGCAGAGTAACCTTTGACATCGTATCTTGTCAACCTCCTGGAAATTGTAATTTTTGAATAAAATTCAGAAATGTTTAAAATCCACCTCTTAGAGACAGATTGGTTCACTATTTGAAAAGAGGTTAAAATGTTTCTATTTGTGGATAAAATGAGATGATATAACTCGTGAAATGTGATACAATCATGCATGCTTGATCGGTCTTTTTTAAATAATAGCTGTTTATTTGAAATAATAACTTTAATCTAACCACATGTCGGCTTGTGTCGAGCATAAACACCATCATGCATCTGTTGGGCTGAATGGCCTGCTTCTGTGCTGTAAGCAGTTCATGGTAAAGTATAACAGCTTTGAACTATTATCTGTATACCTGCATGTTTGATTGTTGTGACTAAGCAGTCTTTGTAAATAACATGTCTGGTTGAGAATGTTGGAGCGTGACTTCAGTTACTGAACAAGAGGAAAACTGAGACAGAATCACCTCCAAGAACATTTAAGTTTATTTATTAGTATAATAAGTAGGATTACATTAACACTGCAATGAAGTTACTGTGAAAATCCCCCAGTCACCACATACTGATGCCTGTTCAGGTACACTGAGAGAGAATTTAACATAGCCAATGCACCTCACCAGACTGTGAGAGGAAACCGGAGCACCTGGAGGAAACAGACACTAGGAGAACGTGCAGACTCCGCACAGACAGTGACCCAAGCCGGGAATCAAACCCGGATCCCTGGCGCTGTGAGGCAGCAGTGCTAATCACTGTGCCACCCGTGCTGCCCATTTGTGTAACTAAAGGAAGAATGCACCCTTTAGAAATAAAGAAATTGAAAAATAAAATGCATTTGCCCCTGTACAAATGGTACTCATTCATACTCATTTCAAAGGAATTGTTTTCTTGTTGTCTTGGGGTTACTGAATTGTACATAATTCCCTAATGTGAGTGGAGCAAAGTAAAATAAGTGGAATTACAATCCAACGACACTAGAGGGCACATGTGCTCGACCTGGGTCTATCTTTTGAAAATTTACTTGGCTGAGGGAAGTCGCACTGAGCAGAGTGAGTGAAGTAGCTTACCTGGTCTCGTGAATTATTTATTCCATCTACATTCCTTTCTCTATTGCCTACGATGCATTTAATTTATTGGAAGCTGAAATTGTTTTATATGTTGCATTTAAAGAGGATGTGCAAAAGAAAATCTCAACAACTATTAAACGATGAGATCACAGAACCAAAACAGCAGCTTTCAAAATGCTCTTATATAATTGACCAGAATTTTAATGAAAGAAAAAATGAAATAGATATTACTTTGCTCTCAGTTATTAAGCTCAGAATTGATGTGTTTTTGCACTAAACGGATTCTTGCACGTGTTGCTCAGAAACACCCAAAAACATTTCACATGCAATAAGTTATTACAAATTTCGGAGTCTGTTGTTAAATAGACATGCAGGGCAGATTCCACAAACAACTGAGGTATATGGCTAGGACACTAAGGGAACCCTTATTCTTGGAATGGTGTATGAGATACTTGAGCCGCACCTAAATAGGCAGAAAGGACTTTCAATATACGATCAGGTCTGACAGTCCAACACTCCCTCTGTGTTGCACTGGAATGTCAGTTTAAATTATGCACTCAAGTGCTGGAAGGGAGTTCGAATGTGCAACCTTCTGACCCAATCTGCTTTTATGTTGTGTTTTGGAGAGCAGTTGAGAGTTACATGTTCCCGATGAGTGGATCCTGCACAGCATGCAGCAACTCCAGAGTCAGCCCGCTGGTTTCACAATGCCCAGTTGTTGAGAATACCTCTTTTTTTGTTGTATCCTCTCAACGGTAGGTCTTAGTGAATCAATGAAGTGTACTCTGGGTTGGCACTGGCTGAGTGAGACATAAGATCAGCTTCAGAGGCACCGTCCTACCAACTGAGCTGTAATGACAATTGTTTCTTTTAAAATGATTGCTGTCTTGAACATTTTAATTAAGTTCCCAATATCACAGGTGATGGAATTAATAACAAAACTGCAACACAATTGCTTTCTCAAAGGATTTTTTTGTATAATTAATTAACCTGGCAATCGGTTGTTTGTGTTTAGAAGCAGGCAGCAAGTGACACCTTCCCACTGGGTGGGAGAGGAAGGCTCATGGCTGGCATCAAAGGAAGACTCGACAACTAACAGGTAAGTGACCGGGAGGGGATTTTAGGAGGCTCTTGCAGAAGGGAACAGGAGAAGTCACAGCAGGGGAGGTCACAGCTCTCCTTAAGGGGCCTACAAGGTCTGCTCCTCCTTACCCCACGAGGGAAAGTTTACTGCTTACATTGAAAGACGTCTGTCTTTCATGACAGTTCAGACCCCGAGCTGGTCAGGTTGCCATCTCGGTCTTCTCCAATCAGACCCAGAATAACATTTAATCAGAGTCTGATTGATTTAACTGAACTCAATTTGCATAAACCCTTGAGATTCCACTTGTTTCCGGGAGTTGCTTCAACCCCCAAGCTTGTAGTAACTTGGCTCCACCAGTTGAGAACAAACTATCGATGTTTATTAACAAACAGTAACTATTTAAAGGTTGATGCACATTCAATGCTTCCAGACATGACTCTCGGATCTAACTGCCAGGACAAGCCCAGACAAGTTGGAGTGAAGCCTCAAATGGGTTCCCAATTGGTTAGCCTGGGTCATGTGACCCTTTCAAAAGATTGCCTCTTAAAGGGAGCCAAGCACCACAAACCTGCATTTTGCAATTAAAATGCTGGCTATTGGACTTCCGGCAGGAGCAAGGCAGTGGGGGGAATTGTTCCGTCCTGCCCACCACGGGAATCATAGTGGGCGAGGGGCAGACCATGCAAAAATCCGTTGACCTCCGGCGGGAATTTCCAGTTTATGGAAGAGAAAATCCTGCCCAGTAAGTCACAATGCACCATTTTGAATGCCCCCACTCACACTCGCCTGGCAGGCTCAATGAAAATCGATTCCTATGCAATTCTAGATGGGATTGGAGGAAAAGGAGGCAAATGAAATGGAATCAAGCTAGGTAAGTATGATTCAGAATACTTGCTTGTTCAATAGTAAATGCCAATAGGGACTGGTTGGCCAAATGGCCAGTTTCCATGATGTAATAATTCTTTGTAATACTTTTGTTTTCTTACATGCAAAAGGTTTCTGTGGTCCAAAAATGCCTGGGATGGCCTGAGTTTGCAAACAGTGTGATATAAGTGCAAGTGCTATCCTTTCATTCCCATGAAACATTACCACCTTAATCTGTGTAGACTTTGGTATGGAATTCCTTAGAGCTGTTGTCATTGTTTTTCCCAGAAGTGTAGAAGTCCTCTTTGTGCTCAACATTTGGAGTGAGACTTGAACACACAAAGTTCTGACTTTAAGGCAATTGTTGCATGTGTATTTGCATAAAAGCTGATCATTATATCGGTAACAAACTCATCAGCTGTCAGGCAATTAAGCATTGCCATGTGCTATATATTACATTTAACTCGTGCTGTTTTCTATGAATGATTGTTTATGCAGATCTTCATTGATAGTCAACATCAACAACAGTCCAAAGATGTGCGGGTTAGGTTGATTGGCCAGGTTAAAAATTGCCCCTTAGAGTCCTGTGATGCGTAGGTTAGTGGGATTGGTGGGTGGGGGTGGGGCCTGGGTGGGATTGTGGTCGGTGCAGACTCGATGGGCCGAATGGCCTCCTTCTGCACTGTAGGGTTTCTATGATTTCTATGATCATTTCCCAAAGGTAGGGGAGTCTAAAACTAGAAGGCATAGGTTTAAGGTGTGAGGGGAGAGGTACAAAAGGGTCCAGAGGGGCAATTTTTTCACACAGAAGGTGGTGAGTGTCTGGAACAAGCTGCTAGAGGCAGTAAGAGAGGTGGGTACAATTTTAAAAAGCATTTAGACAGTTACATGGGTAAGATGGCTATGGAGGGATGTGGGCCAAATGCGGGCAATTGGAACTAACTTAGTGGTAAAAACTGGGCAGCATGGACAGGTTGGGCCGAAGGGCTTGTATCCATGCTGTAAACCTCTATGACTCTGTGAAGTTCAGGTTTGTTCTACACATTCCTACAGTATTTACCTTTAGAACTGATTCATGTTGCCATGGTTTAATTACAATCAAATACACAATAGAGGGATGGCAGTGTGATCAGCTGCTTCTACTGGTGAGCAATACTCTCAGTGGGTGCAGTCATGTCATGAATGCAGAGCATCAGGGCAGTGGTGGGGTGGCTGTCTCTCAATTCAAGGATGACGTCTACTAAAGGTGGCGGTTTCCACCATGGGTTTTCATGTGATTGAACAGGCCAATTCTCTACCCGCAGATCTTTGGGCATTTGGGGCATGATGTCCCACAAGGTCGTGGGATCTGGAGTTTAGGGTTTTCTTCCTTTTCCTTCCTTCTCTGCACCGTTCTGCCTCATCATTGAGGACCCAAAGCATGATTCAGCCTGATGGAAAGATTTCTAAAAAGTTTATTTATTAGTGTCACAAGTAGGCTTACATTAACACTGCAATGATGTTACTATGAAAATTCCCTAGTCGTCACACTCCGGTGCCTGTGCCAGTTTGAACAATTAGTAGCAACCTCCTTCCAATCATTAGTGCCAATGCTGCTGAACGCCAGATCACTGAAACATATCTGTAACTATTCAAAACTGTAACTATTCTGCCATAAATAAGTGATCTTTCTGTCAAAAAATTGTGAATCTTTGGAACTCTTTCGTGCAGAGGGCTCTGGATGCACCAGCATTTAATACATGCAAGCAAGAAATTTGGATAAGTTTTTGGATAGTCAGGGATTATGGCAATCAGTCAGGAAAGTGAAGTTGAAATAAAAGGTCAACCGTGATCTTACTGAATGGCAGAGCAGGCTCAAAGGGCCAAATGGCTGACTGCTATTTCTTACGTTCTTGCAGAAGATCATCAAATTTGAATATCAATCTTAAAATCAGAGCCCTTGAAGTTCTATATGAGAGTCAATTATACAGCAATGGAAGTAATAAGTTGCTTTGGTACATTATCAAGATTAGCAGTTGCACTCCGAATCCCTGGATTTATTTTAAATCAATGTAGTCTTTACCAAAAATTGTTTATTAAATCTCGTGACTTTGTTTAGCAGACATATAAATAGTTTCCATCAAAATATGTCAAAGCATGTCAAACATGCAATGCTTTGTTTGGCTCTTTCCCTATGCCAGGTAGTGATCTGTTCAAGGCTTTTTTTTTACAAATTATGAATTTTTCACCAAATATATTGTGGAAATGAATGATACATTAATTTCTGCTGCGGTATAATTTGAGTAATGTCTCAGGCTTGCTTGGAGCTGTGTAATGCTTGCCATAGCAGAGTTACTGATACTGGAGAACAGAATTTTTAATATATTGTTGGGGAACCAATGTATGAATATATTGTCCAGCATCTGAGATGGGTACTGCAGTTGTAGGAATGCTGTATATACCTGATATAACGTGCACATCATTATGATGTGTAGACATCTAGGTTATATCTTCAATAAAGTTTGCCTGATTCAGTGGCTTGGCAGTTGACATCTTATGACATTGTTCTCTGTGGTCTTTCAAAATAAATAAATGCATTTTTGGCATGATGCTGCACAGATTGAGTAGGCTTGAATGCAATATAGAAAATTGCTGGTGGCAGAGGAGACAAGAACTAAACAGTTGGATGCATCATTACATCTTTGCAGTTATTTGAATTCCTGGTTGAACTTCAAATGAAGATTGATTTCCAAAAAGAAACATTTGGTGTAAAATTCAATTGAGTGTTATTATTAGATGGGGGTTAAGTCGTACAAAGTGAAAGAACACAGCAGTATGAATTTGCTTTGACTACATAGTTGAATTCATTGTATTGTTGTAAGTAAATCCACATTGTACAAAAGAAATGAAATGTTAATATTCTTTCAGTTGTGCACTTTGTCACTTGGATTTGCTATTATTTTGCTAATGAGTGCATGACACAGGAGACGTTTAATGGAAGAAGTATTGCTCTTTGTCAATAGGCATATGATATCAAAGGGTAAATACGAGAAATAATGTGCAGGCTTAGTAGGAATCACATCTGAATTAAGTGGTCATTATGAGTACCAACCCCCATTTCTGGACTTGCTGAGGGAGTGCAGCATTGCTTGCAGAGGGTGTCATTTGGATGAAATGTGAAAAGAAGGTTGCATCTGCTTGTTGCAATGGTTCATTAAGATGGTTAGCACCCAAATCACTGTTTGAAAAAGAGTCGGGAGTTTGTTGGGGGGGCTTTTGGTGTTCAGCTTTTTAATTTGTTCCCCTTGAAGTAGCCAGACCAAATCACGCCATTTTCACAATAGCTGTTTAATTAAGCTATAAAGCGAAGACTCTGGAAGGTCAGCTGCGGCCAGCCAGAGTCCAGAGTACAGTCATATACAGCCAGATATAGGACCCGATTTTCCCAAAAAATTTCTAATTGCCCAATGGGCGGGTAAATGCGAGGTTGTCCAGCCCATATTTTGGGCAAGCTTAATGAAATGAATTCACGGCACTCTGTGCAACACAGAGGCCATCAGGCGATTCACGCTGGTAGGAGGGGTGCAGGGCTTAACCCTGCTTGACAAGCCAGCATCAGACTGCTGAGGGAGCCACCAATCTCTGACCAAGGAACATTGTCCCCCCACCTCCATCCCTGCCCCCAACCATCCAGGAGACCTCAATGGCCTCTGACCCCACCAGTGATGCCGTCACGTAAGGATCATATGTGATCCCCCACAATATTTATAGAGTCATAGAACCCTCCAGTGCAGAAAGAGGCCATTCGGCCCATCGAGTCTGCACCAATCACAATCCCACCCAGGCCCTATCCACATATCTACCCACTAACCCATGCATCCCGGGACACTAAGGGGCAATTTAGAATGGCCAATCAACCTAGTCCGCACATCTTTGGACTGTGGGAGGAAACCGGAGCACCCGGAGGAAACCCACGCAGACAGAGGGAGAATGTACAAACTCCACACAGACAGCGACCCGAGCCGATATTCAAACCCAGGTCCCTGGAGCTGTGAAGCAGCAGTGCTAACCATTGTGCTACCGTGCCGCATTTAACAATATAGATCTCTATCAGCGAGGTCGGAAATCAAAGTGAGCCCAGACAATTGCATCCCGGCTCACTAAACAGGATGAAAAATAGTTAAATCAGCCTCGTGCCATTCCCCGGCACAAGGCTGATTACATCAGAAAAAAAATGGCCCGGGAAGATCCTGTTTTTGGCCTCCCGCTTAAATTTCCCTCCCGCTTCTTAATACAGCAACAGACACTACACGTAATCAGCGTAACCCATTATATATTTTATGTTAAATGTTTTGAAACCACTGTCAGGTATTTGGGTAACTTTCAGGCAAAAAACAGGTTTTAAAGATTTTATACTCCATCCTTAAAGTTACATGGACAATGCTCTGAGTGGACCAGACAAACGCAAATCCATTCCTTGCTTGCTCCAAAAACCAAATTTAAAATCCAATTGAATCCAATTCATGGTTATTACAAGAGAGACAAACAAGATCCAAGCTGACATGATAAGGTATTGCACCCCATCTTGGGCTTGATCCAACACTTGATCTTCGCCAAAAGGCTGAGAAGTGATTGCAAAATGCTGACAAATGTAGCAGTGAGTCACCTTGCTTCCTATCTGCCCCCATGCATTCGGCCGCTACTAAGTACGCCAGGCCCATTTTTCAATCGTTCTCATTGTGACTCAAAATAGGCATTTAGTAACTAGCATGTGTTAATTAAGCACTTAATGCCCATTAAAGAACTCAGAACCTCTTCCTGCTCAGGAGTCTTCAGCAGTTGTTATTGGGATAAATAAAACGTAATTTGTTTGGAGCTGGGAGGATCGGGACTCCTCAATCGTTCTGATCACTCCACCTCTACCCCATTACTGCTTGAATATCCCCTCTCAGGCCTTACCAATGGCAATTGCTGGCAAGACAAGTGGCCTGACATTCATCGTCATTATTTTCCCACGGAGGCAGGTTTTGCACCATAGGGGCTTTAAGCAACTCTGCAAACCACCAACACGTCTAACAATCTCAGGCAGAGCCAGTGGCAGTTAATCAGCAAATAACTTTCAGGTGGCTGATGATCCCTCAAAATTTCACTGGTCAGAGTGTCCTTGCTGCTGTTGAATACGTATTCAGATACACGAGTTTCAGAGGGCGCATTAGGAGGAACAGTGAAGTTCAAAAATGGCAGCGCTGAAGTCAAGTCAACATTGCACAGCATTTCTAACATCCCCAAAATGCAGTGAGAATCTGCATCTGCAATGCAGACAACATTTTAGGATGGATACATCTCCCCTGTTATTGAAACTACAGGCACCATGGAACCAAATTTTGAGAGCAACATCTCACAATATGCATTGGAGAGGAAAAAATAAAATGTTATGTCCTTTTGTATTTTAATATCTTATTTTTAAAATTTCACGGCACCTGTGGTATCATGGACTCATAATTTATGTGTTTTAAGAAAACACAAATGCAGGTATCAAAGCACCCAACCAAAAAAAAATACATCTCATTACCTTAGGGCACCTTAATACATTAAAGACGATAGAAATGCTTACAGCATTTCCCTGTGCTCCTGCCCTTTAGAATTCTCCACCACATTTATTTGCCTTTGCCTGCTTCCAAAACCTTCCATTTGACTTGGGCTTTGGTTTCAGTAATCTGCCCATTTTCTCCTCATTCCCCTTGTTTGATAGCACCATCTTCCCTTCATTATAAAACATTCTGAGGCTCCTTGTTACCCTCCGTGCAAAATCTGCTATATAATTGCAAGTTATTGTAGCTGTTGCAATGAAACTGAGTCCCGGGCCAAAGGTAATTTGGGTCTGAATATTCTTTAGCAATATATCACTTGCTGCCATCAATTGTCCTGTATCGATTAATTCTGGTTGTTGGACCAACAGTCTTTAGCCTAACAACCTGGCGGTTCCCCACTAAAACTGAAATTCAAATTCAATTACTTTCAAACCATAAGATTCTTGCAATCACAAATTTGCATTGGTTGCTGAAAAGTGCTGCTCCGACTGTTCCCAACGTTAAGATGATTTGTTATTTCTTCTTTGCGGTCTTCCTCCTTGCTTGATTTCTAAGACCGCAGGATGTACCTTCATACATCCTTCATAGAGTTAGTTCACAGGCTGGGGGAGGGGGAGGCAATGACAGCTTTATGAATGCCTAATACAGGGTGACATAATTGAATGTGGCCTGGAGCAAAGCAGCTGCCTGCAGCCACTCCTGATTGTTGCTGTCAGGAGCTGAAACTTCCTGTCTTAAAAATACATTCCACTAGAGTGGCTGCTCTACCAAACGCTTCGCCATAACTAATAGATGCACTCTTAAAGTAGCAATCCCACTCTACTTTCCCAAGTTAGCAACATTTCTCTGCTGCAAATTAGTCAGCATCAGCAAACATCTTGGGCAGGTTTTACTGGCCTCTGTAACCCTTAAAAAGACAGCAGCAGCATTTCAGTATGAATATGTAAACCAATTACAAGCCTCAAATTGTGTGGCCTGCATATTGAAGGCAAGTTCTGGACTCTGTAATATCCCCATGATTTTGGTTCGTAATCACAAGCAGCAATATTCCATGTCTTCATTTATGCATTTGTTATAGAAATAATTTGGGGCATATTTTGAAAGTTCAGCGGGTAATTCGGTTAAGCGGCAAATCCTCCTGACATGCTATGATGTTGTTCACAAGAAAGTACCGTTGTACTGAATTTATGATGCAGTCAGTCACCTCTTTTTGTTTGCCTTAATATGAAATCATTTTTATTTGATGAAAAATAATCTTCCAAGAATGCCATGAAGATAAAATTGCAAACGTTGGAAGTCTGAAATCCAAAATAGGAGATGTTGCAAATACATAATATGCCCACCAGAATTTGAAAGAAGACGAGATAGATTAACATTTTGAAACAGAGTCTATGGGCGGAATATTCCCGTCCCACCCACCACGGGGATCGTAGCGGGCGGGACACGGAACATGCAAAGGTCCATTGACCTCGGGTGGGATTTTCCAGCCTTGGGACAGGCGCCTGTAAAATCCCGCCTTGAGTCTGAATGGATAAAGAAAGCTAGAAAAGGTTTGTAAGAAGCAAAGATGGAAGGGAATAAGAACAGGCAAAGCCCATCAATCAAATAAATTCATCAATACTACAAATCAGTGGTTAAGCCCCAGCTAGGATATTGGACGGGATTTTCCGCCCTTGATCGCCCTGAAATTGGAAAATCCCGCCCGAGGTCAACAGACCATTCCATGGTCCGCCTCTGCTTCTCCGATTCCCGTGGCGGGCGGGACCAGAAAATTCCACCCATTGGCCCTGATTTTACTGGCACAAAATTGGGGTGGGCGAGGCTCACAGAGCGACATTCTCTATTGGCCTCGGGCGCGGTCTTACAAGCCTCGAGAGGGGGTGTCAGTAAAATTCTGGCCACTGTCTCTAATTTGTACCCCGTACCTCAGAAAGGCCTTGAAGAGGTTGCAGAGGAGATTTATCAGATTGGCACCAAGGAGGGGAGATTACCATAACGTAGACAAGCCAGAAAAACTGGAATTGTTCTCCTTAGAGCACAAAAGGTTAAGGAGATATTTGATCGAGGTGTTTAAAATTATGAGAGGCATTGATTAAATAAATAAGGAGAGATTGTTTTCACTGACAGAGTGCTGGTAACTAGAGGATACAGATTTAAGATAATTGGCAAAAGATCCAGGAGGGAGAATGAGAAAACAATATTTTATGCAGCGATTTGTTATAATCTCCAATGCACTGTCTGAGAAGGGGATGGAAGCAGATTCAATAATAGTTGTTATGAGTTCCAGACTTACCTCGTCATTAGGAGCTGGGAATCACAACTTCCAGCATGCCTCAGGAGTTTCCATACAGACACGGAACAGGAGCTGGATGCACATGAGGAGCACAGTGTTTTGGAGTTCTCAGGACACCTGTGTGAAGAGAAAAGTATAGAAAATGGTCCAAGAATGGGATCATGTGACCCAGAAATGGAGTGTCATAATTGGGAAGAGTCCCAGAAGGGATAGTCGGAGGGGACAGGCAGACGTCCCAATGGAAGTTGCAGGCAGGGAACAGGGAGCAGGGAGAGGGAGCAGGTAGAGGTCCCAAACGTAGTCCAAAGCAGTGGATAGAGAAAAAGAATAGGGAAATATTCCATAAGAAGAAAGAGGTGCAGAGAAAGAGGGCCAGATTTTCTGGCCGCGCTCACCCCAAGGCTAGAAATTCCCGCCCAAGGTCAACGGACTTTTGCAAGTTCAACACCCCCTCCCCGCCCCATTATGATTCCCGTGGCAGGAAGGATGGGAAAATTCCGCCCAGAGGCTACAGGCAGAAAATGGGCTGCAGTAAGCAGGCCTGAAACGGCAAATGTTCAGCAACCCTGGAAATTGAAGAGGGCAGCAGAAGATTGGTGACTTCATGCTGCTAGACATTGGGGTGAAGGTAACCCTTTGGAGCAATAGTGTTCTGCTCAGTACAGCCAAAGAGCTGAAGTTGTTTTTGTGTTTTGGTGTTGGAGTGCAGACTTGGAAACACAAGGGGACAGAGTCTTGCGGGGGCAACAATGAAAGCATGCAATGTTTCAAACCCAGCTATCATTGACACCATCCACGCGGAGTGACGTTTGGAGAGAATTTCAAGGCAAAATCTTTGAAAGTGAAGACTGGGATCCCTCATGAAAGGGACAGAGTTCCACTGAGATTGGTTGACCCACAATGTGTAACAATGTGTAACACTGTATTGTGGGGGGTGGTGCGGGGAGCGGTTTGAGAAACCCATGGAACCTGTCTTGATTGCATCTACCATTTATTTTGTAGTGTGCTATGTTCGAGCACAGTTTCCTTGTTAATTCACACGTATCACATATTAACCCTGAATGTTACAGTATGAAATAGTTTTGTAAATTATTTTATTTTTCTGATTATGTAATAAAGGTTATTCTTGTTTGTTTGAAATTTAAGGAATCTTGTAGCTTTATTTTCTTAATAGGAGTCTTGGATCTCAAACTGTGTCTACTTTAAACCGGAAGTTACTGATCCCTAACTGGATTGTACCAAAAACTTGGGGGGGTATGGCTCAGGATCGTAGCATATTCAAAAGAGGGATAAGGAGAAAGAACAGGGAGATGGAACGAATTGGATAGCTTAACTAAAGATTTGGATGATACAATAGACCAAGTGACTCTCTGAGCTGTATAATGCTATGATAAGCAGTGAACATATTTAATTGGAAGTGAACTTCTTTTTCAAAGTTTAGAAAGAGGTGGAAAGTGTTAGATGATATGCAATGGTTATTGGGCGGTATTTTCCCGTCCTGCCTGCCATGTGAGTCGTGGCGGGAGGGGTGGGGGAGGAGCAGGGGGGTCGTGGGGGCAGACCATGCAAAGTTCCATTGACCTTGGGTGGGAATTTCTGGCCTTGGGGCCAGTGGGGCCAAAATATCCCGCCCATTGTGAGAATAGGTTAGAGCATAAAAATGTGAATCAAGCAAGTCCAAACTGGATAGAAACAAACTGAAACGATGAATGAATAAAATGGGAGGTCAGCTAGGTCTGAAGAATACCACAAAATAATTTTATTTGAGTTCATACATCCCTTTGCTGGTGTGAATTCACAGTGGTCTTTTCAAGGTGTTCAGCATTGCAAAAAATCCTTCCTAATTAGGGATAGAAAAAAAAACCACATAGAGGCATATTCTCAAAACATAGAAGATATTCTCACCCAAATAAAAACTGTTCATTAAGTTCCAGCAGGTATCTTTCTGCAACCCATGGAAATATTCTAGAAAGATTTATATTTATTGCCAGGATGAATTAGTTATTTCTTCCTGATAAGTCTCTGATTTTCTCAAAAGCCTATCATCACAAGTGTTAAAAATTACATTGAAATACTTGATTTTGAAGGAATTTGAAATGAATTGAATATGTGATATAAAATATAAATTAATACAATAAGAAACATTCTTGATGGGGACATTTTCTTCTGATTTCAACATAATCATTTAAGAAGTGATAGCCTAGGTTTTGCTTAATGGCAACAAGACGAGAGTTTTAATTCATACAGTTCCTTTAATTGAGAAAAATAGCCCATGACCTTTCACAGTTGAGGATCAAACCAAGAAGGAATGAAATAGAACCGTGGCCGATGACTGAAGCTGTGGTTTACCTTTAAAGGATGAGCTTAATGATGGGAAGAGATGTACAAATTGGAGTTATTCAAGAAAAGTGTTCCAAAGACAATAAATAAATGAAATTATTTTTGTTTTCACCACAGCATACAGACAATAGGCTTCAATGGTACTATATTTAACAATTAATACTTAACACTAAAATCTTCTTTTTGATGACTTATCTAACATATAGGTTAACACTATAAAAATTAAAGCCTACAATACAGTGGCAATATAAGATCAACTTATGTTCCAATTTCTATCAAACTAAAGTACATATTTTTATTTACCTTTGATCTATTGCTATCAACGAACAACGACCAAGCAAACGGTATTTTCGCAACTCAGTGAGTTTACTTTCAAAAGCATGTTGGGGCTGTACATGTTGTTTATAAAATGTTTCTCCTCTCCCAGCTCAAGGCAACTGACATTTTATGAATGTTACTCTCAACATGGAGAAAGAGGGAAAACCGATTTGTTTCATTTACAATTTTATAAACATATTTTAGCCTATTATTATAAAGGCAAATTACTGCAAATGCTGGAATCTGAAGCAAAAACAGGAAATGCAGGAAAATCTTAGCAGGTCTGACAGCATCTGTGGAGAGAGAATAGAGCCAACGTTTCGAGCCTGGAAGAAGGCGAAAGGTCATCCAGCCTTGAAACGTTGGCTCTATTCTCTCTCCACAGATGCTGTCAGACCTGCTGAGATTTTCCAGCATTTTCTGTTTTTGTTTAACCTATTATTGTTCATTTGATGGCAGTTCTGTGCCAAAAGTAACTCTCTTGTTACATTTCTTCAAGTTTTAGGATCCAGAAATGGCACCCATTTTGAGTTTTCCTTGGCAAGTGTGAGATTAATAGAAGTCACTCACTTATATATCATTCACATTATTGTTTCTCACATTGTTTGAAAATCAGCAGCAATGAAATTGTTTTACAATCACATTCAAATAACTACATTTTCTCAAAACATACTTATTGGACTTAATACCACCCCATAGTAAGCCAACTGAGCTGCATTTACATATGCTTACAGGCTATCTGATAACCTGAGCACTTTGACATGCCAATGCCCTTCTGGGAATAAGTGGAGTTGATTCTGAACTTGAAAATTCTCAACTTTCAATTTGTGTTTAGAATTATATTCAGAGACGTGCTATTGTGATATTTTAAAAATAAATTTAGACAGAAACCCAGTCAGGTCGTCATCATTATTATTTATCATTTATCATCATTCAGGTTATGATTCTACTCACAAGATCATGACCTTGTAAATACTATAAAGCTATGATATTATGCAATTTTGTACGAATTCTCAGGCCAAGATCAAGAGCTTTTCCAACTACATCTATTCCCCATAATTTTATTTTCATCTGTTTTCTTTAATTTTAAATCCACAACCTTTGAGTTTGGAAGTATATTTTGTTTTGGTCATGTCCTATACATCACAATTTATATAAGGCTATTCATAGATACTAATTAGGAATGTACATTTCCAATGTTTGTTATATAGATATATCCTAATACATGATTATGCATATATAGCTGATAAGAAATTGATCACACATACGCCAAAGAAGCTAAATTCTTGAATACTTTCTCTCATTCAATATTGATTGCATAACATCCACAGTGTTTCGATACACCAAACCAAGTGCAAGATCTGGAATAATAGACTGCAGTCCAAGCAATTGTTCACAATGTTCTGCTATAATATAAGTGAAAGGAAGTGTAGATCGTAGTTAAGCTTGTTCATCCACCAGCATTGTCACAGACTTAAGAATGGTGCCTGAGCTGTTGTGCCATAGAACAAATTTACTATCACTACATTACGACAACATGATTTCTTATTTACTTTTTCTTTGCAACTCTATAAATCTCTCCTATCTACTGAGATGGGTGGATTTTAGGCCCTTAGCACCATTACCAAGACTCTCAAACTATTCATTCTTAGGTTTTCCTTTATTATACCTTGGGTTCTATTTTTTTCCCAATCCTGGCTCATTTTGTTCTCCTACTTTCCCCTCTAAATCCCTTGCTATTGTTACCAACTCCATAATTTGTCTCAATTGCTGGATCAACATCCTGGAGCTTCCTCCTGAACAGTACTATGAATGTACCAACACCACTTGGACTGCAGTGGTTTAAGAAGCAAGCTTGCCACAGCCTTTTAAAGGGCAGTTATGGGTGGGCAATAAATGCTGGCCTTGCCAGCAATGCTCATATCCCACAGATTAATTTTTTAAAATTGCAGATATTGAGAAGGTGCATAATTCTGTGCATTAAAAGATATCCTCAAATGAAGAAGTCATCCAAGTGCTTACGTATCTGTAGCTTTTTAAAAATGGAAAACTAAATAGCAAGTATTCAGTAAAAAAATTAACTAAATAGAGTTATTTTACGTACAATTAAATAAAGAAAATTAAATTTAAAAAATAATCTGATGCATCTGAAGTAATCATATTCAGAACTGTTTAACAAACAAAGGACCCTTTGAAGGAATCAAAACAAGTGTTCTTGATCTATTAACTACTCTTCAGAGACTGGTTCCCAAAAGAATTAAAGGTAAGCTTTTCAGGGGCATTTTGGCTCCCTAGTCACACTTATATTGGTACTAGTGTTCCAGGACATCAGCAGCCATGCAGAGATTTTGAGTGTTACCCACCCACATTTTATCCTTTTTCACCGACCCATTGCGGTCAAGTAATTGATGACATCAAAGCTCATTACTGTGCTTCAATTTTGCCTGAAGTGGCTGCATGCTGTGAGTGGCACTAACATAGGGTCTATCTGCTTTGTGAGCACTGCCCATATGCTCTGTCATAATCACACAGACAGCCTGCTGGAATCACTGGTACGTATTATTTTTTCAGCATTCCCAAAATTGATGTTTTGAGCAATTTTGCCTTGAATATTTTTCACTTTGAACACATTATGAACCTGTCTAATACATGATTGTTTTAACTGCTGCATAAACCAATTATATACATGAACCAGAACACATATATGTGTATATACATGCACATATACATTGACACACAATTATTTCCAAACACCAATACAATGAAAAGGGTAGAACATTGTGTGACATATATCTTATTCAATCTCTATATCTTATTCAATCTCAGAAGGCAGCACATTCTCCAGACTTATATTCAGTTGCATTGAATCTTCAGGAAAGCAGGAAGTTAAATCAAACAAAATGCTGGTAGGTAAATATTGGTGATATATGGTATCAATTCTGTTGCAAACAGCTTGCTGACTGTTTCACAATATACATTTGGGCTGTGAAAAGATTACAAACCACTTGTTCCTTTCACTTGTCACCACAATAAAACTGTGGTGAGCTCCTGGGATTTGACTGTAATGTACAGAGCCCAGGGCTATGGGCGATGGAACCCTATAAACTGATATGAAAGGTCCCTAATTAAGCACTTAGCATTTCAATGCTGATATCACTTTGCCTTCCCTGCTAGCCATAGACGGAGTTGGCATTCCGTCACCACCGATAGGGCCAGCAAAATGACTAACGTGAGTTGAGTCGAGTCTTTTGTACTGCAGGGAGCAGCCCTGAGGCACATCCTGATCCTGTGACCCTCTGATTCCTCTCCCTTGCTAGAGGAAGGTGGAAATCAGATGTGACAACTTTGCACAGGCAAAGTTTTCGAGATTAGGCTTAGGGGAAAGTTGTGATGACAGTGGCCGTGGCTTGAGTGATCTGGTTCGATTTGTCATTTGCTTCCACACAAATCATAATGGATCAGTGGAGCAGAAAAGCAAGTATATTTACAAAAAAGACATCTAGAATTAGAAATTCCACTTAGCTTCTGAGGTTTACTGAAGCTTAACTCTTTCATTAACAAATTCCCAACAGAAAATAACACATTTCTCATAAGATCAAGTTTACTATATCTGTGAAATTTACCAAAGAGCCACGTTTTTTTTCTCAAAATTAGTTGGAATATCTGACTTTCGTTATAATTTCCAACACATTAAGTGAGTAAAAGACAAATTCAAAATTAATGAGAAAACAATTTTAATTCAGCAGCAGAGAAATAACAGCCAATCATGGCAAACTGGAAATAACAATTTCTTAAAACACAACCCAAGCAACAAACAAACCATTTAACTGAATTAAACTTCAAAAATGTTCATAGTGCTGCTGTGAAATGTGTAATATTTCTGATAAAGATTTAATGATAATTAAAAAGTGCAATATACCAAACTGAGCTGGAAATCTCGGTAATAGATTACCCTGATCTGCTTTTTGATGATGGAACATGAGCCCAAATACATTCACAAATGTTGCAACCTGTTGCTGAAAGACTGAGCTCCATTTTAACTACTCAGAAGAATTGTCCAGAGCAAGTTTCACAATTTAAAAATCAGTATGTAGCCATATTACTGTTTGGAAAGACATATTCAAAAAATGAAGAATTGACATGGAGAGATGTTGATAGCGATATATCAGGCAAAGTACTGGAAGTGAAAGTGCTCAGCCATAGTCCCAGACTATGCTCTGCCCTTTGCAAGAGAGCTGACCAGTGGTGCTTTAACCTGAGGGTCACCACACTTCAGGATAGGGGTAAGGTTGGGGAGGCAGGAGTCCTTCATAGAGATAACCTCAGCTGGTATGGGAATTGAACCCACACTGTTGACATCGCCCTGCATCACCAGCCCTCTGAAACTAAAAGTAGTGTCATGCAAATGACATTGTGCGTATGGTGAAAATATAAGACTCCATGGGTCATAGGGAATTTCTGTGAGGGTAATCACCCAGTCCAAATCCCCATGGTTCTTACTGAGAAACTGACACCCCAGTGGAAGGAGCAGCATGCACCAGGTAGTGTACTAAACGTCAAAGAAGTGATTTATTGTAGTATGTATTATATCATTGTTCAGAAACTAGCATTTTTGCTTCCTCAGGGTCACAAAGGATTGGAGAGCCCATTCTACTGCCTCCTAATTTTAGGCAGTTAAGGCTTTAGACCAGTGGATGCACTTTCCGACCAGCTCCCTGGAATCTGCTCCCAATTCCTATATCTTTTCCCATTGGAAATGATAGCAGATATCAAATATTTCCATATTTGGTCAGGTGCTTCAGTATAGAGATGCTTCACAATGTAAGTACAAGGAGGTTGCCTTGTTTGGCAATCTAGGCCACCCCAGTGGAGATTGTCCAGAGGAGGTGGCAGCTAGGGGAATTCTTCCTGCAATACCCACAGGATATAGCAACAGATATGGAAAAAGATGGAAACCATTAAGAAAACTGCCAAAATAAGGCCATTGGTACCACATATCAGATGGATAGCTCAAGAATACATAGCACTAAGTGTTGCCTGCCCATATGTTACATATGTGTTGCTTTCTGTGCAAAGTACTCAACCGTTGTACAGTTATTTACCATGCATGCCATTCCACAACAGAGCAAGCATTCAAACAATGGTGGGGTGTGATAAAATAGTGGTTGTGTTGCTGAACTAGTAAACCAGAGACCGGGATGAATAGTCCAGCAGAAATCCTACCATAGCAATTTGTGAATTTAACAACAACCAGGCCTGGACTGATAAGTGGGGAGTAATATGCATTTCAGACAATGGGAGAAAGCGCCAATCAAGTTTCTGATTTTCGACAGCTTTTCAAGAAGAGACACTGGGCACCAATGGTAAGGAGAACATAGGAGGTCAGGAAGGGGAAAGCCAGAACGATGATAACTCACTGAGCAGCACCCACTGAGATTCAACTGGCAGCCATAATAGTTAGAAAAAGTATTTTTTTAGGATTAAAATTATGCACATAGCACACAGACACTGTGGAATAAACTAGCGCCACAAAATCCGCCATAGGACAAGGAGGCAGGTCCCAAATCTACCCCAGCCAGAGCAGGGATTGAATCCCATGCTGTTCGCACCAATATGATCCACAGCTAGTTGCTATGATGTGGGATCCGCTGCTGAAAGAGTGGTGAAAGGAGGAGGCCATTCAGCCCTTCAAGCCATTCAATATGAACAAAAAGAACAAGAACAAAGAACAGTCTAGCACGGAATCAGGCTTTCGGCCCTCCAAGCCTGTACCAATCATAATGCTCTAACTTAACTAAAACAAGAATCCTTCCGCCCTTACTCGGTCCGCATTGCTCTATTCCCTCCCTATTTATGTACACATCTTAAATGTGGCTAATGTGCCTGCTTCCACCACCTTCTCTGGCAGCGTGTTCTAGGCACCCACCACTCTGTGCGTGAAAAACTTCCCCCGCACATCTCCCTTAAACTTTCCCCCTCTCGCCTTGAACCTGTGCCCCTTTGTAATTGAAACTTCTACCCTGGGAAAAAGCCTCTGGTTATCCACCTGTCTATGCCTCTCATAATTTTGTAGACCTCGATCAGGTCTCCCCTCAGCCTCCGTCTTTCCAGTGAAAACAATCCTAGTTTATTCAGCCTCTCCTCGTAGCTTTCATCTATATGATCATAGATGGTCTTCTACCTCAATTCCACCTTCCCATGTTTTAAAATAGCGCTATAACCAAACTAATTCAAGGGGAGAAGTGCCACTTCAGTGTTCCCAGCTCAGACATATGTCAGTGATAGAAGAATGTGCAGGGTACCACAGCAGTTTAGGACTGAGATGTGGAAAAATGTATTCATTCAAAGAGTAGCTTAGGGCTTAAAAAAAAGGGGCGGCATGGACAAGTTGGGCCTAAGGGTCTGTTCCTATGCTGGAAGCCTCTATGACTCCAGTGGAATTCTCTATCACAAGGCCGTGGAGGCTAAGTCACTGAATATATTCAAGAAAGAGATGGATAATCTTTTAGATTTTAATGGCATAAAGGGGTATGGGGAGAAAGCTGGAATATGTCATTGAGATTGAGGATCAGCTATGATCATATTAAATGGCGGAGCAGACTTGAAGGGCCAAATGGTCTATTCCTGCTCCTAGTTTCTATGTTTCTGTGTTACAGGGAGAAGGTGGGAGAATGGTGCTCAGTGAATTGCTGATTTGGAGAGTCAATGCACACACAATGGGCCGAGTGGCCTCCTCCAGCGCTGTGAAAATTATGTAATTTTCTGGCTCCCACGCAGATTCACACCTCCATGGAGCTCCTGTACCCATTTTGTGCTTCTGGATTGATATTGCAGTTGTCAATTTTTGATTCCCTAAATTTTAGGCACAGTTAGAATAGTATCTGAAGGGGACTTTGGGGGCCAACTTTGCTTTGCTGGACATAATTGGTAAAATGGTGTTCTAGTAAAGAAATAAGCCATTCAGCAATCATTGGCAACCTCAAAAAGATTAAGGTTGATTTCAACGGTAGAGGTTTGTCATTAAAGTGCTGCTTTTCCGAGTTTAATCCTGTTCATCATAGCCGGCATCTCCACATCATCATTGTTTCACCATAGCCCTTCTCAAAGGCAGACTAGCCACCCACCTGAAATTTAGAACAGCTTCATTAAAGTGTGCAAATATAAATCCTATGTTGTATCTCGATTGCAAATTTCTGATGCATGCAGTGGGTACAGTCCGCCCATTTTCCTGAATGGTGAGCAGGCTAACTTGTGGTTCTCAAAGGGACCACTTGAACTATGAGAGACAGGATAGGTTTGGATTGTTTCATTAGAGCAAAGAAAGCTGCAGCGTGACATGACAGGGGTATAAGATTATGAGGGGTTTGGGCAGAGTGAGTAAGGAGCAGCTGTGCCCCTTGGTTGAGGGGAACAGCTGCTCCCTTTACACTAAGGGGCAGGAGATTCAGAGGGGATTTCCACTCAGAGGATGGTGAGAATCTGGAATGCACTGCCAGGGAAGTTAGTGGAGGCTGGAAACCTTACAACCTTTGAAAAATATTTGGATGAACACTTGAAACTTCATAACATATGGGACAAATGCAGGAAAATGGGATTGGCGTGCCTTTAGTGGTAGATATTGTCGGTGTAGACTCAATGGGTTGAAGGGCCTTTTCTGCGCTGTACAGCTCTAATCTATGACTTGAGGTTTTACAAAACAGCTTGAGAAATTTCTGAATTATCTTTCAATGTTTGGCTCCAATTGCACCAAACAAAATCAGGATGTGGCAGCCTGCCCATGGTTCCACTATCCCTGGGATTTCTTACCCAGCCTTCGAACCCTCAAGACTGTGATATCCTGCCCTCCTGCAACTGGCAAGATGCAGCCAGGAACCAAATTAGTGCCTGCAGTTCGCTGGCAGAACGTAAGTATGGGTTGGACCTCTAAATGTGTCGGGTTTCTCGCTGGCAAGAATGGCCGTTATTTGCCCATAGTCTTCCCATAATTAAAATTGTTCATATTAATTCTCAGCTCAGACTATTCCCATAGACATTGTTATCTCCAAAGCGATAGATTGCTGTGACTAAAGCAGCATGTGAGAATTCATGGATGGTAAATCAAAGAGCGAGGCAAGACATTTATCCGCTCATGCTTAGAAACAGGCAGTTTGCCAAGGAAGAATGGACTCTAAGGACAAATGGCTAAACTGAAGATGTTGTTGTCTGATGTGGATGTTCTGTGAGAATTAAATACATCCAGATTACAGCCAGTGGATATAGCCCTGAGCAGCACATTCAGCCAAATCGCTGGGGCTGAATGAGATGGTGTTTCAATGAAGTTAAATGCTTGAAGGGGAGGGAAAGTGTCAACATCTGGGATAAGGTAGCAGTGTGAAAGAACTGATGCGGTGAACATATAAGCAGATCTTGCAACATAGGAATTTGCCTATAGTTTGAGGTATAAGAAGTTATTTCTAAGACACCTATTTCATCATGATCTTCAGAAACCATGCAATTTGACTTACATTCCAGGATCATTTCATTGAGTTGTGTCCTATGATCTAACAAAGGAAACTTATTGACTACATGGTAAGATTGCCTTTCCATTCTTCCAATTCACTCTCCACAGTAAGAATCTCTGAGATAATTAGCTTTGGCTATGAGGTAAATTATGAATGTTAGCAAAGTGAGGTTTTTTGGACTGCACAAACAACTGACAACAGGGAGAAAAATACTGATGATTGACAATGTTACTTTTTATATTTCACTGATGGTGTAATCCTGTTTGGTAATTCCTCCCATGCACTCTTGACATGTATGCCCTGGGCAGACAGACAGGGCACAAATTTGAATATTTTTTCAAAAATTTAAACAGCGATTCCCTATCGGAATACAAAGGAACTGAAGTTCCCCCACTCCCTTCATCCAAAAGCAATTGGCAGTCCAAGGATTGAAGAGGACAAGGTGAGAATTATTTCTTTATTTATTAATACTTCAACTGATTCCCAACCAGATGTTCACAGTTTCAAGCCGCAGGGCTGGTTGTCACTCTAATCTGCTTGTCAGAGTTGCTATGAGTTTTGGCAGGTTGTTACTGGAGTGGGCCTCTAGGTGGCACAGTGCAGAGAAGCCCAAGGAGTAGTGAAGGGCAGGTTTCTGAATAACAGTGATGGGTTATTTGCCTCAAAGCACGTACGATCACACAGAATAATCAATAAGAGGTCTGTGGTCTGCATTTCCTCTCCTAATAGCTGATTCTATATGACTGACTGGAAGTACAGGGTGCACATTTGGAAAGGAAAATTCAAAAGAAAAATAAAATGGGGTGCATGGACATCAGTTCCTCCCACCACTCAGTGTTTAGGTTGCCAAGCACCGTTTGAATAATGGTAAAATAAAAAAGAGAAAATGCTGTAAGTACAAGTCGGATTGGCCCAAATCTTCCAATCGGCGTCAGAACCACTATGTCTAACACCGGTCAGTCAGAAAACCACACATTTAACTACTTATCTGTAAAAGGATCCAAACTCACTCAGTGCAGGAATCCACACAGAGAGCAGCTGAGGGAATCAGCGTGGAAACCATGCCCTTTTTTACAGCACTAGCTGCCGTGTGGTAGTTTTAAATATCCCGTCTGAATGTTAGAGAATGGGTGGATGGTAGGGTGGGTAGATGGCTGAGGTAGGTGGGTATGTGGGTAGGATGGCAGGTGCATGAGGTGGCAAGCAGGCGAGGTGGATAGGTGTGCAAGATGGGTAGCTTGGTCAGGGGCTAGTCTAGTCAGGGCAGGAGACGTAGTCAGGTTGGGGGCTAGTCAGGTCAGGTCAGGGGGGTAGTCAGGTAGTCATAGGGATTAGCATGGTTGGGAGGGGTATGGTCGGAGTGCCAGGGTGAATAGTTGGGGAGGGAAGAATCAGTGGAGGGAGGTTGAAGGGTCAGTATGAATGATTGGGGGGGCAGTTAACATAGAAACCAGAGGCAAGAGTAGGCCATTTGGCCCATTGAGCTTGCTCCGCCATTCATTTTGATCATGGGTAATCATAGAATTCAATATCCAGATCCCCCCTTCCCCCCCATATCCCTTGATCCCTTTAGCCCCAAGATTTCTTCTTGAAATCATGCGACACTTTGACTTCAACTGCAGTCTGTAGTAGTGAATTCCACACATTCACCACTGTCTGGATGAAAACATTTCTCCTCACCTCAGTTCTAAAAGGTTTATCCCTTGTCTTCAAACTATGACCCCTAGGTCTGGACTTGACCACCATTGGGAACATTCTTTCTGAATCTACCCTATCTAACACTGTTGGAATTTTATAATTTCTGTCTAACATTTCCTGGGTAACTATTCAGGTAAATTGGACTGTCTAAAACCTCCAACTCTTACTTGGAGACACAGACTTTTGCAGAGGATCCTGGGGAACAGGGTACTTGTCCATTAGAAGTTCAAACTTCCCAGGCAATTTCCACGGAGGTCAATGCATCGGGATTTCTACAGGGTCCCAAGATGCATCTCGTGTTGCACATCCAATTTCCGAAGATCCGGAGATAGGAATATCTGGGCCATTGATCAACAACTGAAAGATAAGATTAAAGTTTTAATTTTTGAATGAAGATTGTTTTCAAATCAGTAAACTATCTACGCACTGAACAGGAAAGTCCTTGAAAACAGGCATGGGGAATGCGATTATCCTGTGCCCATTACTTGCAGTGTAGGCATCATGCCAGTTTTGTGAGTAGCTAGCACCACTTAAAACCTGTGCAGCTTAAAACTAGCCCATACCTCTTAAAGAGGAGGCAGATTGTGGCTGAAGCAGATTTTGAGTCATATAAGAATTAAATCTGACCTGGGAAGAAATGAAGACTGACACAACATGGCGAGAGTGACTTCCAAGGTGTTTAGATGCTCATTGGTGACCTCACTGGAGGAGATGAAAAGAAGCAGAGATGTCCTGCATTCGGAAGGGACAAGTGGAAACTCTAACACATGCTCAGAAGGTAATGGGGGGACTCCCTGGAATGCAGATGCCGTCCTGATCAATGTTCAATTACTTCACATGAGCAGGGCTGTTACAAGGGATCTGGCACCCCAGTGATGTAGTTGTGTGGGGACTGTTACACAATGATATAGGTGTGTGTGTGGGACTGTTGTACAGAGTGATATAGATGTGTGTGGGACTGTTGTACAGAGTGATATAGGTGTGTGTGGGTCTGTTGTACAGAGTGATATAGGTGTGTGTGGGTCTGTTGTACAGAGTGTTATAGGTATGTGTGGAACTGTGTTTCTGTATTTTCGTGCGCAGTGCGCAGCATGGCCAATCTACCCAACCTGCGCATCTTTGGACTGCGGGAGGAAGCCGGAGCATCCGGAGGAAACCCACACAGACACGGGGAGAATGTGCAAACTCCACACAGACAGTCACCTGAGGCCAGAATTGATCCCGGGTCCCTGGCGCAGTGAGGCAGCAATGCTAACCACTGTGCCACCCAATTCACCACAAATCCCCCATTATTGACCCAATAACAATTAGGATTCATACCTAGAATTTGTATGCTCTACCACGTCCTCACACACTTAGCACTGCTGCAAACTCTCAGCTTACACACACTTCCAGCTATTCAAATATAACAGCCATCTCAACCAAAGAGAACACAAAACGAGGCACGGCGGCACAGTGGTTAGCACGGCTGCCTCACAGTGCCAAGGACCCAGGTTTGATTCCCAGCTTGGGTCACTGTGTGTGTGGAGTTGGTACATTCTCCTCGTGTCTGCGCCGGTTTCCTCCGGGTGCTCTGGTTTCCTCCCACAGTCCAAAGATATGTGGCTTAGGTGGATTGGCCATGCTAAATTCTCCCTTGGTGTCAGGGGGACTAGCTAGGATAAATGCATGGAGTTATGCGGGTAGGACCTGGGTGGGATTGTGGTCGGAGCAGACTCGATGGGCTGAATAGCCTCCTTCTGCACTGTAGGATTCTATGATTCTATAACTTGCTGACACAGTTCCTTCTCTCATAGAACAAGGTGGCACACATGTTCTTATCCTCATGGAGAAGACAATGCTTACCATTATTGAGGAGGCTATTGCTGACATTATTGTTTTTGAAGACAGTGGTATACTTCTACCAAAAACACATTCTCAAATCTCACGCTCTTCTGATTCAGAAGTGACAGATGGTGTAAGCTTCCTCCCTTGTCACTCCACAGCTTTTGTCTTGGTTCTTTCTCCTTTCAGATGCTGAAGAACTGCAACCTGGCTAGGCTTCAGCAGAACATCAAGAAGACAGCGCTGATGAACACACATCATACTTGTAGCCGTTAGCGCAGAGGCTGACACTGCATAATTGAGAGAATAGCACTGAAGCAGGAAGTGCAAGCCACCATAAGAACATAAGAACATAAGAAATAGGAGCAGGAGTAGGCCATCTAGCCCCTCGAGCCTGCCCCGCCATTCAATAAGATCATGGCTGATCTGACGTGGATCAGTACCACTTACCCGCCTGATCCCCATAACCCTTAATTCCCTTACCGATCAGGAATCCATCCATCCGCGCTTTAAACATATTCAGCGAGGTAGCCTCCACCACCTCAGTGGGCAGAGAATTCCAGAGATTCACCACCCTCTGGGAGAAGAAGTTCCTCCTCAACTGTGTCTTAAACCGACCCCCCTTTATTTTGAGGCTGTGTCCTCTAGTTTTAACTTCCTTACTAAGTGGAAAGAATCTCTCCGCCTCCACCCTATCCAGCCCCCGCATTATCTTATAATGTACAGCAGGTACAGATTTCCTGCAGTCAGGGCAGGGGACAAGGATAGCACAGGTACCAGCTCACCAGAGGGTGAGGTTGCACACAAGTTCCAATGCAGAGGACTCAATAGAGACGTCAATGGAAGAAGGGTAATGGATTTGCACAATTAAATGTTTGCTGCATTGGAAAGCCTGAGAGGAAGCATGTCGTCAATGTCAAGAAGCACAGAGGGCACAAATCTTTACACACAGCTTGGAGTTCATCCTTTCCAGTGTGGAACTGGTGGCCAATTCCTTTAGCACACTCAGACTCAACCATGCGTAGAGTGTGGTGACCAATGTTACAGTTTCCAATGTTGCATTATCAGCAGCCACCCAATGTGTGAATGCTGCAATGGAGGCTGAGAGGTGTCATCATGGCTGTGAATTAGAGTATCCAAGAGGTTGTAGGGTGTCATAGCAATCCAGCAATCTGTCCTCAAACAGCTTACTCACAATGTTGAGGCAACACCCCAGGAAGTAACAGTATTAGTCGTCCCAGACCTGTCTCTCTGCCAGTGTTCTTGCTGTTGCCTGTATGCCAGCTGTCCAGACTGTTGTCAACCATGCTCTGTTGATGCAGTTCACAGCCCAGGACTCCTCAAAAGTTGCTCAAGTTCATTCTCCAAACCCATCTGCAGTATCCTCCACTGAAAGCCAGCAGTCTACCCCCAGCCAACCATGCTGCAGCCAATGGGTTAGCACCCTCCTCAATGGGGAGGAAGGAACTGCGTGCAAAGGTTTCAGAAGTAAACAAGGGAAGATTACTGAACTTTATTTGACACGAAAGTGGGGCAATAGGAAAGACATTACAGATTTTTATATTTTGGAAAAGTTAAGTTCAAAGAATTGCTGAGAACAATGGAAACGAAGATGAAAGAGTAAAAGGATATGTAAGGAAAGACATTGGGTCAATATGGTTGGCTTTATGAGGAAGATCTTTTAGCAACACTTCTGGTCTGGGAGAGGTTTGAATCAGCCATCCAGTCAAGCCAGAAAAGTCTTGGGCTGCAAAAATCAGCCTGAAGGTTTCTCAATTTGTCACAGCAGAGTGGAAGTGTGTGATACCTTAATTAAATCAACAGCAGTTTTGTCTTTGATAACATTACTGGATTTTTATAGTTAAGCATCTCTAAGGGAGTATTGCCTGGGTGGTGTTTACTTATGGGTTTGAACGAGTAGGGTATCTTTGAGAGAAATGTTTTCTAAGACTAATTTTAATCATATAACTATGATCTTGTGTGCTTAAGTTTTCTTTTCTTTGTGTTAGTAAACCTGTTAGTTTTAATTTTAAGATACCAAAAGTGTTACTGGAAAGCTGACCACAGTCCGTTTCCTTCTCATTTTCAGAATGCAAAAAAAAGCCAACTTTGCTCTGTAATTAACATCTGCTATGGTCATAACACCATGATCTTAGGCGGTAGCCGTTGTCCCCTAGGATTCATCCCCAGATCTGTTTAGGTGGATTAAATAAGATTGGGGAATTTCAAATTCCTTGGTTTGAAGGAGAGGTGGCAGCTGCCTGGTAATCTTGGGCACACTTGAAGAAGCACTTTATTGTGGTCACAAACCACCTGCAAATTGATGGATTCCACTGTGCTGTGTCCACAGCTGAGTTGGGGTCTTTATGCACCATAAGTGCAGTCTATGATTTCTGCATCTGAGGGGAGCCTGCAAGATAGACAAGGTCTGTGCCTCTCTGAGTCATAGAATAGAATCATAGAAACCCTACAGTGCAGAAAGAGGCCATTTGGCCCATCGAGTCTGCACAGACCGCAATCCCACCCAGGCCCTACCCCCATATCCCTACATATTTACCCACTAATCCCTCTAACCTACGCATCTCAGGATACTAAGGGGCAATTTTAGCATGGCCAATCAACCTAACCCGCACATCTTTGGACTGTGGGATGAAACCGGAGCACCCGGAGGAAACCCACACAGACACAAGGAGAATGTGCAAACTCCACACAGACAGTGACCCAAGCCGGGAATCGAACCCAGGTCCCTGGAGCTGTGAAGCAGCAGTGCTAACCACTGTGCTACCATGCCGCTACCGTTGAGTCTGAGACTCAAGATCCATGGGACAATGAATGTAGTCCCCAACATGAGTGAACAGGGCCTTAGTTATTTCTTTATTGCATCTGTGTGTTGCTGATTGGAAAATGCCAGCCAGTTATCCTGCTGAGCCCTGGAAAAAAAACCCAAGGCACAGAAATTCACAGTCACCAGCAGGGCATGGGAGTCGATTGAGTATGGCTCCAATTACTGCTACACCACATGACAAATGACTGTCACAACATGAGTCTTCTTCAGTAAGAGAGATGCAAGGAGATAGGCAACTATACCTGAGTAGGACAGAGACCAAGTGAGTAGTGAATTAGGATCAACTGGTAAATTCTGGTAAGTTTTTTTTCAGGTTTAACTACAGATTAAGAACCAAAATCGAAGCAAGTGATTGTAACCAAAGTTCAATCAATATTAGAATAAACATATTCAATATCAACCGTAAAGTATGACAATGTTTAAAATTTAAAGTTTATTTATTAGTGTCACAAGTAGGCTTACATTAACACTGCAATGAAGTTACTGATTTATGTAAACCATTACAAAATCTCAACACAATAGATTCATATTAAGGGCAGCACAGGCGACACAGTGGTTAGCATTGCTGCCTTACAGCAGCAGGGACCCGGGTTCAATTCCCAGCTTGGGTGACTGTCTGTGTGGAGTTTGCACATTATCCCCGTGTCTGCGTGGGTTTCCTCCAGGTCTCCGGTTTCCTCCCACAGTCCAAAGATGTGCGGGTTAGGTGGATTGGCCATGCTCAATTGCCCCTTGGTGTCGGGGGGGACTGGCTGGGGTGGATGCATGGGATTGTGGGGTGGGGCCTGGGTGGGAGTGTGGTCAGTGCAGACACGATGGGCCGAATGGCTTCCTTCTGCACTGTATGATTCTATGATATGATCTGAGTGACACTTTAATTATTTTCCATATATGCAAGTGTAGTTAATGACTTATTCAACTTATTAAAGCCACATGTTGTTATGTTTACAGACATCTTTTTTGTTTAAACATTTGTCTTAAAACTGATAAAGATATGTCTCTTTTCAAATAAGATGATGTGGTAGAAGAAGTTCTGATGAAGATGATTGATTGAAATATATCTCTAAATCATACATATTGTCCGTGTGCACATATATGTGTGCCGCTATAAAATATATAATTTCTAAACTTTTCAAGGCGAATCTCCACATGGGTTCTCTCGATTGCCATCTGTAACTTCCACATAGATCAACAGGAACCACTGAGAAAATGCATAAATGGCTGTTTTTCATGTTTACACTGTTTCTCCGGAAGTTTTGCCAACGCCTTATTACAGGACCCTCAAGCAAATTCCGATCATTTATTACTTCATTTTGCAAAGAGTCCTATTCATTCATGACTCCTTGGAATTACACTTTTATGATTTTTTAATTTTCAGAATTTCTACGTGTGGAGAGTTGAGGTGAGAATACTAAAATTTTAACCATGTGAATAACAAGAATTAAATAATCTTCACAAATCTTCAGGTTCATAGATAGAACCTAGATACCTTTCTTTCTGATCTGATCCTCACAACTCAATTTAGAGATACATAGAACATAGAAACAATACAGCACAAACAGGCCTTTCGGCCCACAAGTTGCGCTGGTCATGTCCCTCCCTACCTAGGCTTATATATAGGCTTACCTATAACCCTCAATCCTATTAAGTCCCATGTACTCATCCAGAAGTCTCTTAAAAGACCCTATCGAGTTTGCCTCCACCACCACTGACGGCAGCCGATTCCACTCACCCACCACCCTCTGAGTGAAAAACTTACCCCTGACATCTCCTCTGTACCTACTCCCCAGCATCTTAAACCTGTGTCCTCTCGTAGCAGCCATTTCAGCCCTGGGAAAAAGCCTCCGAGAATCCACCCGATCTATACCTCTCAACATCTTGTACACCTCTATCAGGTCACCTCTCATCCTTCATCTCTCCAAGGAGAAAAGACCGAGCTCCCTCAGCCTATCCTCATAAGGCATGCCAACCAATCCAGGCAACATCCTTGTAAATCTTCTCTGCACCCTTTCGATCATTTCCACATCCCTCCTGTAATGAGGCGACCAGAACTGAGCACAGTACTCCAAGTGGGGTCTGACGAGGGTCTTATAAAGCTGCATCATTATCTCCCGACTCCTAAACTCAATCTCTCAATTGATGAAGGCCAGTACACCATACGCCTTCTTAACCACCTCCTCTACCTGCGAGGCCGATTTAAGAGTCCTATCCCCAAGGTCCTTCTGATCCTCTACACTTGATATTATACTCCTTCATCCCATTTGACCTGCCAAAATGGACCATTACACATTTATCTGGGTTGAAGTCCATCTGCCACTTCTCCGTCCAGTCTTGCATCCTATCTATGTCACGCTGCAGCTTCTGACATCCCTCCAACCTATCCACAACACCACCAACCTTCGTGCCGTCGGCAAACTTACCAACCCATCCCTCCACTACCTCATCCAGGTCATTTATGAAAATGACAAACAGCAAGGGTCCCAGAACAGATCCCTGGGGCACTCCACTGGTGACCGATCTCCATTCAGAAAAAGACCCGTCTACAACCACTCTCTGCCTTCTTCAGGCAAGCCAGTTCTGAATCTAAGACAACAGCCCTTGGATCCCATGCCCTCTCATTTTCTCGAAGTCTTGCATGGGGGACCTTACTGAATGCCTTGCTGAAGTCCATGTAAACCACATCTACCGCTTTTCCTTCGTCAATGTGTTTAGTCACATTTTCAAAGAACTCCATCAGGCTCGCAAAGCACGATTTGCCTTTGACAAAGCCGTGCTGACTACTTTTGAGCATACTAAACTTCTCTAAATGTTCATAAATCCTGTCCCTCAGGATCTTCTCCATCAACTTACCAACCACTGAGGTTAGACTCACCGGTCGGTAATTTCCTGGGCTGTCCCTATTGCCTTTCTTGAATATAGGAACCACATCCGCAATCCTCCAATCCTCCGGAACCTCTCCCGTCTCCATCGACGACGCAAAGATCATCGCCAGAGGCTCTGCAATCTCTTCCCTGCCTCCCACAGTAATCTGGGGTACATCCCATCCGGTCCCGGCGACTTATCTATCTTGATGCTGTTCAAAATTTCCAACACATCCTCTTTCTTAATGTCCACATACACAATCTTTTCAGTCCGCCTCAATCCTGCAGTACAACCACCCAGGTCTTTTTCCACCGTGAATACCGAGGTAAAATATTCATTAAGCACCTCTGCTATTTCTTCCAGTTCTGTACAGACTTTCTCACCTTCACCTCTTATAGGTCCTATTCCTTCATTTTGGAAGAACTAATGTCGGGGGGAGTTATACAATCAATGGCAGAGCCATCAAGAGTATAGAAACACAGAGGGACCTCAGTGTGCAAGTCCACAAATCCTTAAAGGTGGCAGTACAGGTGGAGAAGGTGGTGAAGAAGGCGGTGAAGAAGGCATATGGTATGCTTGCCTTTATAGGACGGGGTATAGAGTATAAAAGCTGGAGTCTAATGTTGCAGCTGTATAGAACGCTGGTTAGGCCACATTTGGAGTACTGCATCCAGTTCTGATCGCCGCACTACCAGAAGGACAGGGAGGCTTTAGAGAAAGTGCAGAGAAGGTTTACCAGGATGTTGCCTGGTATGGAGGGTCTTAGCTATGAGGAAAGATTGGGTAAACTGGGCTTGTTCTCCGTGGAAAGACGGAGAATGAGGGGAGACCTAATAGAGGTGTACAAAATTATGAAGGGTATAGATAGGGTGAACAGTGGGAAGCTTTTTCCCAGGTCGGAGGTGACGATCACGAGGGGTCACGGGCTCAAGGTGAGATGGGTGAGGTATAACTCAGATATCAGAGGGACGTTTTTCACACAGAGAGTGGTGGGGTCCTGGAATGCGCTGCCAAGTGGGGTGGTGGAGGCAGACACGCTGGCATCGTTTAAGACTTACCTGAATCGTCACATGAGCAGTCTGGGAATGGAGGGATACAAACGAATGGTCTAGTTGGACCAATGAGCGGCACAGGCTTGGAGGGCCGAAGGGCCTATTTCCTGTGCTGTACTGTTCTTTGTTCTTTGGTCTTTGTTCACATCTCATCCTTTTACTCTTCACATATTTATAGAACGCCTTAGGGTTCTCCTTAATCCTACCTGCCAAGGCCTTCTCGTGACCCCTTCTCGCTCTCCTAATTTCTTTCTTAAGTCCCTTCCTACAAGCCGTATACTCATCTAGATCCCTATCATTGCCTAGCTCTCTGAACCTTTGAACCTCTGAACCTGAGATGGAAGCAACATTTAAAAAAATCCATGAAAATCAACTCGAATGCCTTTTCTTTTCCCGGGCAATTCAGACCTGGAACTCACAAACATGACCAGGTCAATTGCTAATATAATTTTTCTCATGTCAAATGGAGACCCACTGGCACTAAATGAGTTATTTTGTTTGCAGCACAGGGAGCCTGACTGTATTCAGATAAAATGACTCATTGTGTTATATCTTATATCGATTGTGCTGGAAGTTTTGCCAGTTATGCCAGTTCAATGTGGCTTGATTGATTCAGTTTGCACATGACTGACAGCTCATGACTACAGATCCATCGGGGATGCATTCTGGTTTAACTGCTGAGAGGCATCTGGATGGAATCCTCTGCGTCTGACCCCAGAGTGTCGAGAGTCAGGGGAATCCTTTCCATTTCATGGGAATGGCAGGTTTCAACAGCGTTGGGGGCATTTATACGGTCTGCCTTCGCATATGCAAAGTCTGACAACGGCACGGTGGCACAGTGGTCAGCACTGCTGCCTCACAGCTCCAGGGACCCGGGTTCGATTTCCGGCTTGGATCGCTGTCTGTGTGGAGTTTGCACGTTCTCTGCGTGGGTTTCCTCCAGGTGCTCCGGTTTCCTCCCACAGTCTGAAAGACGTGCTGGTTAGGTCCATTGACCCGAACAGGCGCTGGAGTGTGGTGACTAAGAGAATTTCACAGTAACTTCATTGCAATGTTAGTGTGAGCCTTACTTGTGACTAATAAATAAACTTTTAAACTTTAACTCTCTACCCCCACCCAAATCAGGAATAGGACAGATGTGCCCTGAGTAAGTAGGCAAATATTATTTTCTGTAGATTCTAATTTCTTTGGGTGTCCGTGTGATCATAATCTCTGCCTGGAGTCCACTTTCAGAACTTAGCAGCAATATATATCTGGTCCCACTAATCCTTTCTGAGTTCCATAGATTTGTTGTATTTTGTTGATGGAGAAAACCCTAGAATTACACAAGGAAATGTATGACTTTAAAAAAGACTTAAGTTGTATATTTTAAAAAAATGATCTGAGACAGGAAGCTAGCTGAGAATGTATAACTAGCCACTAACAGGAATGGCTGCAGGGGGATTCTCTTAAAAACAATGCAACTCCCCCTTGTGCTTCTAGACAAGGTACTTGTGAAATCATCCAAAGACTGATTACCATCTCTGGTAAGGATAAAGGGGCATAATGGCCCTCTCATTTCCAAGATCTGGGGGATAATGGCATGGTAGCACAATGGTTAGTACTGCTGCTTAACAGTGCCAGGGACCCGGATTCAATTCCTGGCTTAGGTCACTGTGTGGAGTTTGCATGTTCTCCCCGTGTCTGTGTGGGTTTCCTTCAGGTGCTCCAATTTCCTCCCACATTCTGAAAGATGTGCTGGTTAGGTGCACTGACCCAAACAGGTGCCGGACTGTGGCGATTGGCAGAATTTCACCAGTAACTTCATTGCAGTGTTAATGTAAGCCTTACTTGTGACTAATAAATCAACTTTTTTTTAGATAGGCAATATATTCTGGTCCTATTGGAATACTCACATCTGGGGGTTAAAAGCCTGCTTGCTACCATCCTGTGCTTGTGTGCGTGTGGTGTGCGTGTGTGTGTTCGATAAGCCAGCAGAAGGATTGCAGCTGAAACATAACTGAAATCTCAACTACAGACCACCTGAACATACGAATCTACTGTTAGCAGGCAGAAGCCAACTATAATGAAAACAAGTGTAACATGAGTGTAGATATTTTGCAATTGCTGAGATACTTTAAAAGACCTAAGTTGTATATTTTTTAAAAATGAAACCTTTTAATAAATAAATAAACCTGTTGCATATTTAGAAACTAGTGTCACCTCTGCGTTACCCTGAGATTTATAAAGTATACAACAGAGACCTTAAAATTCAAACACACAATTCACGAAAAGGGCAAATGCATTCAGATAAATCATAAAAAACTCATCACAATTTGACTATTCTAAATAGGCGCTGAGTATATAACAGTAATGATGAAATAATACAAAACATCAGTTTGCCCACAATTAGAGTGAACAGGTGGGTCATCACAGGCAGAATTTTCTCTTTTTCGCCCAGAGTGTTGACTGAGGCAGAAACACCAGCTTGCAGCTGTCCGGCAACACAGTCGGCTTTTCTCACCAGATAATCCAGCACTTGGTGCAAAAATAGCTGCAAGCCTGGCCCATGTTGTCACACTGGTGGGGCAGGGATAGGAAAAGCCATCAACGCTGGGAATCTTGAGTTCAGGGCACTCTTGAAAAAGGGCATCCCAGTATCTTTTAAGAATAAGAACTACCCCTCCTACTGCCACACCCACCACCCCCACAAACCCCCGCCCCACATACACAGATACCTCTCCACATGCACAAGAGCTAAAACCCTCTCCTCCAATCCCACACCCCAGACACGGGGAGCACGTCCTCATGGATAAAGGGAACCCCCCAACCGCCCCCTCCCCTCCTCCAGTGGAGCTCCCCAGAAAGCCCCCCTAGCACTGCCCCTGAGTTTCAGGGATGCCCTCTGGACAGTGCCAGGGTGCCTGGGAGTCAGGTAGCAGTGCCAGGGGGCAATGTCAGAGCAGTGCCAGGGTACTGCCTGGGCATTTCCCTCTCCCCGCAGAGTCCATACTTACCTGTGCAGCACCGGTGAGTTTCCTTCACCTGGTTCCCGTTTTTACAAACGTGCTGTGACATCACGTCAGTGATGGGGGGAGATGCCAATGTGGGGGGACAATATGGCAGTGAAGCTCTTTAATGCTATGACAATTTAGTTAAATGAAGTTCCCCACCTTTCTGGGTGGGTACCTCATTGCAGCAATGGCAAGGCAGGGACAATCCGCCAAGCAATCTCACTGCCAAACTTCTTACTTCGGAGGTCTTGTGGGATTTTGCATCCACGCTGCCTATTGCACCTGCGGTGACAGTGGGCACAACATCCCAGCCCATAGAAATGAAATTAAAGTCAAAAAGAGTGAACAATGTATCACAGAATTGTTACTCTGCAAATGGAGGCCATTTGACCGATCATGTCTGCATTGGCTCTCCAAACGAGCATCATGACTTTGTGCCATTCCCCAGCCTTTTTACTTGTACCCCTGCACATTGTTTCTATTCAAGTAACCATCTAGTGCCCTCTTGAATGCCTCAATTGAACCAGCCTCTATCACAATTCCAGGCAGTGCATTCCAGACAAGAACCCCCACTGTGATTCACCAGGATGATGCAAAGATGGAAAACTATAGTTAGGAGATGTTTGAGAGCTTGGGATTATTTTCACTGCAGCCAAGAAGACAAAGAGGAGAAGTAGCAAAGGTTTTAAAATTATAAAGCGTTTTGATGGGTGACGAGAGAAAGGTTTAATTCTCTAACTGGGGAGTCAGTGATAAGAGGTCCTCAATTTAAATTGTCACTAAGAGGCTAGAAATGTCAGGAAGGAGATGTTATTTTGTGTGGTTAGAATATGGAATATATAGGGAATGGATTGGTCAGAGACCATTGCAATGGGAATTTAAAGCAGACAATGAGAAGAGAATGGGTTTTGATCCATTTAAGGAAAGATACGTCATGGACACCATGCCTTCACTCAATGCTGTAAACTTCTATGGTTCTATTGCTTTAAGTGTAGAAGTTAATATATGTATATATATATATATATTGTACAGCACTAGAGTGAGCAATTGCCAGCTTCTATTCAAGATGTATCGTACTTTTACAGTTTCTGATAGTAAGAATTACACAATAGAATACAAGACAGAAATTGTCTTTTCCTCAGAAAGATTGTAGTAAGTTACATTGCAGTGCCATTTGAGAACTGGGCAAATTAAGCCAAACCCAGAATCTAAAGCCTGTCTTTGTCAGATTAGCACACCTGCCACTTTGGTTCCCCTTCTGCTCTATATGTTTATGGCAATGTCAAGGCAATATTTGTCAGGATATTTTTGGCTGCAGAATTGGCATCTGTAACTGAAGTGGGAAAGGTTAAATAATCCAGATTGCAAAAAGACATCTTTTGGAACCCTGTCTTTTCAGGTGCCATAGTTCTATTCAAGAAAGTGCAGAAGCATTTTCCCAATATATTGGCCAACATTTAAGCCTCAACTAATATCCCAGAAACAGAATAACTGGCCATTTGTTTGCAAGCTGTCGGTAGATTCTGGCAACCTAGGTTTCTATGTTTACTTCCACAGCAGCCGGCATTGTACTTCAAACCGAATTGCAAAGTACATTGGCAGATCCAAAAGAAACAAATGGCATTTTTCTCTTTTTTTCCCCCCTTTCTTAGATAGGTCTTTACCTATTGCCTAGCAACCATGCTGGATTGATTCTGCTGGTATTTGCTACCAAAGGGTTAATGGTAATATCACGTTCCATTTTTGAAGCAATAAAAATGGAGCAAGGAGAACATTTTATAACTGGGAAACATTGGACGTAGTTAGGTCTGTGTCAGCCCACGGATGTGGAAAATTAAAGCAATACTGTGAAGAGAAATGAAGTGTGTCTAATACATCTCCAGTGATAAAGCGATCTTGACTAGAACCGTAAAACCAGGGAAAAGGATATCAAGCTAGCCGTCAATTCCATGTTATGGGATATGAAGTGTCGGTGAGAATTTATAATCCCAATTTAGGGCCATCTCTTCAGGTGTTTTTATTGTGATTGCACTGTGTAATGTCACTATGTTGTGTTCATAAACAAGGGCTCAAGCTACGATTTCAACATTTCTGCATGACTCTCAACTCTTGTTATTATCTGTAGTGATACATTAAGGTTATTGCTGTCTGAAAATAGTAGGTTTCCTTTGTACTTTTGTCATTAACAAGTGCACTTAGATTGACAGTCAACTTATTTTATTGTAAAATTATACATCATCTATTACACCTTTCATTCAAGTGCAATCATCATGAAGCCTTATGTTGGTCACGATGCTGTCTACAGTTTCAAAATTCTGAACGATTTTGTCATTTTATGATAACATGTACCGCACGTTCTTTAATACCATTTGAATCGCAATTCTAAGACTACATGACAAGAAACAATTTTCTACTAAAAAATGAATCTACCAAACTGATGTTAGATTGCATTTACGCTGCCACTTTTGAGTTACTGCAATTGCGTTTTTGTGTGTGTGTGGTGTGCCAAATGGAACATAAGAACCTAAAAAATAGGAGCAGGAGTAGGCCATCTAGCCCCTCGAGCCTGCCCCGCCATTCAATAAGATCATGGCTGATCTGATAGTGGTTTAGTTCCACTTACCCGCCCGCTCCCCATAACCCTTAATTCCCTTATTGATCAGAAATCTATCTACCTGTGACTTAAATATATTTAACGAGGTAGCTTCCACTGCTTCAATGGGCAGAGAATTCCAGAGATTCACTACCCTCTGAGAGAAGAAGTTCCTCCTCAACTCTGTTCTAAACTGACTCCCCCTTATTTTGAGGCTGTGTCCTCTAGTTCTTGTTTCCTTTCTAAGTGGAAAGAATCTCTCTGCCTCTACCCTGTCCAGCCCCTTCATTATCTTATATGCCTCTATAAGATCTCCCCTCAGCCTTCTAAACTCCAACGAGTACAGGCCCAAGCTACTCAATCTCTCCTCATAAGCTAACCCCCTCATCTCCGGTATCAACCTGGTGAACCTCCTCTGTACTTCCTCCAAGGCCAATATATCCTTCTGCAAATAAGGGGACCAAAATTGCACACAGTACTCTAGTTGCGGCCTCACCAGTACCTTGTACAATTGCAGCAAGACCTCCCTGCTTTTACAATTCCATCCCCTTCGCGATAAAGGCCAACATTCCATTTGCCTTCTTGATCACCTGCTGCACCTGCAAACTGAGTTTTTGCAATTCATGCACAAGGACCCCCCGGTCCCTCTGCACAGTAGCATGTTGTAATTTTTCACCATTTAAATAATAGTCCATTTTACTATTATTCCTTCCAAAGTGGATAACCTCACACTTGTCAATGTTATACTCCATCTGCCAGATCCTCGCCCACTCACGTAGCCTATCCAAATCTCTCTGCAGACTTTCTGCATCCTCCACGCAATTCGCTTTCCCACTCATCTTTGTGTCATCCGCAAACTTTGTTACCCTACACTCGGTCCCCACCTCCAGATCGTCTGTGTATATGGTAAATAGTTGAGGCCCCAGCACCGATCCCTGCGGCACGCCACTAGTCACCAACTGCCAACCAGAAAAGCACCCATTTATTCCAACTCTCTGCTTCCTGTTAGATAGCCAATCCTCAATCCACACTAACGCTTTACCCCTAACTCCGTGTACCTTAATCTTCTGCAGCAACCTTTTGTGAGGCACCTTATCGAAAGTATAGCTCCAGGATACAGGTCCAGATCTGGCCCCCAAAAACACATAAGCCAAATGGTAGAAAATCAGTTCCATAATACTGGGGTAAAATTTCTGCAAGAATTCTTCTTATCTCCCATTGTAAGATGAGCAAAAATGTTAGTGAAACAACCATTTCCAACATTGTTTAGAGTTTCTACTGAGGTTATGGTAGGATTTCTGGAGAAATTTGCTTCGTTAAGCACTGGGTGAGGTATAACTCTAGTCTTCGCTACAGTTGATTGTATTGAGTTTCCAGGTAACTTGTAAAATTACGATTGTACCCTTTGATTTTGATGAGAAAGCAGACATGTCACTTAAGCTCCCTGAACATTGAAAAATTGCTAACCAAGTAAATTTTATTTATTAGTCACAAGTAGGCTTACATTAACACTGCAACAAAGTTACTATGAAAATTCCCTAGTCGCCACACTCCAGCACCTGTTCGGGTACACTGAAGGAGAATTTAGCATGGCCAATCCACCTAACTTGCACATCTTTGGACTGTGGAAGGAAACTGGAGCATTGGCAGGAAACCCACGCAGACACAGGGAGAATGTGCAAACTCCACACAGACAGTGATCCAAGCCAGGAATTGAACCCAGGTCCCTGATGCTCTGAGTCAGCAGTGCTAACCACTGTGCTACCGTGCTGTCCTGGATGGTTGAATAGAAAACAGCTTTCTGTGAAAAAGAAAGCTTTCTGTGGGTAGGAAGAATGCAGGTCACAGGCAAGTTCAGCCCATGGTAGAGTTTCTAATTTTGGTGGCTGCTTTTCATAAATTATAGCGACCATTTCAGAAGAATAGTTCCGTCTATCTTTATCTTAGGTGAGTTTGAGTGCAAAGTGCACAACAAGTGTGAATGTTTGATGCAAGAAGTTAAAGGGCAAGATTCAGATCAAGTCACTCAGCAGATCAGCGAACAGTATTTTTTTATTATTGCGCATAAAACATTCATTGCCGTTCAACCTTATCTTCAAAGTACCGAGTGAATTGAACACTTGAATGAAGAAATTGATTATATTTGCTGAATGTGGATGAGGGGGATGGGGGCAAGCATTACAAAAGTTACCAAACCGACCAAAGAAAGTTGCTCCACAGCAATAACATGCTGCCGGTGGCCAAAACGAGCAGAGAGTGGGACTTGCATCCCTCGAGAGCTGCCAACCAAACTGATTGACCAGCAGTTCTAGCAGCCTCAATGGCACCAGAACTCAGTCATAGGCAGTGCTGGGGCTGCAAATGGTCCAGAGAGAAGAACAATGGATACTGGGGGACCTGGACCAGGCTTTGAGCAGCGAAGAGGTTTGGGGTCCTGGGTGCCGAGGGAGTGAGTGAAAGAGGTGGGATTGGGTATTGGAGGCTATGGGGAAGAGCAAAATGGGAGGGGGAGGAAATGCAACGAGGGCATTCCCTGAATGATGTGATCCCTCCCTTTCCCCTTCCTTTCCACCTTTTCAAAAAGTTATTTGATAAACTATTTCATGAATCTCTTCTGCCTGCCCACCCCAACCATATGGTGATTTGGGCAGCATAATATTGAACTTCAATTGGCTTGGTAGCAAGCTAAATTGCCCATTATGTTTTAAATGACTGGCAGGCAGCCGATTTTGCCACCCATCCGCCAGCCCATTGTTTAGAATGTCACAGGTTTTACCTTTGCCGATATTACAGCATGTCCTCTATCATATCAATGTACCTTGTGATACTTGCAACGCAGAGTATGTCTTTAGGAATGATCAAACTTATGATACAGTATAAAAGCGACTAAACTTAAAGGTTTACCAGGCTGATTCCTGGGATGGCAGGTCTGTCATATGAGGAGAGACTAAGTCGGTTCAGATTATATTCACTAGAGTTTACAAGAGTGAGAGGGGTTCTCATAGAAACTTCTAAAATTCTAACAGGGTCAGACAAGGTAGATTCAGAAAGAATGTTCTTGATGGTGGGGGAGTTCAGAACTAGGGGTCATAGTTTGGAGATAAGGGGTAAACCTTTTAGAACTGAGGTGAGGAGAAATTTCTTCACCCAGAGTGTGGTGAATGTGTGGAATTCACTACCACCGAATGTAATTGAGGCCAAAACATTGTCTGATTTCAAGAAAAATAAATAAATATAGCTCTTGGGGTTAAAGGGATCAAGGGATATGGGGGAAGGTGGGATCAGGATATTGAATTTGATGATCAAAATTAATGGCAGAGCAGGCTTAAAGGGCCGAATGGCCTACTCCTGCTTCTAGTTTCTATGTTAAGTTTTTAAAAAGCTGCCCCTCTCGTCCCATAAATTGGGCGGCATGGTAGCACAGTGGTTAGCACTGCTGCTTCACAGCTCCAGGGTCCTGGGTTCGATTCCCGGCTCGGGTCACTGTCTGTGTGGAGTTTGCACATTCTCCTCGTGTCTGCGTGGGTTTCCTCCGGGTGCTCCGGTTCCCTCCCACAGTCCAAAGATGTGCAGGTTAGGTTGATTGGCCAGGTTAAAAATTGCCCCTTAGAGTCCTGAGATGCGTAGGTTAGCGGGATTAGCGGGTAAAATATGTGGGGGTAGGCCTGGGTGGGATTGTGGTCGGTGCAGACTCGATGGGCCGAATGGCCTCCTTCTGCACTGTAGGGTTTCTATGGCACCTCGCCTTCCACAAATAATTCTCTAATCTGTGCTACTATCAAGGGAGTTAAGGTCTTAGTTGATGCAGCAACCTACATTGTAACCCAGTCGGATTTGTTTTCTGCACATACATGTCTCCTTTTAAGTTAATTCTACTAAATATATTATAGGTTTTATAGGTTCTAATAGAATTTGCTCCAAAATAACTAAGAATCCCATCTGAGTGACCAATTGGAAATAAGGTGCAATGCCCTGGGATTTGCTTAAAACTTGCATTGTAGAAACTGCACAACTGTGGTGGCAGTCAACAGGCATGGGACAGATATTCCTGGAAATTATGAAGTCTGTGACTATCTATACTTTCTGGGATCCTCACCAAAACATTGAGAATTCCATTATTGTAGCTCCAACAGCCCCCATAAAATTAATGGCTAATTTGGTGGAATAATGATGTTTTGATCACTGCTACCACTTAGGCTGAATCATAATAGTCTAGATGACCTGAAAACAATATTATTTGCATTAAGAAAACTAAAGAAATTCATGAGAGAACATTGACAAACTGGAAAAGGCATGAATACTCAGTGTAAAATAACTTAGCAGTAAATATATTTAGTAGAATTAACTAAAAAGGAGACATGTATGTGCAGAGAGCAGATCCAGATGAACGCCCTGTGGATAAAAGCATTGACTAACCCAATGTCAAATATTTGCCCTTTTAAATTATCAAGGCCTTTGAGGAAAACCTTTTGAGAAGATTACTATAGTTATTTCAGCTTAATGTCTCATTCACCCTCTCTAAGAATGCAGGGATTGAAATGATTTGTTAGCATGTCTCCAGGTATCTATTGGACATCTCCTGGTCAATCTTTCAGACCACACTCCTATGGGATGATAAAAGTAAGATACTGCAGATGCTGAAAATCTGAAATAAAAACAAAAAATGCTGGATAAACGCAGCAGGCCTGACAGCCTCTGTAGAGAGAGAAACACAGTTAACGGCCACGATTCTCCAGAAAAAATATAAAGTGCTGCCCCAATGGGAAAGCCAGAGTGTTTCCCACTGGTGCTGGCATCACCTCCCAGATGGGATTCACCCACCTTTAACATGTAAATATATTCCTTTAGAGAGAGGCTTCTTTCCCCGCACCCCACCACAGAAATGGTGACCCTCCTCTGACAAGGGAGCACCGCCAACCCTTCAGGGAAGAGGGGCATCCTCACCCTCACCCTCACCACTAAAATAACGGGTCACCCTCCCCATACCATGCAGGCATAAGGGTGACCAAACTCTCCCATCAGACACCCCCTCCCCTCAGCAACCCCCTCAGCCATCCCCTCAGGCTCCCCTCAGGTGTCTCCCTTAGGCCTGTTCCTCAGGCCACCCCCGTTGGCTGTGCCAATGGCCCCTGGCAGTGACACCCTGGCAGTGACACTCTGGCAGTGACACCCTGGCCTGGTGTGTTGGACACTAGGGGGGGTTAAGGAGGTAAGGGTGGGGAATAGAGGGATACAGACGATTGGTCTAGATAGGACAACGTGATCAGCTCAGGTTTAGGCCTGTTCCTGTGCTGTACTGTTCTCTGTTCTTTGTTCTTTGTCCTTTGTAAGTGCAGTGCCCATGTGCACTCTGCCACTATCAGGTTGCAAAGGGAGGGTCCCCCAAGGGGACTGGGGGTTAGATGAGCTTGGGCTAGGGCCATGGGATTGAATTCGGCATTCTCCCACGGGATGGGGGTCTAGTGGCTGTTTGCCCCTTTTAGCTTTGGGAAACCTGAAGATCACTCCTGGCATGGTGATTTCAGGCATCTCATTGATCAAAATATTCATTCCTGTCTGTCTCCTGGACACCTGTCAGGCTTTCAAATCCCAGCAAGCACTCCATTCAGCAGAAGTGATTACTCTTTCTATCTATAAATTGTGAGAAGACCCCTCTGACTGACAGGAGTCAGTCAGTTTTACTGGGGGGTATTCCCTTCTCCACAGCTGCTCACTCTGCCTCATTCTTTTAACAGCATTTATTTCAAGTCTCTGAGCCATCACAGAAAGCTCAAAGCATTTTAAGTCCCTTCAAACCCATTGAAAACCATTGCTTCCATTCAATTTCAGGCCAGTCCTTTTAACTCTCCTTTGATTGCCAGCTTAATGGTTTTCAGACAGTGGTTGTAATTTTTCCACCTCACCCGCCACAGAAATCGGAGCGGGCGAGGGGCAGGCAATGGGAAGGTCCATTGACCTCGGACAGGAGTTTACACTTTCGGGATGAGCGAGGCCATAAAATCAGCTTTGTGTGTTTACCTTTCTCTTCATGGTTGAATACATCTCAGGCACCCGCCCCGCCCCCCTTGTTCCTAACTGCAGTGTTTACACAAAAGAGGAACTGAAAGCACTTAGCTGCTTTTGAAGTTGCCTGCAGCTGTGACCACAAGCCCAGAACTGGTGGGAACCCGACCTGGGCCGGCATGGTGAACAGGGAGCATCGCAACAGATTTGGCGCCCAGCGCAAAACCCGATTTTCCGGGCCAACGCGATTCCTGCCAGGGGCTAGTGTGTCCAGAGAATCCCTTCCAAAAGGGATGACTCTTCTTCAGAACCTCTTCAGAATTGCCAGGTAATTTTGACTTTCAATGCTCTACATTTAGGAGATCGAAGAGATTGGGTGACGGTTTATGTTTACCTCTGTTCAGTCCGCAATCAAGACCCTGGGCTTTCAGCCAGCTGTCATTTAAATTCTCCACCTTGCTCGCTTCCTGACCTCTCAGTCCTCAGTCTACTGCACTGTTCCAGTGAAGTTCAGTGTATGTTCGAGGAATAACAACTCATCTTTCAATTAGGTACTCTGCAGCTTTCCGGACTCTACACTGAGGTTCAACAATTTCAGACCATAATCTCTACCACCACCCACAGCCCGCAATTTTGTTTCCTCCAATTTCAGTTTTGTTTTTCCCTTGTTTCCATTTTTGGAAGACAGCAGCTCACCAGTCTGCCATCCACATGTCCTCTGTGAGAAGTCTCACAACACCAGGTTAAAGTCCAACAGGTTTATTTGGAATCATGAGCTTTTGGAGCGCTGCTCCTTCATCAGGTGAGTGTCGCACAAGTATCTCACCTCCTCTGGACACCTACGTTTTCTTATTTGTCTCATTACTACTCCCAATTGCCCCACCAACTCTTCTGTCATTTAACCTCTCCTGTCTTCCACCCTACCATTAACCTTCCCTTTGGCTCATTTAATCACCCACTTTCCTTTCACTTGCTTAAAACCTGTAACATTTCTAACCTTTCTGTTGAATGGTCATTCAACCTGAAACATTAGTTATGTTTCTCTCTCACCATAGATGCTACCCAACCTGCTGAGTATTTCCAGCATTTTCTGTTGTTACACCAGCCTGTCAATTTTGCTGCCTGTGGGTGGGATCCACGCTTTGAAGGAATCCTAGATTAAATTCTGAAGGATATTTGGGAAACCTGTTTGTCCAGGTTTTCCGACCTTACAACAGCACCCTCCACCCTGCACAGAACTTGCTTTCAAGCCAAAATCTGTGGTCCAATACATAATTCCAGGAAATTCTTAGCCAATATTATTTATATAGGATAACAGCAAATGCCACAAAAGTTCCTTTTTTGTTTCATCTTTGCTTGCTTTGAAGTGCCTACACAGACTTATTTCTATGTAACTATTCAGTTCCAGAGACTAGCGTAGCAAATGGATTTTTATCCTTTGAAAACCTATTGATTCAAAGCAAATGAGTGCACCCTGCTGTCTCATCTTTGTAACAAGACCAATCAGCCTTGGTAACTGCATATCTTTATTTCAATAGCACACTGCCTCAATTTATATCGACAATCTCATAGGATTAGGTGCCACCATTTTGTAAATGTTAAACATGATTTAAAGTTTCAATCCCAGCTACTGTACACTGCACTGATTGACATCCCTCGACAGAAAGGATTCAACTAATGCCTCTCTTAACATATGTTTAAAAGACTTTACTGTTTCAAACTGTAAGTGTGTTCCCATTTTTCAAAAATATAAATAATGATAAATTAAGGAGTTTTTATCTCTGGTCTGATTTTACCTCGTCATTGCACTCGTAAGTTAGATTCAGAAATCATCTTTTCAATTGGTATGGTTAAAACCTGGTTATGCACATTTTTGATATTTCTTTTCATGAATGACCTGAAACGTTTTTCAAACTTTAACACAGAAGTAGAAGCAAATATATTGAATTTTTTTACTTAAATCTCTTTTTCACTAAAAACAGTGGAACAAATTTTTTGGGGCATGTTTCCTCAAAGCTACCTCCATACGTTAGGCATATCAGAATGGTTTAGAACATGTATTAGCATTTTGCTGATAGTGCATCAATCTGAGTTTTTTAATTCCTGGGAGATGAGCCTCGTTGGCAAGACCATTCCTAATGGACCCATTTTTAATTGCCCTTGAGAGGTGGTGGCGAACCACCATCTGGTGTCGGTATACCCATTGTGCTGTTCCAGGATTTTGATCCACTAACAGTTAAGGAACAGCAACATATTTCCAAGTCAGGATGGTGAGTGACTTGGATGGAAACTTGCAAGTGGTGGTTTTGCCATGCACCTACTGCCCTCGTTCTTTTAGGTGGGAGCATTCCCAGGTTTGGAAGGAACTCTCAAAGGAGGCTTGGCGAGTTGCTGCAGTGCATCTTGGAGATGGCACACACTGCTGCCACTATGAGCTGATGGTGGAGGGAGTAGTTATTTAAGGTGTAAGAATGGGGTGGCAATTAAACAGCTGCTTTTTTCTGGATGGTGTTAAGATTCTTGGAACTTCGCTTATCCAGGCAAGTGAAGAATATTCCAACACACATCTGTCTTGTGCCTTGTAAATGGTGGACAGGTTTTGGAGAAAGTGAATTACTCAGTACAGAATCCTCAGCCTCTGACTTATTCTTGTAGTCACAAGGGCAATTAGTGGTGGGCAACAAATGCTGATCTTGCCAGCACTATATGATCTTCAGTACTATAGCCGGGAAGTTGTTAGGACCCATAAACTTTGCTGTATCCAGCGTCTTCAGCCAGTGGGAGGTGTTTGTTCAGGGATGTTTATGGGTTAGTCTGGGACATTGGTTGTAAGGTACAACTCTGTGACTATAACTGTCAGGTTGCTGCTTGACTAGTCTGTGGGATATCGCTCCCAATTTCGGCATAAGTTTGCAGATAATAACGAGGAGGGCTTTGCAGAGTCAACAAGTCAGCATGGATTTAGTAAGGGGAGGTCGTGCCTGACAAACCTGTTAGAGTTCTTTGAAGAGATAACAAATAGGTTAGACCAAGGAGAGCCAATGGATGTTATCTATCTTGACTTCCAAAAGGCCTTTGACAAGGTGCCTCACGGGAGACTGCTGAGTAAAATAAGGGCCCATGGTATTCGAGGCAAGGTACTAACATGGATTGACGATTGGCTGTCAGACAGAAGGCAGAGAGTTGGGATAAAAGGTTCTTTCTCAGAATGGCAACCGGTGACAAGTGGTGTCCCGCAGGGTTCAGTGTTGGGGCCACAGCTGTTCTCTTTATATATTAACGATCTAGATGACGGGACTGGGAGCATTCTGGCCAAGTTTGCCGATGATACAAAGATAGGTGGAGGGGCAGGTAGTATTGAGGAGGTGGGGAGGCTGCAGAAAGATTTAGACAGTTTAGGAGAGTGGTCCAAGAAGTGGCTGATGAAATTCAACGTGGGCAAGTGCGAGGTCGTACACTTTGGAAAAAAGAATAGAGGCATGGACTATTTTCTAAACGGTGACAAAATTCATAATGCTAAAGTGCAAAGGGACTTGGGAGTCCTAGTCCAGGATTCTCTAAAGGTAAACTTGCAGGTTGAGTCCGTAATTAAGAAAGCAAATGTAATGTTGTCATTTATCTCAAGAGGCTTGGAATACAAAAGCAGGGATGTACTTCTGAGGCTTTATAAAGCACTGGTTAGGCCCCATTTGGAGTACTGTGAGCAATTTTGGGCCCCACACCTCAGGAAGGACATACTGGCACTGGAGCGGGTCCAGCGGAGATTCACACGGATGATCCCAGGAATGGTAGGCCTGACATACGATGAACGTCTGAGGATCGTGGGATTATATTCATTGGAGTTTAGGAGGTTGAGGGGAGATCTGATAGAAACTTACAAGATAATGAACGGCTTAGATAGGATGGACGTAGGGAAGTTGTTTCCATTAACAGGGGAGACTAGGACGCGGGGGCACAGCCTTAGAATAAAAGGGAGTCACTTTAGAACAGAGATGAGGAGAAATTTCTTCAGCCAGAGAGTGGTGGGTCTGTGGAATTCATTGCCACAGAGGGCTGTGGAGGCCGAGACGTTGAGCGTCTTCAAGACAGAAATTGATAAATTCTTGATTTCTCGAGGAATTAAGGGCTATGGGGAGAGAGCGGGTAAATGGAGTTGAAATCAACCATGATTGAATGGTGGAGTGGACTCGATGGGCCGAATGGCCTTACTTCCGCTCCTATGTCTTATGGTCTTATGGTCTAACTGCCTTTGTCACTTTCAGTGTCTAGGTTGATGCCAGGTGAGCCATCCTGTTTTATTCTAATTCAAAACTTTTTCTTCTTCAAAATTCGCTTCTCTCACACACACACTCTAGTCTGATTGTCTGCACATTCTAACCCATGTGTGATTCTTGCAACTTGCAGAGCTGGGAGACAGAAAATGTCCAAAGTAAATTTGCCCAAGAGCCTCAATATGATATGTCAGGCAAGCTGTGGGCTCAATAATGACTCTCAAAAAATCTTACTAACTTTCTTAGTATTGCAATTCCAGCTGGCAACTGAGCATAATATTCACCCTTCTTCCAGAGATTTTGGTATTTGGTAAAGCTCCCCTCCATTCTCTTTCACGAGGGAATTTTCACAGAAGGTGCACAATGAGTGCAGTCGATGGTTGCATTAATTAAAAAAGTTCAACAAATTTCCCTAAATGAGTCCTTGGATGGCATGGATTAAGGTTTGTGCAAGGTTATTTCAATCTTTAATCATTCTTTATCTGTGCAATATTTGATGACATAATGATGGCTGAATATGATTCTTTCCATAACTGCCTTGGCCTATGCTTATTTGTTGGTCCACCCTTCACTGTAATCTCAATAAAATATTAGTATATTTTCCTCTGCAAAGTAGACTTCGTGCATTCTGTGCTCTGTCTCATTTTTAACACTTGAGTTTGAGTTGTCATTCCAGCTATGCAACTGATTATTAAATATTCAATACAATTATAGTGAATGCATTTTTAATGTGTCGTGAAGGTGTGTTTTATTGTAAATAATGATTTTAATCCATCAGCTGGAAACATGGATTGACTTTTAAAGAGAGACTTTTTTAAAACACAGACCAAAATGACTTGAACTCATAGCCATGATGACTACCTAATTTGCATTACTGTACATTCCAACCCATTTACAATGGAGATGGAATGTCTGCCAAACCCATGAAAGAGAATAACCTCAGAGGAATGTGAATGAACCAAATTTACTATTCTATTAGCACAACATGCAGATACTCAACTGAGCAGAGACAAACCATCAAACCTAATCACTTGAACAATGGGGTCCTAACGAAGAGGGGAAATTCCCAGACCTGACATAATCAAGTTATGGTTGGAATACACAATCATGCCTCAATTGATCACATGACAAGCCAACCATTTGTATGTTTTAAATACATGTTATCTTAGCTGAACGAAGGACAAGCAGCCAAGTAGGATCATTTGACCCACTCTCTCTCTCTCTCGCCGCCCAACTTGCAAGCTTTTAGACCCTGTCTGCCACTGTTTGACACTGATCATAACTTCAACTTATTATGCCATAAATATTAATGGATACTCAGTGTAATGGAAATTGCATTGATAAATTTTGTTAAAATAAGATGGTGGTATTAGACTGACTGAGCTGATCCATCTGTCTATCTAAGTTGTTAATGGATTACTTGCTCAGCATTAATATGCCCTGGGATCATGCATGGTGCTGAGAAAATGACAAGACATTAAACATTTTAGTTTAGCAGGGGACAATTTAGAGGAGGGCAGAAACGTGAAGTGATGGGTTTTACAGAGCAGGTGGGTAGAAAGAAAGGGGGTGCTATCTTTGGGGGGGGGGGGGGAGGGGGGAGGGGGTTGCCCCCACAATAATGCACAAAGATAGATGCCTTTTAAAGTTGTTTTTAAAAAAACCACCTACCCACTCCTGCCCAACTGTCCATGCCAGCTGTATTATGGTGTGAGCAGTGTATCATTGGGGTCAATTAGCTTTTAACAAGCTCAATTGACCCTTGATTATTTATTTAATTATGGCAGGTGGACTGCCAGTTTTGGCACTCACCCACTTCCCGTATTATGATGGTGAGCTCAGGGGTGCGCGGGAAGGTGCGGGGGGTTGGCACCCAACCTTTTTTACATGCTCCCTGACAAATGCATGTGTGGACAGGACATGTAAAATGCAGCCCCATGTTTCAAGTGATTGGAAAGTCACATGCTGCACACATCAGCAAAATGCCCTCAGGAAGGGCAAGGCTTTATGTTGAAAGCACAAATTCAGGAGATGACCATCGTGCCGCGTGAACTTCTTCATCATCAGTGAAGAATCTTTTCAAAATGTACAGAGGAAATAAAGGCTTAAATTTGCAAAACTGTTAGGAGAGTGGATACATCTTGACAGCCACCTCTAATGGCAAGTCTACTGTAGTTAAACTTTCATGAAAGAGGCAGTCATTTAGAATAACATGAAAGCTAACTTGAAAGGCAGAATTACTTCTATAAATTAAAAACAAGTACGTTATCCAGACATCAGAATAAATGATTATTATAATAGAATGCTTTTAAGATGCCATACAAGCATCTGGTTCCTTCAACACACGTTTGCTGCTTGCATTTTATTCATTCAATTTTAAGTAGTCAGAATAGACGAGTCAATTCTCCAGAATCACCTCCTGTGCTTTATTTTTGACTGGGTAGCAGCAACTTCACTTCAAGAAAATGATGCTGGATGATAGAAACGTTTTCTATCCTTTATGAATGCATCTGAAGTTCATTGTTGTTGATTATGCCATCTCCACTGTTAATTCCTACATGGTCCATCTTAGTGGGATTACCCTTGTGTAGTTCCATTCCAACATGCCCCTATGTAGCCACTGCATCATCAACTATGATTCCTCCTTCAGTTGATGTATCGTTCACTCTTTGAGTTCCCTAATTATCCGCCTTTAGATTTTTAACTCTTTTCCTACGCATCGTCCTTCAATGGCTGTTTTTTACTCATTCGTGGGACATGGGCATCGCTGGCTGGCCAGCATTTATTGACCATCCCTAGTTGTCAGAGGGCAGTTGAGAGTCAGGCACATTGCTGCAGCTTTGGAGTCACATGTAGGCCAGACCAGGTAAGGACATCAGTGAACAAGATCGGTTTTACCGACAATCAACAATGGTTATTATTGTGCAAGATTAAAGTGCATGGGATTGAGGGAAGTATATTGCGATGGATAGAAAACTCGTTGTCAGAGAGGAACCAAAGAGTAGGAATTAATGAGTGCTTTTCAAATTGGCAGGCAGTGACTAGTGGGGTGCCACAGGGATTGGTGCTGGGACCCCAGCTATTCGCAATATATATGAATGATTTGGATAAGGGAACAAAATGTAACATCTCAAAGTTTGCAGATGATATCAAGTTGGGTGGGAGAGTGAACCGTGACAAGGATGCAGAGATCCTTCAGAATGATCTGGACAGGTTGAATTAACGGGCAAATCAATGGCAGATGCAGCATAATTTGGATAAATGTGAGGTTATTCACTTTGGAAGCAAAAACAAGAAGGCAGATTACTACCTGAATGGCTGTAAATTGAGAGAGGGGAGTGTGCAGCGGGATCTGGGTGTCCTTGTGCACCAGTCACTGAAGGTAAGCATGCAGGTGCAGCAGGCGGTAAAGAAAGCAAATGGCATGTTGGCCTTCATTGTGAGAGGTTCTGAATACAGGAGCAGGGAAATTTGCTACAGCTCTTCAGGGGGATTTAAACTAATTTGTCAGGGGAGTGGGAAAAGGAGTTGTAGTCCGGAAGTCAGTGTTGAGGGTGGTGAGATATTGGGGAAGGTATCAAGGTCAAGGGTGGGTACCGGTAGACAGGAAGATGGGTTGAAGTGTGTCTACTTCAATGCAAGGAGCATCCGGAACAAGGTGGATGAACTTGGGGCGTGGATTGCTACTTGGGACTACGATGTTGTGGCCATTACGGAGACGTGGGTAGAACAAGGACAGGAATGGTTGTTGGACGTTCCGGGGTATAGATGTTTCACTAAGTGTAGGGAAGCTGGTAAAAGAGGTGGAGGAGTAGCATTGTTAATCAAGGATAGTTTAACGGCTGCGGAAAAGCACTTTGAGGGGGATATGCACACTGAGGTAATATGGGCTGCAGTTAGAAACAGGAAAGGAGCGGTCACGTTGCTAGGAGTTTACTATAGGCCCCCAAATAGTAATAGAGATGTGGAGGAAGAAATTGCTAAGCAGATTATGGATACGTGTGGGGGTCACAGGGTAGTTGTCATGGGGGACTTTAACTTTCCAAATATTGATTGGAACCTTTGTAGGTCAAATAGTTTGGATGGGGCACTTTTTGTGCAGTGTGTGCAGGAGGGTTTCCTGACACAATATGTGGATAGGCCGACAAGGGGTGAGGCCACATTGGATTTGGTACTGGGAAATGAACCGGGCCAAGTGTTAGATTTGGTTGTGGGAGAGAACTTTGGAGATAGTGACCACAATTCGGTGTCTTTTGTTATTGCAATGGAGAGGGATAGGGCCGGACGGCAGGGCAAGGCTTACAATTGGGGGAGAGGTAATTATGATGCGATTAGGCAAGAATTAGGGGGCATAAGATGGGAACAGAAACTGTCAGGGAAAGGCACTGATGAAAAGTGGAACTTTTTCAAGGAACAAATACTGGGTGTCCTTGATAGGTATGTCCCTGTCAGGCAGGGAGGAAATGGCCGAGTGAGGGAACCGTGGTTCACAAAAGAGGTGGAATGTCTTGTGAAAAGGAAGAGGGAAGCTTATGTAGGGATGAGGAAACAAGGTTCAGATGGCTCGACTGAGGGTTACAAGTTAGCAAGGAACGAGCTGAAAAAGGGGCTGAGGAGAGCTAGGAGGGGACATGAGAAGTCCTTGGCGGGTCGGATCAAGGAAAACCCCAAGGCTTTTTACTCTTATGTGAGGAATAAAAGAATGACCAGGGTGAGGTTAGGGCCGGTCAAGGACAGTGGTGGGAACTTGTGTATGGAATCAGTAGAGATAGGCGAGGTGATGAATGAATACTTTTCTTCAATGTTCACCAAGGAGAGAGGCCATGTTTTTCAGGAAGAGAAGGTGTTACAGGCTAATAGGCTGGAGGAAATAGATGTTCGGAGGGAGGATGTATTGGCAGTTTTGAATAAACTGAAGGTCGATAAGTCCCCTGGGCCTGATGAAATGTATCCTAGGATTCTTTGGGAGGCGAGGGATGAGATTGCAGAGCCTTTGGCTTTGATCTTTGGGTCCTCGCTGTCCACGGGGATGGTGCCAGAGGACTGGAGAGTGGCGAATGTTGTTCCTCTGTTTAAGAAAGGGAATAGAAATGACCCTGGTAATTATAGACCAGTTAGTCTGACTTCGGTGGTTGGTAAATTGATGGAAAAGGTCCTTAGGGATGGGATTTACGACCATTTAGAAAGATGCAGATTAATCCGGGATAGTCAGCACGGATTTGTGAAGGGCAAATCGTGCCTCACAAATTTGATAGAATTTTTTGAGGAGGTAACTAGGTGTGTTGATGAAGGTAGGGCGGTTGATGTCATATACATGGATTTTAGTAAGGCGTTTGATAAGGTCCCCCATGGTCGGCTTATGATGAAAGTAAGGAGGTGTGGGATAGAGGGAAAGTTGGCCGATTGGATAGGTAACTGGCTGTCTGATCGAAGACAGAGGGTGGTGGTGGATGGAAAATTTTCGGACTGGAGGCAGGTTGCTAGCGGAGTGCCGCAGGGATCGGTGCTTGGTCCTCTGCTCTTTGTGATTTTTATTAATGACTTAGAGGAGGGGGCTGAAGGGTGGATCAGTAAATTTGCTGATGACACCAAGATTGGTGGAGTAGTGGATGAGGTGGAGGGCTGTTGTAGGCTGCAAAGAGACATAGATAGGATGCAAAGCTGGGCTGAAAAATGGCAAATGGAGTTTAACCCTGATAAATGTGAGGTGATTCATTTTGGTAGGACAAATTTAAATGTGGATTACAGGGTCAAAGGTAGGGTTCTGAAGACTGTGGAGGAACAGAGAGATCTTGGGGTCCATATCCACAGATCTCTAAAGGTTGCCACTCAAGTGGATAGAGCTGTGAAGAAGGCATATAGTGTGTTAGCTTTTATTAACAGGGGGTTGGAGTTTAAGCGCCGTGGGGTTATGCTGCAACTGTACAGGACCTTGGTGAGACCGCATTTGGAATATTGCGTGCAGTTCTGGTCACCTCACTATAAGAAGGATGTGGAAGCGCTGGAAAGAGTGCAGAGGAGATTTACCAGGATGCTGCCTGGTTTGGAGGGTAGGTCTTATGAGGAAAGGTTGAGGGAGCTGGGGCTGTTCTCTCTGGAGCGGAGGAGATTGAGGGGAGACTTAATAGAGGTTTATAAAATGATGAAGGGGATAGATCGAGTGAACGTTCAAAGACTATTTCCTCGGGTGGATGGAGCTATTACAAGGGGGCATAACTATAGGGTTCATGGTGGGAGATATAGGAAGGATATCAGAGGTAGGTTCTTCACGCAGAGAGTGGTTGGGGTGTGGAATGGACTGCCTGCAGTGATAGTGGAGTCAGACACTTTAGGAACATTTAAGCGGTTATTGGATAGGCACATGGAGCACACCAGGATGGTAGGGAGTGGGATAGCTTGATCTTGGTTTCAGATGAAGGTCGGCACAACATCGTGGGCCGAAGGGCCTGTTCTGTGCTGTACTGTTCTATGTTCTATGTTCTAATTATACAGGGCCTTGGTGAGGCCACACTTAGAGTATTGTGTGCAGTTTTGATCTCCTTTTCGGAGGAAAGATGTTCTTGCTCTTGAGGGAGTGCAGCAGAGGTTTACCAGGCTGATTCCGGGGATGGTGGGACCGATGCATGAGGAGAGATTGACTAGGTTAGGATTGTTTTCACTGGAGTTCAGACAAATGAGGGGGGATCTCATAGAGACTTATAAAATTCTAACAGGACTAGACAGGTTAGATGCAGGAAGGATGTTCACAATGGTGGGGGAGTCCAGAAACAGAGGTCACAGTCTGAGGATTCAGGGTAGACCATTTAGGACGGAGGTGAAGAGACATTTCTTCACCCAAAGAGTGGTGAGTCTGTGGAATTCATTACCACAGGAAGTAGTTGATGCCAAAACGTTGAATGTATTCAAGAGGCGGCTGGATATAGCACTTCGGGCAAATTGGATCAAAGGTTATTGGGAAAAAGCAGGATTAGGCTATTGAGTTTGGATTATCAACCATGATCATAATGAATGGTGGAGCAAGCTCAAAGGGCCAAATGGCCTCCTCCTGCTCCTATCTTCTATGTTATTTATGATCATCAGTAGATTCTTAATTCCAGATTTTTAAAAATTGAATTCAAATTCCACCATCTGCCATGGCGGGATTTGAATACAGGTCCCCAGAGTATTAGCTGAGTTTCTGAATTAATAGTCGAGCAATAATACCACTAGGCCATCGCCTCCCCATCATCCATAGCAATAGGATCAAATTGCCTATAGTTATGATGATACTTAGTTCGACTTCACCACCACTTCCCTCAATGACATAAGCATCTCCATGCTGTCGGATTACTTATCCAACACAAAGTCATAAGCCAGAGTTTCCTGCAGTTGACCAAGTCAAATCCCAGCCAAAAATGTACATTTGCAATCAACTCCATCTGTAGTACTGAGCTTCAAACCAATATCTGATCCATAGTCAAGATCACTTACTTTTACCTCTGAAAATGAATCTACTTACACTCACATTGCCACCGTCACCCTAATCCAGATACTAACCATTTGCTGGGTAAATCAGGTTTTCCTCACTGTCAGGAAAAAGATACAAAAGTACCAAAAAAAGTGCCAAAAGCACATATACCAACCTACTCGAGAACAGCTTCTTCCCCGCTGACATCGGACTTTTAAATGGACCTACCTCATTTTAAGTTTATCTTTCTGTACACCCTAGCTGTGACTGTCACACTACATTCTGCCCTCTCTACATTCCTTCTCTATGTACGGTATGCTTTGTCTGCATAGTGCACAGGAAGCAATACTTTTCACTGTATGCCAATACGTGACAATGAATCAAATCAAATTTATCAATCATCTTAAAATGGTGTCCCCTGATTCACAATCTTTTGACCAATACAAGCAGTTTCACTCTATACTGTAAAGGTCTTTTATTATCTTGAACACATCTATCAAATCTCCTCTTAACCTAACCTTCTCTAAGGAGCTTCTCCAGTCTATCCAAAAAACTTGATCCCTCATCCTTGCAACCATTCTCATAACTCTGCTTCCTAAAATGCAGTGCCCAGAATTGGACACAGTAGTCCAATAGAGGCCAAATCAGAGTTTTAAAAAGGTTCATCATAGTGTTCCTGCTTTGTACCCCGTTATGCCTCCATTTATGAAACCAAGGAGCCAGATCACTTTTGTAACCACTTTCTCAGTCTGCCCTGCACCTTCAATGATTTGTGTACATATACCCCCAAATCCTCCTGTGCCCCACTCCCTTTTAGAGTTATACCCTTTATCTCCTATTCCCCCTCATTCTTCGTATCAAAATGTCCTACTTCCCACTTGCCTGCATTAACTTTTATCTGCCACACATCTGTCCATTCCACCAATCTATGTCCTTTTAAAGTCAATTACCATCCTTGCAGTTCACAATATTCCAAGTTCTGTGTCATTTGCAAATTTTGAAATTATGCCCTACACACCCAAGTCCAGGTCATTAAAATAGATCAAGAACAGCAATGGTCCGAGTACCGACACACAGAGAACCAAACTCCATGACCTGAATTCCTGCGGGCAAAGGGTGGACCATGGAAAGGTCCATTGACCTTGGGTGGGATTTTACGGTTTCGGGATGAGCAAGGTCATTAAATCCCATCCCATATCTTCCTCTAGTCTGAAAAAAACAACTGTTCATCATAATGTCCATTTCCTGCCACTTCATATCCATGTCGTCACTTTCCCTTTTATTCAAAGGTCTCAAGCCTGATCTTTGGAATTCCGTAGTGTTTTTTCTACCTGATTTTGCACAATTAAAGCTTTCAAAGCACATTCCTTTGCCCTCTCAGGTTGATACAAATGATCCCCAGACACTATTTTCAAAGTAAGAAGTCTCACAACACCCGGTTAAAGTCCAACAGGTTTATTTGGTAGCAAAAGCCACTAGCTTTCGGAGCACTGCCCCTTCGTCAAGTGAGTGGGAGTTCTGTTCACAAACAGGGCATATAAAGACACAAACTCAATTTACAAAATAATGATTGGAACGTGAGTCTTTACAGGTAATCAAGTCTTAAAGGTACAGACAATGTGAGTGGAGAGAGCGTTAAGCACAGGTTAAAGAGATGTGTATTGTCTCCAGACAGGACAGTTAGTGAGATTTTGCAAGCCCAACATTGCCAACGTTGTCTACCTGATACGCTGCAGGAAAGGATGTCCCGAGGCATGGTACATTGGGGAGACCATGCAGACGCTACGACAACGGATGAATGAACACCGCTCGACAATCACCAGGCAAGAGTGTTCTCTTCCTGTTGGGGAACACTTCAGTGGTCACGGGCATTCGGCCTCTGATCTTCGAGTAAGTGTTCTCCAAGGCACACGACAACGCAGAGTCGCTGAGCAGAAACTGATAGCCAAGTTCCGCACACATGAGGACGGTCTCAACGGGATCTTAGGTTCATGTCACACTATCTGTAACCCCCATGACTTGCCTGGGCTTGCAAAATCTCACTAACTGTCCTGTCTGGAGACAATACACACCTCTTTAACCTGTGCTTAACGCTCTCTCCACTCACATTGCCTGTACCTTTAAGACTTGATTACCTGTAAAGACTCACATTCCAATCATTATTTTGTAAATTGAGTTTGTGTCTTTATATGCCCTGTTTGTGAACAGAACTCCCACTCACCTGACGAAGAGGCAGCACTCCGAAAGCTAGTGGCTTTTGCTACCAAATAAACCTGTTGGACTTTAACCTGGTGTTGTGAGACTTCTTACTGTGTTTACCCCAGTCCAACGCCAGCATCTCCACATCATGACTATTTTCAAAAACATTGCTGTTTTTTCTACATTAGAACAAAGCACTTAATTGGCTGCAAAACCACTTGGGGACATGCTGACATTGTGGAAGGTGTGATAGCACTCTGAGGCTTCAGCACAAAAATCCAGGCTGATACTCCAGTGCAGTACTGAGGGAATGTTGCATTGTCGGAGGTGCAGCTATTCGGATGAGATGTTAAGCCAAGGATTCATCTACCTGCCCTGGCGGATGTAAAAGATCTCGTGGCACTACAAAGATGAGCCGGGAAGTTATCCTGGTGTCTTGGCCAATGTATATCCCTCAATCAACATCACACAAAGAAAAACATATTATCTGGTCATTTTCAAATTGTTTGTGGGATTTACCACATGCAAAATCGCTGCTGTGTTTCCTACATAACAACAGCAACTACGCTTCAAATAAAAATGTACATCATTGGCTGTCAGACATCCAATGATCATGAAAGTGCTGGATAAATGTCGTGCTTTCTTTTTAATATGTAAATATAAACTATTTTCTCACTTTTTACATTATAAACGAAAGCTATCGTAGCTTATCATCTCTGAAATGGGACTCTCGGATGAGACTCAAATGTAAGAAAAAGCCATTAAACATTCGAATGTGGAATATGTGGTTTGCAACGAAGGATCATTTTTCTTCACCAACCACCTTCTGCTGAGAAGAGTTATAAAAGAAATTGTTGATCCCAAAATTAATTATTATAACCAGCCAGAAAACCCGTTATTTTGTGGCACAAAAATCAGACTGTATGAGACACGAGCTTCCTTTTTTTGTAATGAAATGCTGTTGCACACTTAGGCCTAATTGTGTGACAATAATGTGACCTAATTTCAAAGACAGGACAACAAATGAGGTCAAAATCAATCTTGGAAAGAAAAAGAGCACAATATGTAATTAAACACAGATCGAGAAGAAAATGAAAACTGGACATTATCATATTTGTTGGACCCATAGGTATCCCAGGTGGTGCCTAAACCATGTTTAAATAAGTAAACTAGATAGGTGTATAATAAAAAGGCCTTTCCCCAAGCTAGACACTTTGCGTCCGATTTTACCATCAAGTTGTGCCCGTTTTCGGGCACAAAAACTTGGTAAAGTTGGGCGTGAGGCGAGTAGCGCGATCCGGGACTGCCTCCGCGCCTGTTCCCCCTTTACCAAAGCCCGAAAGTGGACGCGATTGGGACCGTGCCTGAAACGGGCGCAAAGGCAATTTAAATGCATTTGAATGTCAATCGGGAATCAGCGCAAAACAGACATGCTCAGTAAAAGTCCGATTTGGACGCTCCATCAGTGAGGATTAGTGAGGAGGTAAGTGCATAGCATCCGACAGCTCTCTGCTACTCACGGGTGTCCTGTTGTTGCGGCCATTTTCTGTCTCGGGTCGGTGGCAGCTCTGCGAGTGTGTGGGGGAGTGGGGGGGGTTGTTGCTCTGCATGGTCTCCGATGTCCGACTTGCAGCATGGACCCGGGTCTCAGCACTGACCTCGGGTCTTGCGGTGCTGCTGGGTCCTAGCACACTCCGCTCACTTCCAGCTGAAGGATGTGCACAAAGTCCTTACAAATTGCACTACTGCAGCCTTTATCTTTGCAAAGAGCTGTGATTGTGGGGAGCATGTGGCTGGGAGAATTGGGGGGGCTATGATTGTGGGTGGCATGTGGCTGGGGGAATTGGGGGATATGGACAGTGACTGTTGATGTGCGAGGGGCAAACAGCACTCCATAACCTCGACATGTGTTCCTCTCCATTCCCCCCACCCAACTTCAGAGTGACGAGATGGCTTTTTCTATGCAGCCAAGAAATCCAGCTGTCTTTTTGGTTGCTGCTGGAGCTGAGGAGGAGGAGCAGGAGGAAGAATTGCGTGCACAGGAGGCCCGGGCCTTACCACTTACAGAACCAGAGGGAGACCACCACCAGAGGCAGGAGGTGATCGCCATTCACCCAGAGGGGGACGTAGGATAAGGAGGGAGCAGAGACCCCGGCGGTTCCGTGCACGGGTGTCCTTTGAGCAGATATCGGACACCGTGTACCGCCAACGTCTCCGACTCCAAAAGGAGACCGTGCGACACCTGTGCAACCTGTTGCAGGACCTGGCACCTAGAGGTGGGAGGGGGCATCCACTCTTGGTGGCTGTCAAGTTGACGGCTGCTCTAAACTTCCATGCAACTGGTTCTTTCCAAACCCCGAGCGGAGATGTCTGTGGCATCTCCCAATCTGCCGTGCACACCTGTGCCTTGCACAATCTGGCTCTACAGAGAGATGACCTCTTGGAGGAGGCGGAGGACGTGGAGGCTGACCAGCCGGCCGTCACTGGGCAGGATGAGCAGCAGAAGGAGGAGAAAGAGGAGGAAGATGAGGAAGAGCCTGCCGTGGAACACCAACCAGGCGCTCGAAGGCTAGCAGCCCAAATGAGGCATGCAAGGGTGGGCGGAACCAGATGGTTCACTCGCTAGGGGTTTGTGTCTGTGGGGTCCATCCCCCCTCCCTCCAAATTCCTTCTATATCCTGCACATTGTCACACCAGTGTGGTGGGCCTGTGTACTCTGTGTTAATGAATTTTTTGGCAGGCAAGAGGGTGATGACGACTCGCAAAGCACCATTCTGATGATGCACTGGTGCAAACTAGTCTGACTCCTATCTGAGCTCTGCCTGCACACTGGCACCTGGGCCCACGTCTGTATAGTGGTTAAGGGATCTGAAACCCCCATACAGGGCCCTGGGGCAGGTGGGGTGGGGAACGGGAGGGAATCGCTCGTGGGGTATGTGAGACCAATAGCTTCCTTTTCTCAGTGACACAGCATTGAGGGGCCTCCCCAACTGACATCAACATGAAGCATCTCTCCGGCGATCATCAATGGAAGAGGATTCATAATCGAGACAAATTAGTCGAAGGTGGGTGGTGAAAAAACATTTATTTACAATAAAAGATGTTTAAATAAGACATTGTAAATTGAAAACTTGTGAACAGAAAATGTTAAATATCTTTCTATCTCGTGCAGCCCTTCACTCGTGCCATCTCAGGTCATGTGAGGTTAGGAAGTTGTAGTTGCACCATCACTCAGTGCCTCCCCATAATGTACATCGGAGGTGCAGGGGGCCAGCTGCCAACATTGCCCTGTGGCCTGCGATGCACGTGGTGGGCGTCCTCTCGAGGCCCTGGATCTTGAGGGCCCTGGCCAGCTTCCAGGTGTCTGGGATGTTGCCTTGACACCCTCTTCACCCCACTGCCCCTGAGATGCCCCGGTGTCAGGAAGGGGGGAGTTAGAAGGTGTAGCCACAGCCACGGTCTACTGGCTGGAAGGCCCTGGCTTGGCCTCGAACTCTTCTTCCTCCCTTGGGGTTCCTTTGGGCCCCTGGGTCACTTCATGGGATGGCAGTGCTTCTGCAGTGAGCTTCAGAAGCTCTGGCATCACTTGGCACTGCCAGTCCTGGAGGACCATCTGCGTCCTACCCATGGTGATCGAGCCCTCGGTGATGGCCACTCCCAATGGCCGCAGCAAATGTCTTCTGAGACTGAGCCATGCTCTGCAAGCCCTCAGCCCTGGCCCTCTGAGACAGGGCCAAGTTCTCATCGAATGCTGCCATAGCCCACTGTGTCTCAGTGCTGTCCTGCTGGCTCTCCTGAAAGCTCTCAAGCCTCTCAGCCATGGGCCGCAGAATCTCGAGAAGCCTGTTCAGTCCCTCAGCTGTGGCCTGCTGTGACTAGGCCATCACTTGGAGCTGCCACCCATGGTGAGGATCTCCTGCCCCAGTCTTTCCACTGCAGATGCCACCCTTGCAGTGTTGATCTGGGAAGCATGCAACACAGGCAATAGCTGGTTCACCTGAAAATTTTGGGACTCCTCCCAACAGCCTCGCAGTCGGTCCGGTGTGGCCGTCAGCCCTTCCTGCATTCCCTGGCTTTGTTGCTGCATCTCCAGCAGCTGAGGGAGAAGTGATCTCAGAGGCCCAGCATGTAGCCTGGGGCCAGCTGAGTCCTCGCCTCCGGCAGGCCCCCGCATGCCAGAGGCCTCAGACTGTCCCTCCTCCACCGGATGTACATCAGCAGATGTGTCGTGCTCACCAGAGAGTGACCCAGAAGCCTCACCACTACCTGGACCCACCGACATGTCAGTATCTGGGATGGTGAGTTGTGAGCTGGCAGCTGACGCCAAAACGGTGCCACCCTCGGAAGTCCCTTCACCCGCATCCTCTGAGGACTCGTCCGAGCTTTCTGGACCAGGATGGACGGCAGCTGCAGTACAGGCCTGGAGTCCAGAAGGTCCTGGAGTGTCTGGATCTGTCCCTGCAACACAGGACACAAGGTTAAGTGCAAGGGAGGGAGAGGAATCTGGGATGCCAAACACATAATTCACATTTCTCCATTGAACATAGAACAGAGAACCAAGAAAATTACATCACAGGAACAGGCCCTTCGGCCCTCCAAGCCTGTAGCCACCAGGCTACCCATCTGATTTGTAACCCCCTTCCCTTCCGGGGACCATACGCCTCTATTCCCATCCCATTCACATAGCTGTAGAGATACCCCTTGAAGGTCACTATCGTATCTGCATCCACAACCTCGCCTGGCAGTGAGTTCCAGGGACCCACTACCCTCTCTGTGCAAATAAACATGCCTCGTACATCTCCTTTACACCTTGCCCCTCCTCCCCGAAACTCCTGCCCCCGAGAAGTTGTCTCAAAGTGATTGAAGGAATAACAGGTGCTCACGCCTGGACAGCAGCCCGACCATGCTGTCGCTGACAGCCCGCATCTCCCCTTCTCTGGAGAGCTCCAGCGCCTGCTCCTCGAAGGGGGTGAGGACCCGGAGGTCTGGTTCACCACCCCCTGTCTTTGCCCTCTCACAGGTATTATGCTCGGTCTTCTCCTGTGGAGACAGAAGGAGCCATGAAGGAAATGGTGATGTGACTCCTGCAGAGTATCAGGTGGTGGCCCTTAGAAGGCAAACACAGTGGAGCTCTTGCGGGGGGGAAAGGAAGGAGGTGCTTGGGGGTCAGGAGCTGGAAACATGCAGGATGCTGGGGATGGGAGGATCTGGGGGAGATATGGGGGAAGATGCAAAATGGGATTCAGCACTCACCCTTGCTGCACGGATGAGGTCATTGAGTATTTTCCAGCACTGCTTCCCAGTTCGGAGGGGCCATTGCCCTGGCACTGACCAAGGAGGTGACTTCCTTGCAGGCTGTATTTCGATCAGCCCTCCCTTGGTCTGCGTCCTCCTGGTGGGGGAGGGGGGGGCGGTGGTGGGGGGCGGGGAAGAGGATGTCCCGCCTTGCCTCTGATGCATCCAGCAGCCTCCCCAGGTTGCCCTCAGTAAATCGGGGAGCTGGTCGTGAGCTCATTTTTTCCCTGCACTGCCTGCCTGCCTGTCCATTCTTGAGTTTTTAATGGAGCTGCCCCTCGTTAGGGCAGATCAGCTGCAGGCAGTTTGGCAGAACATTCCAGCAAGTTCCACGCAGTTTGCTTGTTGGCATTGAGGGGAAGGCAAGTGAGCACTTGCAGGTGTGCTGTGGGGAGGGGGGTGGGATGGCGGATCAGTGCCTCAATCATTGGGGACAGGGGAGAGAGAGGAAGGTGTCACACAGTCTATCAGTGTCCGGACGAGATGGGGGCCTTGTGCGGGGGGCGGTCCGGGGTGAGGGTGAGGGGGAATCACCCTGCCTGATATCTGTAGGGTGGAGAGGGGAGGGTGGATCTCTCTGCCTGAGATGAGTGAGGGGGAAGGGGGGGGTCCACTGCCACTCTGCCTGAGATCAGTGGCGGGGGAGAAGGGGGGGTCTGCTGCCACTCTGCCTGAGATTGTTGGGGGGGAAGGAGGGGAGGGGCCCGTGATCGGTCTGGGTGGTGGGGGAATAAGGGAGTCAGTAATGTTGTGGGGATGGGGCAATGTCTGTGGGGGCAAGGGGAAGGCATTATCCGGCCCAGGCGCGATGTGAAAGGGGAGTAGCATTCTATCCATTTTGTTTTCTGCGCATGCGCAGTTGGAGGCGCCAATCGGAGCTGCAGGGTTTCGGGCACATTAAGCCCCGCCCACAGGCTTGTCCAGCGCGATTCGGAATCGCTGATATTTTTTCAGGCAGAATGCATGGGGGGGGCGCGCCGGGGAACGGGCCTAAAAATCGGATCTGAAACGTTCCCAGATTCAAGTCTGCCCAGCACTTAGAATCAAAATGGTAAAATCGGGCCCTTCATGCACCTGGTAACTGTAGCCAGGCTTTAATTTCAGAAGTGCCTTCCTCTTGAACCAAAAGCAGCATGCCCAGCATTGGCAGCTCCACATTATTGTGCAGACAATTTCTGAACACTAATTGCTATCAATTCTCCAGCCTCTTCTTATGTACTATGTCTGTGGTGATGAGTCTGCAACCACATCCTGCTCCCTCATCAATGTTTGTGTTGGAAATCAGCCATGGTATCCTATTGAGTCAAAACAGCTAGTCTCCAATTACTTATAAGCATTGTGTCCGGTTTGTTTTATGACTCCCACCCCCCCCGTCCTGTTTGTTATAAAGCCGCAGTGTGATTATTGGAATTGCATATCGATCAGGCACTCCAAGCTACGCAAAACTTTCAGCTTGAATTGGTCCAAAGGTTGAAATGAATTGAAGAAGGTTTCACACAAATGCTGTGGAATTTTACTTGCATAATTGAGGTGCGATCTTATCTGCCGTTCACGCTATGCTCCAACTGCAGCGAAGTTGGAGAATTTGGCAGCCAGCCAAATCTCCATTCACTGTGGCAGGATGGGAAAATCCTGTTGGCGTGAACGGTGATAAGATTCTGGCCTCCATCGTCTGTGACTACAAATTGTGCGATGACACCATCTGGCAGTCGCCAGAAGAGGAACTGTATGGAGTTGCCCGAGGGTCAGTCCTGGGAACTGGATACCCAAGTATGTGTAAGGGGTACCAGTGTGGGGAGGTGTAGGAAAAGCCTTGGGGGAGTCACCGTTGATCAGGGTGATCAGATCCTTAGGGGATAGGCTAGTGGGAAGGGAGGTCACCGGGTCTTGAGGGGAGAGCATTCCCAGTCAGATGAAGGTGCAATCCCTCACCAACACCACTCCCCCAACCCTGCCATTACTGCTCAAGATCTAACTTCCTTTATTTTTGGGTTTCTCCTTCCCACACACAGCTTGAATCCATCTACCAGTGCTAAGTGGCCCCGTCAACCAAGATAAAGATGGGCTTCCCATCTGAGGCTTGCCCACCGCAACATAAAATCACTGTGAGTTTGAATCAGACAGAAACCCAGAGAGTTCACGATGCAGGACCCCCCACCCTCCTGTCCACACCTACCTCCACTTAAAAACCCAACAGGGGGAGCATAAAGTTCTGGCCAATTGGTTTAAAGACCCAAACATTTCTTCAAAACTGAAAGAAATACTCATTTTAAAGAGGTGGAAGGGAAGTTGAACCTTTAACAAAGGTGTTTGCAATGTTAGTCACACAATATTGTCAGCTAAAGCACTGTGTGGTAAATGGAGGGTGAATTTACTATTGGTCCAGATGACATTAACCTTCAAAGTGACTAACACCAGGAGCTCATAATTGCATTACTCACAAAGGTGAGGGGTAAATGGTACCAACAAAGTAAAAAGAATTACTCTTTAAAGAATTTAAAAGCCAGCGTTAATGCTACTTCCACCCAAAGAAAACGTGAAAGTAAATCCATTAAACCTTGTTCCAGTTATTACTGGACCAGGTTATTTACTGCCCAAGTTATTGGATAAAGTTGCTGCTAAATAACAATAATTCGTGCTTACAAATTAACACACCTGCTGACCATTCACTTTTTACACAAACAGTCAGCACATGGAACTCAGTGGCCTCTTGCCTGTGTTATGGCTCACGTCAGAAACTCCAAAGTGTTTTATGGTGCCCGCCCGGATCATAAGCTTTGCATCTTGAATTTGGCAAGGGTAAGCATGATAGGTTTCACTTCAGGTCTGATTCAAATGACCCATTAGGGAGCTTTTATCAAACAAAGTTTATTTAAGAATATAGTTAACATGTATAGTAAGGATATTAACAATAACTCATTAACAATAACTCATTAACAATAACAATACCGTGGGGCGGCACTGTGGCACAGTGGTTAGCACTGCTGCTTCACAGCTCCAGGGACCTGGGTTCAATTCCCGGCTTGGGTCACTGTCTGTGCAGAGTTTGCACATTCTCCTCGTGTCTGCGTGGGTTTCCTCCGGGTGCTCCGGTTTCCTCCCACAGTCTAAAGATGTGCGAGTTAGGTTGATTGGCATGCTAAAATTGCTCCTTAGTGTTCTGAGATGCGTAGGTTAGTGGGATTAGCGGGTAAATGTGTAGGGATATGGGGGTAGGGCCTGGGTGGGATTGTGGTCGGTGCAGACTCGATGGGCCGAATGGCCTCTTTCTGCACTGTAGGGTTTCTATGATTCTATGAACTCCTCTGAATTAGAAACACCAAAACAACCACAATAATGTATAGCCATTAACGAATATAAGAGCTGTCCCAATCAAACCAATCCCATAAACAAGACCCTTTAAACAGGTATAATACAGCATAGACTAATGCTCACGTGATGCTGGAATTGAGTCCTTTGGATGAAGTTTGCAGTTCTCTGGATAGACTCAGAACAGTTTGAAGTCAGAACAGCTTCCCAAAACACCAGGGACTCTCGGCAAGCCACCAACAGCAGATCCCTTTAGAAAGGCAAGACTTTGCTTTCAGATGACCAGCAGAATTTCCAAAAGCAGGGAGAGAGTGAGAGACGCTTCTTTCCAACTTAATGGTCCCTTCTAAAAACCAAACTAAACAGCAGCTCAAACTGAAAACAAAAGAGCTCCTGTCACCTGACCTGCCAAACAGTTTTCCTCCTCACAATGCAGAGTCATCAACATCCCAGGAAAAATAAACAAACCCCTGTTTAAGCAGCAATAGGGCAGCACGGTGGCACAGTGGTTAGCACTGCTGCCTCACAGCGCCAGGGACCCGGGTTCGATTCCTGGCTTGGGTCACTGTCTGTGTGGAATTTGTACGTTCTCCCCGTGGGTTTCCTCCGGGTGCTCTGGTTTCCTCCCACAGTCCAAAGACATGCTGGTTAGGTGCATTGGCCATGCTAAATTCTCCCTCAGTGTACCCAAACAGGCGCTGGAGTGTGGCAACTGGATGATTTTCACAGTAACTTCATTGCAGTGTGAATGTAAGCCTACTTGTGACTAATAAATAAACTTTACTTTCAACTTTTACTTTACAATAAAAAGACTCTTCTGGACAAACCAGTGCCATAATGAGAAAACATCTGAAACCAAGAAGACCTGCTTACAACTGCAGAAAATATGATTTCGAAAAAGAAATCTCTTAAAGGTACACTAACATCACACTTGAAAATGTTTGTTTTCACATTAAAACTAAAGTGAACGAATTGAGGCAGCTGAAGGTTTTCATCAAAATCCCTGAGAGCGCAAACTATTAGCTTGGTGTGGTCCTGCCTTGAAAACAAAGAATAATAGGAGGATGTGGTGAATGTTGCTGCATCTCTCTTGTTATACATTGACAGTTATGTGTGGAACCAATTATGGCAGTAAAGGTGTCATTGCTGGGAGGTGGAGCAATGCATCATAGCCACGTCACCATCACTGAAGAACATTCATTCAGCTCTCACTCCTTCTTTGCAGTTATGATGCCACATGTGTATTGTTAGAAAGATACATATGGATTTAACGACTAATACTAACAGGGTTTATTGCAGCCTGAACCTGCACTGCTTGCAATAGAATTTGTCCAGAGGAGTTCATAGAATCATAGACCATAAGACCATATGACATAGGAGCAGAATTAGGCCACTCGGCTCATCAAGTCTGCTCTGCCATTCAATCATGGCTGATATTTTTCTCATCCCCATTCTCCTGCCTTTTCCCCATAACCCCTGATTCCCTTATTAATCAAGAACCTATCTATCTCTGTCTTAAAGACATACAATGACATGGCCTCCACAGCCTTCTGCGGCAAAGAGTTCCACAGATTCACCACTCTCTGGCTGAAGAAATTCCTCCTCATTTCTGTTCTAAAGGATCGTCCCTTTAGCCTGAGGTTGTGCCCTCTGGTTTTAGTTTTTCCTACTAGTGGAAACATCCTCTTCATGTCCACTCTATCTAAACCTCGCAGTATCCTCTAAGTGTCAATAAGATCCCCCCACATCCTTCTAAACTCCAACGAGTACAGACCCAGAGTCCTCAACTGTTCCTCATACGACAAGCAGTTTCATATGTTCCAATTGGAAATAACTGAATTCTATAATATTGTTATGAACTCTCTATTTAAAATATTTGTATGCATTCTAAAATGCTGGAAAATACACCAAATAAAATGTCAAAGACTTCAGGAATCTACCTTTACTTCAAACACTCTTTGGTATACTTCAATTTCTTTTTCTTGAAATATAAGTGATGGAATATTCGGCACTCCAGCAGTTTAAGCTGTGACAGCGTATGTCCCACCATAGTTTTCACAAACTATATTCAAGGCTGTTTTTACATTGTCAGTTATTTTGAAGTGATTAGAATATGTCATGGTGAAGTAGTTATGATAGGAAATGAAAGGAAAAGGAAACCTTTAAAAAACTTGTAAAAAAAATCTTAGCAGTGATTTCAACCTATTCTGATACAGTCACATAAAAATGTGTCCCGAATAATATTCAGAATGATATACCTTGGACTTGTCAGTACAATATTTGTGAACACACTTACTTTGTTTTGGATTAATGTCCATCATGCAAACCAGCCTCCCAAACATCGACTCTGTCTACACTTTCCACTGGCTCTGAAAAGCAGTCAGCATAATTAAGGACCCCATGAACCCTGGACATTTTCTCTTCCACCTTCTTCCATCAGGAAAAAGATACAAAAGTCTGAGAACACGAACCAACTGACTCAAGAACAGTTTCTTCCCTGCTGCCATCAGACTTTTGAATGGACCTACGTTATATTAAATCAATCTTTCTCTACACTCTAGCTATGACTGTAACACTACATTCTGCACCCTCTCCTTTCCTTCTCCCCTGTGTACTCTATTAACGGTATGCTTTGTCTGTATAGTGTGCAAGAAACAATACTTTTCTCTCTATCCCAATACATGTGACAATAATAAATCAAATCAATAAAAATGGGATTAGTCACAGCAGGATCCTGACTTAAGCCACCATAAATTCCATGTACAAAGCTTCAAGAATCAACTGCGAAGATTATATATAAGTCCAAACTTGCAATAGGATTAACAGGTGACAATATCAAAGCTCACCAATATAATGCAGTATCACAGAATTGTTACAGTGGAAAAGGAGACCATTTGGCCCAATGTGTCTGCACCAGCTCCTAAAATGAGCAACAAGACTTAGTGCCATTCCCTTACCTTTCCGTGCATTCGTGCACATTGGGTGGGATCTTACAACCTGAAAATCGCTGACTAGGCCGGCATTTATTGCCCATCCCTGAAGACATTTAAGAGTCAACAACATTGCTGTGGATCTGGACTCACATATAGGCCAAACCAGGTAAGGATGGCAGATTTCCTTCTCTAAAGGGCTTAGTGAACCAGATGGGTTTCATGGTGATAGAATCATAGAGGTATACAGCACAGAAAAAAGCTTTTCAGCCAATCGTGTCTGCAGTGTTCAAAGACAAACCACCTAACTACTGTAATCCCATTATCCTGCACTCGGCCCATAGCCATGTATGCCTTGACAATGCAAGTGCTCATCTAAATACTTCTTAAATCTTATGAAGGTCTCTGCCTCCACCATCCTTTCAGGCAATGAATTCCAGACTCCCAAGAACTCCGGGGTGCAAAGGTTTTTTCCTCAGATCCCCTCCCAACCCTTACCTCAAATCTATGCCCCCTAGTCATTGATTCCTCCACCAAGGGGAAAACTTTCTTCCTGTCTACTCTATCTAGGCCCCTCATAATTTTATAGATCTCAATCATATCCCCCCCAAGTCTCCTGTGCTCCAAGGAAAATAACCCAAGTCTATTCAATCTCTCTTCATATCTAAAACTCTCCAGCCCAGGCAATATCCTGTTAAATCTCCTCGACACCCTTTTAAATGTTATCACATCCCTCCTATAAATGTGGATTCCAGAACTGTACACAATCCTCTAGCTGTAACCTAACCAATGTTTTATATAGTTCCAGCATAATCTCCCCTCTCTGAAATGCTATGCCTTGGCTAATAAAGGCAAGTTTACCATCTGCCTTCTTAACCACTTTATCCACCTGTCTTGCTACATTAAGGGACAAGTGTACATGCACACCAAGGACCTTCTGATCCTTGGAGGTTCCCAGGTTCTTGACGTTCATCGTGTATTCCCTTACCTTGTTTGTCCTGCCCAAATGCATCAGCTCACACTTATCTGGATTGAATTCCATTTGCCACTGATCAGTCCATCTGACCTACATCCTCCTGCAATCTAAGGCTATCCTCCTCACTATTTATCACCCTACCAATTTTCATATCATCTGAAAACTTACTGATCAGCCCTCATCTGATTTAAATTCCAGATTTTTATTTAATTCATATTTCACCATCTGCCATGGTGGGATTCAAACGCCAGTCACCAGGGTATTACCCTGGGTTTCTGGATTACTTATCCAGTGACAATATCTCTATGCCACTGTCTCCCTTGTGTGTTTTCTCGCTTTGAATCTATTCCCTCGCGTTCAGTAAATTGAACATAACAACTTTCAGTGCCAACTTGTGTATAAGTTAAATACAGAAATTTCTGTCAGAAATGCACTGCATTTACACAGGCTGTGTTGTAACTCTCCTTGTGGATACACCCAGCATTGAAACCAACGTAAAGGTGTGAAGTGTTGAAACTGGCCCCGTTGCTCCATACAAGCTATGGCAGAAAAAGTCAAGCTTGGTGCATTTTTGAGTAAATGTGTTCAGTGATAATTATTGCCAATCTCTCTGCCCTGAAATAATAATTTAATATGCATGGAGTTTCATTACATCAGTACTTAATTTGTGCTGGAGATTTTTAAAAAGTAATTTTGATTGACATTGTATAGATCATAGAATCCTGAGCATAGAATCCCTACAGTGCAGAAGGAAGCCATTCGGCCCATCGGACCTGCACCAACAACAATCCCACCCAGGCCCTATCACCGTAACTCCACATATTTATCCTGCTAATCCCCCTGACACTAATGGGTAAATCAACCTAACCTGCACAGCTTTGGAGTGTGGGAGGAAACCCATGCAGACACAGGGAGAACGTGCTAACTCCACACTGACAGTGATCCGGAATTGAATCCGGGTCCCTGGTGCTGTGAGGCAGCAGTGCTAACCACTGTGCCATCGTGCCGCCCACTTTTGTCTCTCTCTTTTATCACTCCAATCCAATTTGTCTTTCCCAATCTTTCTTTTGCTTTCCGTATATGATTCAAATCTAACTTATCCAACTTTCCGATTCATACTTCTTGGTTTAGACTCATTGCATGTCTCAGTGAAGAATCTTGAGCCTGAAGAATCTCACTCTTTCTCCACTGGTCCTATGGTGAGCTCCATGCTGGTTCAGATGCCATATTAAAGGAAGTTTCTGTTCCTAAAATCTGTGAAAACCTTGTTGGCAGCTGTCAGTGAGGTGAACGACTTACGTTAATCACACAATCTGGGACAATATTGATCTCTATCCATAAACTTTCTCTCCCACTTATTTAGCATTATTGTTTTTCAACAGTTGTTGGAGGTATTTTGCAAGACTCCATCCATTAACATTTATGCTATCAATACAGGTGCAATTCACCACAACTTAATTTTCAACTTTTCCCACACTGTTAGTCGATTGGTGTTTCTCCCAATGTAGAGAAGGAAATTAAAATGTAATCAAACTTTAGCAGTTGGTCGTAGTAACCTTGTAGGATGCCCAAGGCAAACCATTTCCCAGGCCTTAATAACAATGTAAGATCTATTACATGGGGATATCTAGAGATAGGAGATAGGGAGAAATTATATTAATTTTAAAATGGGCACGTTGAATAGAATGTGCATTTGGAATGTTCTGTGGGAGTGCATAAATCATTTGGCAGAGAAGTAATGTAAACACGCTACAGGCTGTATGATATAGATTCCTCTTTCCTCTGCACACTGCCACCAATACACTCGACTGGGGCTCTAGTCCATGTTGAGGGTTGGGCTTAGGGGCATTAGGGCGGAGTAGAAAACAAGCATCCCAGGACAACTTTGAGGTTTTGGTCCTCTGCAGTGTTGGGCAGTTCAGACATCAATATGAAAGATGATAGTTTGAGTAGTTGTAGGATGTTCTTTCTTGAGGGGAAGGAGGGTGAATCCCGTGCAACTGCACCCCAGATACTTTTGATGGTCCTTGGAGCCCAGCTCTCCAAAAATAAATTAAAATGTACTTCCCAGGCTCCTCTTTATTGGCCAGAATTCACATGGCACAAATTCTGTCCAGTAACGGTCTACAATGGCAGTCATGGTTCAATATTAGTCACTTACTCAAGATCCCCATGACCAAGGCAGACACTTTGGCTACCCAGTGCTAGGCCCTAAATCCCATAGAATCCCTACAGTGCAGAAGAAGGCCATTCAGCCCATCGAGTCTGCACCAATTCTCAGAAAGAGCATTTTACCCAGGCCCAGCCATACCACCCCCCCCCCCCCCCCACACCCCCTGATCCCTGTAAATCTGCACATTTACCGTGCTTAATCCACGTAACCTACACATTTTTGGACCTATGGGATGAAACCCATAGTCACCAAAGGCCGGAATTGAAATTTCAGTTTAAATCAAATTTGTTCACATGCTGAAGAGTTCTTTGGTTTAATCAATGCTGTCCTTATCTAGAGTATCCATTTTAGTTTCTAACCAATTGACTACTATCTTTGATACACTCAGGACCACAAGAAATCAGGAAATGCAAGAGGAACTTTCTTTCCTAAAATGGTCGTAAATCTGTGGAATAGTTTTCCTGATGTGGAGATGCCAGCGTTGGACTGGGGTAAGCACAGTAAGAAGTCTCACAACACCAGGTTAAAGTCTAACAGGTTTATTTGGTAGCAAATACCATAAGCTTTCGGAGCACAGCTCCTTCGTCAGATGGAGTGAATATCTGTTCTCCAACAGTGCACAGACACAGAAATCAAGTTACAGAATACTAATTAGAATGCAAATCTCTACAGCCAGCCAGGTCTTAAAGGTACAGATAATGTGGGTGGAGGGAGCATTCAACACAGGTTAAAGAGATGTGTATTGTCTCCAGACAGAACAGCTAGTGAGATTCTACAAGCCCAGGAAGCAAGCTGTGGGGGTTACTGATAATGTGACATAAATCCAACAATAGTTTTCCAGCATAGGAGCTGGAACAAGTAAGCTTAGTGTCTTCAGGAAGAAATTAGGCAGGTTCTTGTCAGTAAATAGGGTTCATTGTTGTTGGATATCAACTAAAGATGGGTAGGTGGGCTAGCTGGAACAAAGTTCTTCTCTTGCCTACAACATTACCTTGTAGTGCATATGGATACTCATACCTTAAAGGTTGTTCAAAGATTAAGGCATTAAATCCTAAGATTACTGACACATAGAAGTGGCTAAAATATACAGCATTAAAATCACTTGCATGCATTGGCTGTTGAATTTTATAATGGAGGGTTGGTTTCATGTACTTTGGAAGGAATAATATATATAAGTGCAGCCATATATTGCATAGATTCGTGTTGAAACACAAACAGAGATTCAAATATAAATCTGTGTCATTTAACAAGTTGTCAGTGAGGCTGATAACAACCCAGAAATTGAACTGGAGTTTAAAAAGTATGAACTCCAGGAAACGTTAATGAAACTAGTAAATAATGCAGCGCACAGACTAGTAGCGTTGACAAAATTATTAATTTAATTTCAGATGTTACCATTCTTTAGAACTATGACGGCTGATGACAGATGACAACCGGAATCTTCACATATCTTCCTCTTTCAGTCAGTGATCAACCTGCCATTCAATCCCATCATCTTCCATTTTTATTTCAAAATTTATTCAGATCTGTTATGTTTGTAAAGAACATTTCATTCACATTTTTATTCCATTTATTTTTCCTTTACCCCTTTTGGTAAGATTTTCCAGCAAACAAGTAGGTAATGCAAGGTAATTAGCCAAAGTCCACGAGCGACCATTGTTCGAAAAGAGATGTGTTTCTATAGTTTGAGGGGAACCACTCTGCATCATGGAGCATGCCTCCATGAGTTATAATAGCCATGAAGTTGATATCATTGTGTACCACACTCTAGCCATCTAACCTAACCAATCCCCTTCTTTTCAAGTATAAGTGCGAATTGAACCCAATCTGAAAACAATTGGCGAGATTCTCTGGCTTCCCTGTGGCGTGTTTCTCGGAGGTGAAGGCGGCGTGCCATTGGCTGGTGGAAGCATCTTCTGGTCCGGTCACTATTCACAGGATTCCCCACTGATTCCACCCCACACTGCCGGGAAACCAGTGGCGGGGGTGTGCTGTCGGCGGGACCAGACGATCCTGCTGGCGTGAAGAGCCAGAAGATTTCACCCAGCACGGTCTATTAACTGGACCTGAGGTAGGGGAGCTGTAAGAGAGCAGGCAATGCCTGTCTTAACATTCCCTCCTGCAAAGTGAAATGCTCCAATTCAAAAAATGAAACTTTAAAATCAAACATATGTGAGCAACCTGAACTTTTCTTCTGATTTATTTCACAAAGGTCATAAATAATTCAATGATATTTTCACTGCAACGTTACAAGGAAAAACAACACAGAAGATGAGCACAGTCTAGAAAAGGGAGTTAAATGCTGGCTATCCTGTGAGGAATATTTCCAAATTTTCTGAGCCTCGTATTGTAATATTTTTCTACACCAGATAGTACTCATTTCATGCATGGTGTAAAAATTAGATCAATACACTGCACAACCATGTGTGGACTGCTCAGACCAGCCTGCCACTTTAAACCTAATTAGCAGCTGCTCAGAGATGAGAAACAGGTGCAGATTCAGGCCCATGCTGGAGAAGCCAGGCTGTAATTAACAGGGAAAGGGGTCAAATATTGGGAAGAATTTCAAATCAAAATCCTCTGGGAACACCAAGCTGACCTCAAAGGCATATTCACCTGAGATCTTAGGGATGCAAATGTAAATTATGCAAGCTTTAAAACAACAGTGTTGAATAATCAGTAAACAGGGGACTCACAGCGTTCCCCTCTCCAGCCTTTTGAACATATATTTCTTCAGCTTCATTGCCAGGGTTTTCTATCGTACTGCAGCTCACCAACACGTAGCCCTTTGTATCAACTCATTCAAGCTGAATTTCAGAACTATCACAAAATCACATATACAGACTGAACCTTTACATTAGGACGTTTAAAATGTTTATGTGCACAAATATTTATTTCTTCTCTGGAGATTTTGTAGAGTTTATATTTTAAATGTAATAGTTAATTTCAATTGAGCTCATTTATTTTGTCCCGTATTTCTTTGGGAAAAGGTCTGCAGATGTTTATTTGTTATTCACGTATTCCTGGATGCTTCTCCTCATCTTCCAAAAATGCAATTAATTTCTCCTCTGAATGATAAATACAGATTATTTCGTGCCTTCTTATGGTTATGATTTATTGATGTTATTTTTGACTATTTATATATAGCACATGGGAGTGATTATTTCCACCTACATACCAGCGTGTCACTTGGTAAACCAAATTGGCCATTCCTTGTCGGGCGCATCCTGTCGATCTCTGTGGGCTGAAAGTTGAGCAGATTCTGCAATGGGCGAGCAAGCCACAGGCAAGCTTAACAATGTGTGTTGAAGCTGGATATTTCCCTGATAGTCTGCAATATGATTTTTACAGGTGACGACTGGATTCATTGCCATTGTCCTCACCGGCGAGGCTCACATATGGTCCCCAACAACAGTCACCAGACATCATAGCCTTACTGTTGGGACCAGAAGCTATTGAGGCCCCCTAGGTGGTCAGGGGAAGGGGCAGGCCGTGCCCCTTGGGCTGTGCCAGTGCCAGCCTGGCACCCTGTCACTGCCAGCTGGAACTCTGGCAGTGGCCACTGGGCACCCTGGCACTTGCCAAGGGGTAAAGTCTAAGGGCAGAGCAGAGCCTAAGGGGAGGAGCAGGGCCTGCAGCGGGTAGGGCTTGAAATGGATGAGGCATGAAGGAGAAGCAGGGCATTGGGAGCTCCATAGGGGCCATATACTCTGCGTTGGGGATTGCCAGGGCAGCGATCGTCTGGGGAGGGGGTTGAACAGGGGTGGTGATCATTGAGGGGTAGTGGGGGAATTGGGGGAGGTGATCGGCCAGGAGGAAATCAGGGGTGATGATCGGGGTCGTCGTGATCGGTGGCAGTGATGGGTAGTGGGGGGGGGGGGGGGGGGTGACAGATTCCCAGTGCACTGTGTACTCTTGTACACTGGGAAATTGGAGCGCATGTGTAACCATGCCCTCTAATAGTCTGCAGCCGGCTTGCCAGTTACTTCATTAGACTGCATCCACTCCCCCTACTGGTGAAAATCACACTTGGGGTCATTTTTTAATTCTAATCTGGGAACTAGCCCAAAAAACTGAGTGTGATTATCTCCTGTTTTCACACTTGTTCAGCACCTAGAATTGTTTTGGTAATATTGCCCCATTATGTTATATTGCCTTGATTGACATACCAGGTGGTATATTTAAGCAGATGCAATGACTGTTTGGAGACATTTCACTAAGAGCTCTTTATGAATTCTAGGCCTATTTCCAAAAGCTACAATTATCTCAGCAAGAGGGTTCTGAGTTCACAGTTCAATTGACAGGATACAAGCCTATTACAGGACTAGCTGTCTTTGATGTTGGTATGCATTGAAGTTTGTTTTTAATAAGAGATTAAGCACTCGATATTTAGAAGAAAACTTTGAATGGGTTTCATGAATCAGTTGTTTTTACCATCATGTCTGTATACTGAAATATGTAAATTGGGTATGATTTTGAACTGAGTGCTATGAGTTGCTGAGGGAGGAGATCGCAATCTTTTCCTAAAAATCTAATTTTGTTTTTCTGCAACATCTAACAAAAATTTACTGTTTAAATTATAAATTTCATCCCAGTTTAAGCAAGAATATACAAGCTGGTCAGAGACAGGAGGGTGTGACTCTGAGTGAGACAGCTAAGATCAGAGGGCAGGAGTGCAGGCGCCTCAGCCTTTGGGATTATTCAACAGGTTTGCAGTTCTTTCTGCTTGTTTAGATGAGATTGGAGGCTACAGAATGGATGAGCTGACTGGTCATGGCACCATGGGACAGGAAGTCATTCAAGTGGGTGGAGCAAAAAGGAATGTAGTGACAGTAGGGGACAAAATAGAGAAGGGGATTGATACCATTCCCTGCAACAAAGCGCAAGAATCCAGGAGGATGCATTACCTGCTCAGTGCCAGGGTTTGGGACATCAGCTCAGGGCTGGAGAGGAACTTAGTGTGGGAGTGGGAGGATCCAGCCTTCGAGGTCCATTTAGGTATCAATGACAGAGGCAGAAAAAAGAAAATATTTCTGCACCGTCAGTATGAAGAGTTAGACACCAAATTAAGCAAAAGGTCATCAAAGGTAATAATCTCTAGATTATTACCTGAGGCATGTGCCAAAACTACATAGGGCAAAACAGATTAGAGAGATGGATGCATGGCTCAAGGACTGGCGGGGGAGAACTGAGTTCAGGTTCATGGGGCACTAGCACCAGTATTGGGGAAAGTGGGCACTGCGCAGTTGGATCGTCTACACCCGAGACCAGAGACCAGAGTTCCAGCGAGCAGCGTAACTAGGAAGTAGAGACGATTTTAAACTAACCGGGAGGGTGGAGGGAGGGGGGGAGGGGGGAGGGGGGGGGGAGGCGGTGCAGGGTGGAGAGAGAGAGAAAGGGCCAGGGTGGGTAAGGGGCATCAGAGTTGCAGCTTGCTCTGATTGGGGGTGAGGAGGGGATCCCCAAGGCCTCAGTGATGGGGTGGGGGGAATGTTAATTGGAGTCCTCATCGGGGCCTTTAAAGATGGCACCCCGATCACTGAGCAGCCGGGTTTTGCCAGCGTGTTTAAGCCCTGGCAATAATACCATTAGGTCATTGTCTCTCCCTATGCCAATTCAATTCCCTCTATGTGATACCAGCACATGCTGAGTGCACTGGATTCCACAACCTGTCACAACTCTAGCTAAGTAGTTCCAGCAGAGTTATAACATTGTAACTACCCAACAAATGTGGCAAATTGTCCAAGTATGTCCTGTCCACAAAGAATGGCCACAAAATCCAATCCCGGCAATTATTGTTGTATTAGCCTGTTCCTAATCATCAGCAATGTGATGGTCACAGCATAGGGGTTATAGAGAACCATGAGGTATGGGGAAACAAGGGATATTTGGGGCCATAGCAGATGAGTAGAGTGGTATAAGAGGCATTTGGGCTGAGTAGAGGGGTGTGGCTTGACATTGGGTGTATGAGGGGCCCATGGGGGAGTGGGTGGAGCACCTGAAGTGGCATAGGTTGGCATGAATGGTGCATAGGCAGTATATGGGGGTATAAGGAATGGGGGCTGAATGGCTGTTGTTTGTATTAATCCTTTTTAATATTATTTTCAATTAAGTGTAAGGGCACAGAGACAGACCATCCACCCAGGCCACCTCCGCGCCCTGCAGCCTCCACATTCATTCCAGGTGAGGATGCCTGAGTTCTAATCCATCCATCCTCCAGAATGAAAATCAGGACTGTGGGCTGCCATTTTGAAAGGTGAAGTTCACAGAGCCGGCAATTGTCCCGTCTCTGCGCCTGTGATCTGGGAGCAAAAATCTAGGCTGTTGTCATCTGTATTATCTGAAAAATTACCAATGGAGCTCAGTCATTGATGACGCAGCTGAATTTGACTGGGCCGAGGACATTGCCCTGAAGAATTTCTGCAGTGACATCTTGGAGCTGGGATACAGGCCTCGAGCACAAACAAACATTTTGACTGGGCATCAAATTCTCTGACCTCACTATAGCAGAAGCGTTGCATGAACGGCAGGTAACATCACGTCCTTGGTGTCAAACTCTATTAAATGCTGCCTTGATGTAAAAAAAAAATCAGCCTTTCCTCACCTCTAGAACATAGAACATAGAACATTACAGCGCAGTACAGGCCCTTCGGCCCTCGATGTTGCGCCGACCAGTGATACCAATCTAAAGCCCCTCTAATCTACACTATTCCAATATCATCCATATGTTTATCCAATAACCACTTGAACGCTCTCAACGTTGACGAGTCCACCACTGCTGCAGGCAGGGCATTCCACGCCCTTACTACTCTCTGAGTAAAGAGCCTCTGGAATTCAGTCCAAATAATAAAACCCTCCAGCACCAGCACAATATGGTTACAATATGTACCAACTGGGGGACCCACAGCAGAATTTTACCAAGTCTTTTTTGGCAGCAGTTTCCAAATCTGCGGCCTTCACCAATCAGAAGGACAAGGGCAGAAGGCACATGATCACAGCCAAGTTCATCTTCAAGTCGCACACTGATATCCGGCATGCATTGCCATTTTTTCACCTTCACAGGATCACATCTCTGCCTGTTGCCATTGTGGGAGTATCTTCACCACATGGACTGTCGTGGTTCAAGAACGTGGCTGGCCAAACATAACCTGGGGTGGTTAATAAACAGTGGCCTTGCCAGCGATGCCCATGTTTTAAGCATGAAAGAAGAATCAAATTGGAGGGATGTGAGTGGATGAGTCGAGAGTTGACAAAATCATTTCCAGGTTCTAAATTATAATTCAGAAATGCTAAATTCCCAATCTCGTTAGTAGCTATAAAGTTGAAAGTTTTACAGAATGTAAGATGGCAATGCAGTGGGAAAGTGCAGCGCCTTGAAAATTATGATACATTTGAAATAGTTCCAACATTTTTATTGAGAGATACCCCCTTTCTTTTTGACAATATGTTAAACTGTTGTCCATCAGTATGAAGTTGCAGTAATAGCACATCCAACTGCTTAAAGGAAGATCATTCGCTTCATAGAATTATAGAATCCCTACAGTGCAGAAGAAGACCATTCAGCAAGTTTTGGTAAAAGGCAAGTTTTCACTTCTTCAGAGAATAGCACGCATGATCTCTTCTCCCTCACTGCTTTTAACCTTAGATTCACAATGTACAAGAAATCATACTTAGACATCTTACATTTACATATTCTGGACAATTTATGCATCTCCAGCAGAGCAATGGCATTCATGCAATCAGGTCAATAATCCTGAGAATTGCTTCCTTCCCTTCATAATGGGAGGTTAGCAATTGTTACTGAAGAAAAAAAATAGGAAAGAATACATTTGCTGACAGGTAGTGAACACTTGGTTTTATAATTCAATTGTGCATCTAAAATGTTTTGTATCTATATTTCTCAGAGAGTATAAAAGTGTAGACGTGATGTACAGCATGACGAGTTGAATGATCAATAACATTACAATGGTACTCTCTTCCCAAATTATTGATTTTTCTTGCTGTAAATCATAGCAAGCAAGTCAGAATCTCCTGATCGATAACCTAATTCATTGACATAATCCCTGAACTGCAAGGGAACAGTCTCAATCATTCAAGCTAAGTGAACTCTAATATATTTTTATTCTCTATTTCAACAACATAAATTATTGTATATAACAGTACAATATAAAATAACATGGCTCACTTGTAGCCATCATGCACTTCGAAATAGGAAACTGGGTAAATGCATCAGGACAAACTTTCTTCAATTGGAGAATGCTCTTGTCTTGTTGAATTATGTCACTGTCACTTTGGGCACCTTTATGAAAACTTCAGTTTAAATGTTATGTGGTTATGAGAGTACCCTTCATATTAGTTTTCCCTTTCATGACAGATACCAAACAAAATCTGTAAATTTCCTATATTTATGGTGTGCCTATCTATTCCTGCCTGGGCCAGGTCCTAACCATACTTCTGTATGTTTCAGGACTCTCATTCTGTACTTGATGGAATTTAGAAGGATGAGGGAAGATCTCACTGAAACTTAGAGAATATTGAAAGGCCTGGTTAGAGTGAACCTGGGGAAGATGTTTCCATTGGTGATAGAGACTAGGATCCGAGGGCACGGCTTCAGAATAAAGGGACGACTCTTTAGAACTGAGATGAGGAGGAATTTCTTCAGACAGAGGGTGGTGAATCTATAATTCATTGCCACAAAGACTTTGGAGGCCAGGTCATTGATTGTAGCTAAGACAAGGATAGATAGGTTCTTGATTGGTAAGGAGAATCAAAGGTTACAAGGAAAAGGCAGGAGAATGGGGTTGAGAAACTTATCAGCCATGATTGAATGGCAGAGCAGACTGAATGGGCCAAATAGCCTAATTCTGCTCCTATATCGTATGGTCTTATGTACCACATTAATTAGCCAGCATCCTAACCCTTTCTAAACAATCCTAGTCATATATGCATGTGAAAATTTCATACGTTCACCAACATGCCAAATGTTAGTTTATACTCAAAAGTTTAGTCTTGAATGCATTGCCTTTAGTTAGTGTCAGCTTAATTTGTTTGGTAGCATTTGTATGTCTGAGGCAGAAAGCTTGGAATTCAAGCCCCAGTTAAACACAAACTCTGAGGCAGTGCTGAAGAATTACTGCATTATTACAAGTGCTGTCCTTTGGATAAGACATTAACTAAGACCCAGATTATCTGTTGTGGTAAATCTAAATGATTTAATGACACTATTGGAAGAACAATTAGGTATTGTCCCAATGTCTTGACAACCGTTTCACCATTAACCAACACCACCAGAAGTGAATAACCTGATCATTCATTCATTTGTTATTTCCAGTACTTTGCTGTTCATAAGTTACCTTCTATATTTACTGAGACAATTCATTGATTTCAAAGCACTTTGAAATTTCCTAAGGATCCGAAAGAACAAAGAACAAAGAACAATACAGCACAGGAACAGGCCCTTCGGCCCTCCAAGCCCGCGCCGCTCCCTGGTCTAAACTAGACCATTCTTTTGTATCCCTCCATTCCCACTCCGTTCATGTGGCTATCTAGATAAGTCTTAAACGTTCCCAATGTGTCCGCCTCCACCACCTTGCCCGGCAGCGCATTCCAGGCCCCCACCACCCTCTGTGTAAAATACGTCCTTCTGATATCCGTGTTAAACCTCCCCCCACTTCACCTTGAACCTATGACCCCTCGTGAACGTCACCACCAACCTGGGAAAAAGCATCCCACCGTTCACCCTATCTATGCCTTTCATAATTTTATACACCTCTATTAGGTCACCCCTCATCCTCCGTCTTTCCAGTGAGAACAACCCCAGTTTACCCAATCTCTCCTCATAACTAAGCCCTTCCATACCAGGCAACATCCTGGTAAACCTCCTCTGCACTCTCTCTAAAGCCTCCACGTCCTTCTGGTAGTGTGGCGACCAGAACTGGGTGCAGTATTCCAAATGCGGCCGAACCAACGTTCTATACAACCGCAACATCAGACCCCAACTTTTATACTCTATGCCCCATCCTATAAAGGCAAGCATGCCATATGCCTTATTCACTACCTTCTCCATCTGTGACGTCACCTTCAAGGATCTGTGGACTTGGACACCCAGGTCCCTCTGCGTATCTACACCCTTTATGGTTCTGCCATTTATCGTATAGCTCCCCCCTACGTTAGTTCTACCAAAATGCATCACTTCACATTCATCTGGATTGAACTCCATCTGCCATTTCTTTGCCCAAATTTCCAGCCTATCTATATCCTTCTGTAGCCTCTGACAATGTTCCTCACTATCTGCAAGTCCAGCCATTTTCGTGTCGTCCGCAAACTTACTGATCACCCCAGTTACACCTTCTTCCAGATCGTTTATATAAATCACAAACAGCAGAGGTCCCAATACCGAGCCCTGCGGAACACCACTAGTCACAGGCATCCAGCCGGAAAAAGACCCTTCCACTACCACCCTCTGTCTTCTGTGACCAAGCCAGTTCTCCACCCATCTAGCCACCTCCCCCTTTATCCCATGAGATCCAACCTTTTGCACCAACCTACCATGAGGGACTTTGTCAAACGCTTTACTAAAGTCCATATACTCGACATCCACGGCTCTTCCCTCATCAACCATTCTAGTCACTTCTTCAAAAAACTCCACCAGGTTAGTGAGGCATGACCTCCCTCTCACAAAACCATGCTGACTATCGTTAATGAGTTTTTTCCTTTCTAAATGCGCATACATCCTATCTCTAAGAATCCTCTCCAACAACTTCCCTACCACGGACGTCAAGCACACCGGCCTATAATTTCCCGGGTTATCCTTCCTACCCTTCTTAAATAACGGGACCACATTAGCTATCCTCCAATCCTCTGGGACCTCACCTGTGTCCAGTGACGAGACAAAAATTTGCATCAGAGGCCCAGCGATTTCATCTCTCGTCTCCCTGAGCAGCCTTGGATAGATTCTATCAGGCCCTTGAGATTTGTCAGTCTTTATATTCCCTAAAAAACCTAACACTTCCTCCCTTGTAATGGAGATTTTCTCTAACAGGTCAACACTCCCCTCCGAGACACTCCGAGTCAACACATCCCTCTCCTTTGTGAATACCGACGCAAAGTAATCATTTAGGATCTCCCCTACTTCTTTGGGCTCTAAGCATAATTCCCCACTTTTGTCCCTGAGAGGTCCGATTTTTTCCCTGACAACCCTTTTGTTCCTAACGTATGAATAAAATGCCTTGGGCATTTATCCCATAAAAATACAAGTTCCTTTCTTTCATTCAAAGATAGTTAATAAACCAGGTGACACAATTCTACCGTTCTATTTCTTTCAACTTCAAGCACTATACCTGAACCTACTCTTCTTATCTGACTGTCCATCTTTAATGTTGCTAATTTCTACATGCAAAATCTTCATTGACTTTCCCAACAGGATGACAAAACCTCGAAGCTCTGATTCAGGTGCCTGATCATTGAATTTGATCATTTCTGTAAGAGAGTTGAATAAACCTCTGACTTACCCTCACCAATGCCAATACTAGGATTGAAATGCTCCCTTCGATTTTGACAGCTATTCCCCATAAGTTCCGATGTTTCACAGATCAGTCCACTGTGTTAGTTTGTAATAAATACCCAGCCGTTAAGTACGTTAACTCAAGAAATGATGTGCATAATCTCTCACAAGGTCTCAGTTAACTCACAAAGACCACAAAAAATATCTTTCCCAAATTCAGAGTGACTGGAGTGTGAATTTGACTTGGACAGCTGGGCCAAGCTGCAATAGTAAATCACAATCAATTTCCCCTCTCTGGATCTTCCTTTCCAATTAGGTCCTGGTAGGAATATGGGTCAGAGTCCTGGTGGGGGGCGGGGCGGGGGGGTGGGGGACTAGTGAACCATCTGGTTCACTAATGCTCCATCCCGAGTTAACGTACTTAACGGCTGGGTATTTATTACAAACTAACACAGTGGACTGATCTGTGAAACATCGGAACTTATGGGGAATAGCTGTCAATGCTCCTTTCCTGAAGGAGCATTAGTGAACCAGATGGGTTTTTATGACAATCGACAATAGTTTCACGGTCACTTTTTATTTGTTGAATTCAAATTTCATCACCAGCAGTGGTGGGATTTGAATGCAGGTCCCCAGAGCATTTCCCTGGATCACTGGATTACTCGTCCAGTGATAATACCACTATGACACTGCGTCTCCTCACTGCAAGTTATGACGCAGGCAGTAGAGCTTTAGACTACAGAGGATTGAATGTGGGAAACTAGGCAGAGGTAATAAAGGCATAGATGAGGGTTTCAGCAGCAGATGCACGAAGACAGGGGGAAAGTCAAATGATGTTACAGATATGGAAATTGGCAGTCTTAGTAATAGCATGACTATGAGGTCAAAAGCTCACCCAGAGTCAAATTGGACATCAAGTGTGAACAGACTAGTTTACTCTCAGATTATTGCTAATGGACAGGAATCAGTAAGGAAGGAAGAGAGTTTGGAGGATCAAAAACAATGCGGGGTGATTTTGAGACTGCACTCTCTCTGCGGGAAAGGTGGCGCACACTCAAAATCTGGAAAGCTCAGTTAGCGCTAACAAGTTTCTGAGTTCCAATTTTACCGGCCCCTCGCTGGCAGACTGATGTGAAACATGTTGCGGGACCACAGAAATCTCATTTTAATACATCAGTGTATCCCTAGCGAGCATTCTCTCCGGGACTTCCCCCTTCATCAGATATTCAGCAGATGCCAGTGTGATGTCACACACTTACAACTGTACATAAGCGTGAGCCTGGTGCCTTCACCTCTGAGGTGGGGTTCGGAGGTGAGCATTCAGGCATTCAGGTGAGCATTCAAGGAGCGCCAGAGAGGATGCAGGGGGTACACAGATAAGCGCAATACAGGGCTGGAGTGGGGAGTCCCAGAATCACTATATCAGGGGGAGGGGTCCACAGAGGTCATTTGCAGACCTTTTTTTCTCTTCATTCCGGGGTGCCCCTTGCTCTATCTGACATGGTGGGATTCGAACCTAGGTCCCCAGAGCATTACCCTGGGTTTCTGGAATGCTAGTCCAGCAACAATACCACTGCCTCCCCACAAAATAGTTGAGGCATTTCAAAGATGGACAATTATGCTCGGCTGCTCAGCCAGTGACACAGAGTTAGCATTGTTGTGCCAAAAGGATGGAGTCCTGCGAGGGGCTTCACCCGGGCAGCTGAGGTTGGCAAAGGAAACCCTGCTGCATAAACCACCAGCAGCACTTTGTCTAGAGATGGGAACAGGCTACTCTGACATCGGGCAGAACTTTGCAGTGGGGCCTCAGCAGAGGAGGCAAGAGGAGCACAGAGAGAAGCTGCAATGAGAAGAAAGCGTTACCCATGATATTAGGCATCCAAGTGTCAGCTCCTTCCAGATGACAGACCACCAGTGGTGAAGGGAGCTGTGCCTGTTGAGGGAAATGCTCCGGAGATTGTGCTAAGTTGCATACTGACCTGAAGCCTCACAGTCTCCTTGGACATTCTCCTCCTGCAGATAGCAAGGTTATCATCACCCTGAATTTGAATGCATCTGAAATATTTCAGATTTCAGCTGAAGTCTTCTGTGACAGATGGCAATCGGCACACCATCTGGTAGGCCATGGATGCTCAATTCTGGGGGCAGGGAAATGCATCTATTTTTGACACATTTGAGCCATCATAAGCCACAGAGGGCATTGGGGCGTGCCATCATTGATGGATTCCCTCAAGTTCAAGAGATCATCATTTATATCTTAAAATATGAAGGCACTGACAGAGCAGCCAGTTAGATTCCCGAACAGAAAACTCATTGAGTGCCCACCTGGTCTGTGATCACAGAACGTCCATCCTCCAAGTCTGTACTCAGTTTCTGGGCAGCTGTCATCCTATGAGAGTAAATTGTGCTGCACCTCTTCAGGTTAATATCTGGACTCTGTGGGTAGCTGCTGGAAGATTAGAGTTATCCCAGGCCTGGATGGAGAGTTTTGCCACAAATAGAGCCATTTACTAACACAAACCTGCATTGAACAGACCATCAGCAGATAATGCACTTCCATTTCTTTGACCAGTCAGGTGGTGCCCCTCAGTATGAACCAGCCAGGGTGTCCTTCCCTGTGGTCATTTATTGTGAACTCCAGAACATGCCTATTCAATGAGGTCTGGAGCTCGATGAAGAGAAGAGAATGATATACCACTTATCCTCAGAGAATGAAAGGAAGGAGAAAGATGGGAGGAAAATGAAGACAAAGGGGGAACTCCAGAAGACTGGTGCTCATGCATTGCAGGGAAGCCACCAGAATGATCCAAACTCCTGAATCTCACCTTCAATAGGCTGATGATCTGTATGATTATAACTGAAGTCGCTGCAGACTCATTCTGTATTGTTCTTCCAATACTCTTCATTGGTTTCAGCAGTCATCCCTTCAGGGGATTTCCCTTGCTAATAAGTGTTTATACTTGAAGACACTGTGAAGATGTTGGGGGGTTGGGGAGTGTAATGGCATCTGGGTGTGTCGAAGATTCTCAACATCATGGCTGAGAATCTCAAGGTAACAAACATACGCTTGCAGGATCTGCTGGCGGTGATCATTTGCACATTGACATTATGAAAGCCTTTCTTGTTAATGAAGGCTGCTGGCTGACCTGAAGGAGACGTGCACGTGTGCATCAATAAAACCTTGCTCCTGAGGGAATATAGTGATGATGCCACAGCATCTGGCTTTCCCAGCCTGACTGTCTGCATCCATTTGATAATGAATGGGTGAGTGAGCCTTCCTGAAGAGGGCATCAGTCAACATTTGATACAATAATATGCAGCTGATTGGGAGAGGCCACACATGTCTTTGAAGGAGTCACATTAGCTGTGGATAAAGGGGAACTGGTGGATGTACTGTACTTAGATTTCTACAAGACATTTGATAAGGTGCCACATCAGAGGTTATTGCGTAAAACAAAATCTCGTGGTGTAGGGGATAACATTAGCATGCATTGAAAATTGGTTTGCTGACAGAAAACAGGGTTGGCATAAATGGGTCGTCTTCTGGTTGGCAAGGTGTGATGAGCGATGTGCCACAGGGATCAGTGCTGAGGCCTCAATTGTTTACAATTTATACAAATGACTTGGATGAAGGGACTGAAGGTATTGTTGCTAAGTTTGCTAATGATACAAAGATAGACAGGAAAGTAAATTGTGAAGAGGATATAAGGGGGCTCTAAAGGGACATAGGAAGGTTAGGTGGGTGGGAAAAAATCTGGCAAATGAAGTACAATGTGGGAAAATGTGAAATTGTCCATTTTGGCAGGAAGTATAAAAAGAAGTTTATTTAAGTGGTGATAAATTGCAAAGCTCTGAGGGGCAGAGTGATCTGGGTGGCCTGGTGCGTGAACCACAAAAGGCTAGTATAAAGGTACAGCAAGTAATTAGGAAAGCTAAGAGAATGTTGTATTTATTGTGAGGGGAATTGATTACAAAAGTAGGGAGGTTATGCTTTAGTTGTACAAGGTTTTGGTGAGACCACATCTGGAGTATTGTGTACAGTATTGGTCACTTCATTTAAGATAACATGTAAATACATTAGAAGCAGTTCAGAGAAGGTTTACTAAACTAATACCAGGAATGGAAGGGTTGTCTGAAGAGGAAAAGTTGGGGAGGCATGGTTTATATCTGCTGGAGTCTAGAAACATAGAAACATAGAAGATAGGAGCAGGAAGAGGCCATTCGGCCCTTTGAGCCTGCTCCGCCATTCATCACGATCATGGCTTATTGTCAAACTCAACAGCCTAATCTTGCTTTCTCCCCATAACCTTTGATCCCATTTGCCCCAAATGCTACATCATAGGCCTCTTAAATACATTCAATGTTTTGGCATCAACTACTTCCTGTGGTAATGAATTCCACAGGCTCACCACTCTTTGAGTGAAGAAATGTCTTCTCATCTCCGCCCTAAATGGTCTACCCTGTATCCTCAGACTGTGACCCCTGTTTCTGGACACCCCCACCATCAGGAACATTCTTCCTGCATCTACCCTGTCTAGTCCAGTTAAAATTTTTGTAAGTGTCTATGAGATCCCCCCTCATTCATCTGAACTCTAATAAAAACAATCCTAATGTAGTCAATCTCTCATAATACATCAGTCCCACTATCCTCGGAATCAGCCTGATAAACCTTAGCTGCACTCCCTTGAGAGCAAGAACATCCTTCCTCAGAAAAGGAGACCAAAACTGCACACAGTATTTGAGGTGTGGCCTCACCAAAGCGCTGTATAATTGCAATAACACATCTCTGCTCCGGTACTCACAACCTCTCACAATCAAGGCCAACTTTTTGCCTTCTTTACCGCCTGCTGGACCTTCATGCTTACCTTCAGCGACTGGTACACAAGGACACCCATATCAGGGGAACTAACAACCTTATGAGAAGAGTGTACTGATTGGTTGGGAAGTAGACTCTGATTGATAGAGGGATTACCATACAGAATGTACCAGTTGATTGTGACTGACTGTTAACTGCTAAGCATTATTTGAAAATTTAAGCTATGCAGCTTGAGTCTGATTGGTCAAGGCATTGCCCTGAAGAATAAAGCAGTGGATGGTTGTCACTTAGTTTGTTTACCTGAAATAAGTGGGATGTGTGTACAAGTTTTTTCTGTCTGCAAAGAACAGAGCCTTGTGTATTAATGTAAGTAACCTCCAGTACTTGCAAATATGCCATACTGTGAGGGCAATTGACAATCTTAAATTTAGCACACTGCAAATATAATCCAATTACATCTAATGTTGCATACTGTGTTTTGAGTTTTGTAAGCATGGGCTGGTTGGGTATGGTCTGTACTTTACCTGTTGCGATCAGCAGAAGGGACATGCTGTTTCATACAATCAGTCAGTCTTTCAGACATACAGCCTATGTACCTAGCATCACACTGCCACTGAAATTTATATAACGCATTACTCATTTGTGTGATAGTCAGAATATCATTTTGGCTTGAGGGCAACATCCACTTAGTGGAGAATAACAGTCGCCTTGCTGCTGCATAGGTGTGGCATGTAACAGCTAGCTTTACCTGTTGCTTTAATTTTTGAGATACCTTGCCCTTCCAGAGTAATTTAAATACCTGGCCCCTTCTATATTGTTTCTGCTGGAAATTTTGCACCATCACCTACAACACTGACTCATCCCTGCATGTCTATCTCATCATATGAAGTCAGAACCATGGGAAAAGTGAATTACATTGCATTGGCTTTCGGCTCACCAAGCTACATGAAGGAATGCCTATTTGTACTTCGATTCTGGACTCTGATGCAACACCATTGCCAGAATTTTACTGCCTCGCCCTCCCCAGAATCGGACAGCATTTTCCATTGGCCTCGGGTGGGATCTTACGAGCCTCAGGCAGGCGAGGTGGTAAAATTCCAGCACATCTATATTCCCTGTTGTCTGTACGAGTAAACATTCTTCTTTCTATCTCTCGTTTTACTATAGGAATGTGAGTGGGTGAAGTAATGACCTCCTTTGCATGTTTTGAGTGTGTTTGCAAATAATCTAACCCCGTGAGTTCATCCTATCTCAAGTTTGCTGTGGGGTTATTAATGGAAAATTTGATCACATCAAAATCATTTATAAAGAGGAAAACAAATCAAAAACACCTTTCTGTTTATGTACAGGTCGTGAGAGGAGATATTGCAGATAATAGAGAGTTGGGTGGGAGGGTGAGCTGTGAGGAGAATGCAGAGATGCTTCAGCATGATTTGGACAGGCTGAGAGAGTGGGCATATGCAGTATAATGTGGATAAATGTGAGGTTATCCAGTATCACAGCAAAAATAGCAAGGCAGATTATTATTTGAATGGGTGTAAATTGAGAGATGTGGATACTCAGTGAGACTGTTGTATCCTCATGCATCAGTTGCTGAAAATAAGGGCACAGGTACAGCAGGCAGTAAAGAAGGCAAATTGGCCTTCATAGCAAGAGGATTTGAGTATTGGGATAGGGATGCTTTACTGTAATTGTATGGGGCATTGGTGAAGCAACATCTGGAGCATTGTGTGCAGTTTTGGTGTCCTTAGCTGAGGAAGGATGTCCTTGCTATCGAGGGAGTATAGCGAAGGTTTACCAGGCTGATTCCTGGGATGGCAGGTCTGTCATATAAGGAGAGATTAAGTCAGTTAGGATTATACTCATTGGAGTTTTGAAGAGTGAGAGAGGATCTCATAGAAACTTTTAAAATTCTAACAGGATTGGACAGGGTAGATTCAGAAAGAATGTTCCCGATGGTGGGGATGTGCAGAACTAGTGTTCATAGTTTGAGAATAAGGGGTAAACCTTTTAGGACTGAGGTGATGGAAAACTAGGTCATCTAGAGAATGGTAAATCTGTGGAATTCACAACCACAGAAAGTAGTTGAGGCTAAAACATTGTGTGATTTCAAGAAGGAATTAGATATAGCTCTTGGGGCTAAAGGGATATGGGGGGCAGGTGGGATCAATTGAATTTGATGGTCAGCCATGATCAAAATGAATGATGGAGGCTGGATGGGCTGAATGGCCTACTGCTGCTTCTATTTTCTATGTAATTAGTGTTGGTTAAATTAATCCCCCTCTTCTCCGTAACATTCAACAATGTCCTTTATGGAAGAAAATCTGCTCCCCTTACCTGGTGAATCGAGACCCACAGCAAAGTGGTTGACTTTTAACTGCCTTCTGAAATGGCCTAGCAAGCCACTCAAATGAAGGACAATTAGGGATGGTCAACAAATGACAGCCTTGCCAGTGATACCCACATCCCATGAAAGAATTAAGAAATTTCTGTCGGTGGAAGAAAATTCCAAAAACTAACAACCCGATGGGAGAAGAAATTTTTCCTTATCTCCATTTTAGATGGGGAACCTTTAATTTTAAACTGTGCCCCTGGCTCTAGATTCCCCCTCTCAGCACCTACCCCATCAAGTCCCCTCAGAATCACATTATTATTTGTAATTTTATATATTATGTTGTGTATATTAAGTATATAATGATTCTCATTCTTCCAAACTCCAAAGTGTATAGACACAACCTGTGTAGCCTTTCCTCATAAGACAAACCTTCATCTTAGGAATTCGTTCTGAATTGCTTCCAATGGTACTATACCCCTCCTTACGTAAGGAGGCCAAAACTGTACATATTCCTAGTCTTCTACTACACCCCCATGCAATAGGGAATAACATTCAATTTACCTTCCCAATCACTTGCTGTACCTGCATGCTAACTGGAGGAACAGCACCTTATCTTCTGATTAGGCTCTTTACAGCCTTCTGGACTTAACATTGAGTTCACCAATTGCAGAGCATGAACCCTCTCCTCCACCTTCGCCCCATTTCCATTTATTTTATTTCATTTTATTATCATTATTTAATTTTTTTAAATTTTCATTTTGTCCATCGATTCATTTTTCCACCGTTTTTTAAATCTTGCTTTTCATCTTCTGTCTTCCCCACCACTGTCTTCCATCTCACTCCACTAAGGCCATCTGTTTCCTGTTTCAGGTTGTCCTTTAACACTCTACTCACCTTTGTTCTGCCATTTACACTTTCTGATCTCATAATGGCCGCTATCAGCACCCTTCTTAGACATGATCAACACCATTCATATTCCCTTTGTCTTTTTGTCTATGACATTTTTGTCAATACCAGCCACCCACCCCCCCCCCCCCCCCCACCTCACCCTAATAGTATATATATATCATCCTATATTCCATTGTCTTCAGCTCTGACCAAAGGTCATCTGGACTCAAAACATTAGCTCATTTCTCCCTCCACGGATGCTGTCAGATCTGCTGAGATTTTCCAGCATTTTTTGTTTTTATTTGAGCAGTAACCTTCTATGTGGCGCATTATCAAATGCCTTTTGTACATCTTAATACACTACTTCTACTGGTTCCCTTTAACCACCCTGTTCATTACATCTGTAAAGCTGTCAAACACAATTTCCCTTTCATAAAACCATGCTAACTCTACCTGACAGCATTAATATTTACTAAATGTCCTGCTACTACCCCCTTGGTAATGGATTCTAGCATTTTCCCAATGGCATATGTTAGGCTAACTGGTCTATAGTTTCCTGCTTTCTGTCTCCTTCCTTTCTACATTTGTAATTTTGCAACCCACTGGCACCTTTCTTGTATCTGTGCCCAACAGAGAACCACTCCCCCTCCCTGCCAGCAGAAATCACCACCTCTGCTTGTTCTCTCTCCACTGGCCTTGCTATCACGTCCCCAACCATCTCACTGGGGCCTGTCTGGCTGGACCCAGTAAAGCCCTTCCTGACTCAGCTTTGAATCCAGCCTCCATCATACCTCATTGTGGGCTCTAGTCCCAGCAATGGCCACCCCTCCTGGCGGAGTTGCTGTGATTGGCAAGTTGCCCATCATCTGTCTGGTCTACAGCTCTTGGAGGAGACTTCTTTCAAGATGGGGAAAAAAGCCATTCATCAGCCAGATGGCTTCCTGATCACATAGGGCTGAAGTCCCCCTCAAATTTTCAACTTTGGGGCGGGCTCTGGAAAATTATGGCTTTTATGTATTTTCAGGTTATGTAAAGTGCGATTAGTGGATAGACATTGAGTACCTGAATTTCTTCGCCCGAGATATTTGTAAAATATTTTATTAGTACTTGCCTAAATATACCTTCCTCAGAAATTGGGAACTTACCGGAGAAAAAAAAAACAAATGATAGAATTATGGATAAAATTGCCCATATTTTCTGGTTTAAAGTAAAGTTGAAAATAACTAATTTCATGGGCTTTATTCCATAATGGGATGGGCTGACACTATTTTGGCCTTGAACAATATCTGGGTGCCATGGGCATTCACTGTAAATAGATATTAGGCCCCTGGCGTATGTTAACAGTCCAATGTTATGTTCAGACACTTCTGCAAAATTGAATCATCAATACAGTTGTTGATGCATCATTGTATCTGTATCATCTTCTTCCTCCAGTGCAGCTCCGCCACCCTCATTCACTACCAGTGCAACCTGGATTTCTCCATCTGCCCTTCTTCCTTTCCATAAGACCATAAGATATAAGAGCAGAATTAGGCTATTCAGCCCATCGAATCTCCTCCGCTATTCAATCATGGCTGATAAATTTCTCAACGCCATTTTCCCACCTTTTCCCCGTAATCTTTGATCCACTCACCAATCAAAAACTTATCTATCTCTGTATTAAATACACTCTGGCCTCCACAGCATTATGTGGCAATGAATTCCACAGGTTCACCACCCTCTGGCTGAAGAAATTACTCCTCATTTCGGTTCTGCAGGGTCGTTCCTTTACTCTGAGGATGTGCCCTCGGATCCTAGTCTCTTCTATTAATGGCAACATCTCCGCCATGTTCACGTTCCTTCTCAACCTCCTCCTCTTCCTCTCCTCCTCGCAGAAGGATGTGTCTCCCACAGAGGCATGTCGTTCCTATCAAGAAGACTGAGATGCAGCAGAAAAAGTGGTCTCTTGAAAGTGTTTACCATGGAAACACAGTTATCCCTACTAAGAACTGTCAGCAGTCACAGCATCCTGAATCACTGAGTTCAAACTAAGGACTCAGCTAGAGATTTTAAACCTGCCCTTACAAACTTACAGTTAAAAACTACCAGATCCCCACTGGTGTGAATCCCACTCTCCATGTGTTTTATTGCTTCCAATACATTATTTGAATCAACTGGCACATTAACAACAATTTAACTAAATTTGAATAAGGTGGACAGGTTCCTGATTTCTGAGCCTGCTTTCCTGCTTTATTATCCCGATCGAGTGTGATAATGTCAGGAACGTGAGCTGACATCATCGTGCATGATAATATGTGGGTACGGGCACAGAAGCGACCTATTTTCATTCCGTTTTATTGAGTCCAATCATCCACCATTGATGGCTTCAACCTTCCTAATTATGAAGTGGGCGGCACGGTAGCACAGTGGTTAGCACTGCTGCTTCACAGCTCCCGGTACCTGGGTTCGATTCCCGGCTTGGGTCACTGTCTGTGTGGAGTTTGCACATTCTCCTCGTGTCTGCGTGGGTTTCCTCCGGGTGCTCCGGTTTCCTCCCACAGTCCAAAGATGTGCGGGTTAGGTTGATTGGCCATGCTAAAATTTCCCTTAGTGTCCTGAGATGTGTAGGTTAGAGGGATTAGCGGGTAAATATGTCGGGATATGGGGGTAGGGCCTGGGTGGGATTGTGGTCGGTGCAGACTCGATGGGCCGAATGGCCTCTTTCTGTACTGTAGGGTTTCTATTCTATTCTATTCTATGAGCTGGAAGGAAGTATGCCTTGACTAAGACTGAATATCATACAAGCATAGAGGTCATCATTTGATTAAGGGAGATGGTGAAGAGGTACAACTGGGTGCTATCATGTGGTAATGAAAGCAAAGTACTGCAGATGCTGGAAATCTGAAGTAAAAACAGAGAGTGCAGGAAAAGCTTAGCAGGTTTGGCAGTACCTGCAGAGAGAGAATCATAGAATCCCCACAGTAGAGAAGGAGGCCATTTGGCCCATCGAGTCTGCACCAACCACAATCCTACCCAGGCCCTATTTCCATAACGCCACACATTCATCCTGCCAATCCCACTGACATTAGGTTCAATTTGAATTTTCCTGTCCCGCCTGCCACGGGAATCGTAGCAGACGGGACACGGAACAAGTAAAAGTCCATTGACCTTGGGCAGGATTTTTCAGCCTTGGAGCAAGCGCGGCCAGATAATTCTGCCCAATGTTTCAAGTCTGTGTGACTTTTCTTCGGAACTGGGCTTACATGTGACAGCTGAAGAATATGTTGCCAAAGGGCCAACACATGAATGGGGAGGAGGAAAGGGCCAAGGGTGGATCCTTGGAGGATTCTTTATGAAATAGTGCTGAGGTAAGAAAAAAATTGGAACCAAATGAGGGCAGTCTCACTGAACTGAACAACTGAGAAATGTTGAAAGAGGATGCTGTGATTGATAATTTATAGCTTCCCCTATTTACTCCTTGGCAGGTTTTTGACAGTACCGTGGTGCTGTTTAAGACTGCTGGTTTATAAGTATACACCTTAACCGAATAAAATTACAATTCATTTTATTTTTCAAATTTGTTCCCCCACTAATAGCTTTGATTGTTTGGCAGCAAATAAGAACGTCTGCACGATTTTATTTGATCTCCTTCCAAACATTTGGCCTGCTATATGTAGTAATGACAAAGAAAGTCTCTCTTGTAACATGTAGTTAAAGGTACCGCCATCAAAAAATCTGGCTATGCTTTCCAAAGTTTGTTAGAAATAAAATGTCAGGCAAAATAAAAAAAAATCAGATCCCATTTAGTATAGAAAAAAACATCATTTTCATTATGTCTCAGTATATCCTAAAACAAACGTATTCATTTCAGAGATGAACGCGGTGTAGGTTCTGTCTCTCTGGTGCCCATTGTGTATTCAGCCTTTCTCAGAAGTCTTAGATCAATGGTAGAGAGAGAGAACAACAGAACCCAGTCACCAAAAGCCGAAAGCTTTGATGGCTGACAGGTACAGACTCCTCCACAAGCATGAAAAAGAATCGTAAATGATGTTGCTGACAGAACACATCTTCTCTGTGTTTGGTCTGGGCCAGATGTGCTATAGGCTGCTATGGAAATGTCTGCTGATGACAGGTTCACTTTATATCACTGTAGTTTTTTTTTTGAAAAAAAGCATTACTGAAAGGCCAGCTGACTTCCTACCTTTAGAGAAATACAGTGCAGTTACATATGTGGGGCTTTTTTTAAATTTATGAGTTCCGCTATTAGGACATGTATTATTAGATTCAGCTGCCTCATAAAAATTTGCATTGCTGATAACTGTTCTCCCAACAGCACCTAGGCTTGTATAAATCTACAAAGTCACACCTTGTTATATCAACCATTTATGAATCTGACAATTTTGATATCCGGCTGGCGCCTGGACACAACAGATTGTGCAACTTGTATTAACTTCCAGAAACTGACATCCGTGTTAATCCAGTGACCTCATTAATGTGATGGAGCTCGTTGACTTGATGTAAAATGCAGATGTAAATGGAGGAGAAGTGATTTACTTTTCAAACAAAATTACAATAGCTTCAACCATATCAATGCCTGTGATGCACAGGAAGCAACAATGTTGACTGGCACCACAGATAGATTATTAAATTATTACATCAACAAGGCAACCACAGAAATGTCTTCAGTTAGTCAGTAAGATTATAAACTAGTCAGTAAATTGGAAAATAAAGATATGCAATAACATTAGTATTTATGCTAGATATAAGTATTGATCATATTTAACATATTTGTAAGTAGGCGCAACATTATTTTAGGTGACAAAACTTCATTGAAGGGGATATTTTTTGTACAAAATTACTAATATATTTCCTACTCTTCTTTTCCTCCTTTAAAACTGATTTTCTTTCCCTTATGCTTTATTCCTTAGGTAAGGATTCCTCTTAAGCCTTAGTGAATGGCACTCTTGACCTAATTGCCAGGAGACAACCTGTACAGCTGGCTTCTCCTCCAATAACCCCCCCTTTGAAAGGAAATGCTGATGTAATGTCCCAGCAGCTGGAATGATGAAGAAAGTCTCAGATGTTTCCACCAAATTGTCCCACCCAATATTAACCTTGGTGTGGGGAGCCCAAGCAGGTTCTGTACCTGGAGGAAGGTGACAAATTGAAGCTTGTCAATTTTAATAGCAGGGCCTCATTTTGGTAATGGGAATCACTGATTCTGAAGACAGTGGAAATAACACTAAGGTTAATGAACAGGTGTGGGAATTGGATCAGAATACCAATGCCATTGTTCCCATTGGGGAACAAAGGGAAGGAGCCCTGGTCTAAGATTTGATAGGTTTTATTTGCAGCCAGGGAAGGAGTACAACTATTTGTGGAAAATTCAAGGATTTGTTGTGACGCAGTTATAATCCTGCCCTTCCTAGTCTCCACCACAACACCTTTCCAAAAATAAATTCTCGCCACTCTTCTGCAACACCGCACCCCCCACCCCCACAACCCCCCCCCCGCCCCCCCCCCCCCCACCCCACACCACCCCCCCGCCCCCCCAAATTTATTTGGCAGACATAGCCCAGGGTTGCAGGAGAAATAAGCATTATGGTGATTACATCATTGGGCTGCAACTTTTACATTTGAATGGGGACTCCACCTACCAGTAACAGGAACCTCACCTGAATGGAACATTGGTGAAGGGAAAATGGTGCCAGGCAGGAACTAAGAAAGCTCGGACCAACAAATTGACTTGCCTGATTTTAACTGCTCAAACTCACCGGACAGAATCTTCTACTCTCACAAGTGGCGAGATTTGAGGCAGAGAGGGCATTTAATTAGGTGGGGTGGTGATGTACATAAACCCACTGCCTTCCCGCTTCCACTGAAAGTTCTGGTTGATAAGGCCAACCTTCCTGCCCAGTCATCGGTTAAGACCCTTAACAGGCATCCATTGTCAATGTGGTCCTTACATGACACTAAGATGAGTGGCAGAGCAGAGCGTGCAGAGGACATTGAAAGTCTGCAAGGGGATAGAGATAGTCTAAGTGAATGGGCGAGGGTCTGGCAGATGGAGTACAATGTTGGTAAATGCGAGGTCATCCATTTTGATAGGAATAACAGCAAAATGAGTTATTATTTAAATGGTAAAAAATTGCAGCATGCTGTTGTGCAGAGAGACCTGGGTGTTCTTGTGCATGATTCACAAAAAGTTGGTTTGCAGGTGCAGCAGGTAATTAAGAAAGCAGATGGAATTTTGTCTTTCATTGATAGAGCGATGGAGTTTAAAAACAGGGAGGTTACGTTGCAGCTGTATAAGGTGCTGATGAAGCCACACCTGGAGTATTGTGGAGTTTTGGTCTCCTTCCTTGAGAAAGGATATACTGGCTCTGGAGGGGGTACAGAGGAGATTCACTAATTTGAGGCAAGAGTGGAGAGGGTTGGCTTATAAGGAGAGACTGAGTAGACTGGGGCTATACTCATTGGAGTTCAGAAGAATGAGGGGAGATCTTATAGAAACATTTAAGATTATGAAGGGGAATAGATAAGGTAGAAGAAAGGAGGTTGTTTCCACTGGCAGATGAAACTAGAACTAGGGGACATGGTCTCAAAATAAGGGGGAGCATTTTTAGGACTGAGTTGAGGAGGAACTTCTTCACCCAAAGGGTTGTGAATCTGTAGAATTCCCTGCCCAGTGGAGCTGTTGAGACTACCTCGTTGAACGTTTTTAAGGCAAGGATAGATAAATTAAGGGTTATGGTGAGCGGGCGGGTAAGTGGAGCTGAGTCCACAAAAAGATCAGCCATGAAGTTATTGAACGTTGGAGCAGGCTCGAGGGGCTAAATGGCCTACCCCTGCTCCTAGTTCTTATGTTCTTACCCTGCTCTGAGTTGGAGTTGAGTGGCAACAGGTGGAAGTGAGGATGTCCTTACTGAAGCATAAATGTCTTACACACTGTTTCATGTTCAGGCTCAGGAAGAAGGAATTGCACCTTAGGTGCCCTATGTTTACAAGACCTCCTGTTAAGAACCTTTCTCCATTCCTCCTTCCCCCTCTTCTAATCGCTTGCCTTGCTCTGTGTGTCCTCTGCCCTCTCCCTCCCAATCATGTTATATTCAAAAGGGAATTTCTACTACTGCATCCATGTCTAGGAACAATTGATCTGTGAAGAAGCCTTGAAATCAGGACAAAGTTTTTAAACACATGCCATGTCAATCTGTAAACTTTTCAGCAACTTTAAGGAACTTAGGAAGAACCAAACACTTGCAAAATAGAAAGTAATCAGCAACTACCCTGAAAATTGTTGATGAACACTTTAAATAAACTGATGGCATGTCCTTACTGCTGCTGAACTTGTTCTGTTTTATGAGTTTAAGAAGGCATTAGATCAAGTTTGAGCTCCAAAATGGCACTGTTGATATCAAATCCAACTTGCAGGATGACTGAGGTCATGACCTAACAATTCTGCATTGCTAATGCCCTGATCAATGTGACTTCAGGAGGAACTCACACCAGGAGTAAGTGTATGCACTATAAATACAATGTTGGACTTCAAAAGGCATTCCAGTGCCCAAAAAGGGAGTGCTATGGATCCAAATCTCACACTTTCACCACTGAAGGTTCTTTGGCCCAATATCCAGGGAATTTTGGAAGATTATAATTGATGCATTCCAATCTCTTGGAAAGCCTTCTTTTCAGACCCCAGGATGTGGACCATCAGTTCACCGCTTTTGCGGTCCAGTAAACACCTTGCCCTATTTTTGCTTTTCCTTGGACTACCAATGTTTCTCATCATTTTTTCCTTTTGAAGTCCAAAGCGGATGACTTCTGAATTGCTGACATTGAAATGTGTTTGTCACAGATTTACCCTTTCGCCTAGTATATTAACCTCTCTTTGTAATTTTATGCTTATGCCTATGCCGCTTACAATGCTATCTGACTTGGTGTCAACAGCAAATTTGGACGTGTATGGTGGATAGTTGAGGCTCCAGTAAAAATTCTAGTGGGACACAACGAGTCACATCCACAAACAGCCTTTAATACTCATCTTCAATCCTGGGCCATGAACAAATAAATACATTGCCTAAATTCTTTTTCATGAAGGCCAAATAAAAATTAAAAATGCTGCAATGTGAGAACAACATTACTGAAGGTGGTTGGATTTATTTGTTGAATAATTGTTCAATTTGTGTCTTTAGTCTGTAAGTACTCATGGGGCATGTAACTGGTCAGCATCGAACTTCCCATGTAATTAAAGCCCCTCGAGCAGGGAATCTCACCCCGTGAGCTGCCAGATAATAAGAGACTGGCGGCTCTCCATTGTCAGCAGTGCCATCCCTTTATCCACTCTGCTCAAAGAACTATAATAAATTTATCAAACATAATTTCCCTTTCATAAAACCAAATTATCTCTGCCTGATGGCATTATGATTTTCTAAATGTTCTGTGACTGCTTCCTTAATAATGGATTTCAGCATTTTCCCAATGACACATGTTCAGCTAACAGACCTGTAGTTTTCTGCTTTCTGGTTCCCTCCTTTCTGGCATCACATTTGCAGTTTTGCAAGAATCCAGGGATTGATGCAGTCCAATCTCTGCAGCCACTTCTTTTCAGACCCCCAGGACGTGGACCATCAGGTCCAGGGGACTTGTCACCAGGGCAGCACTGTGGTTAGCACTGCTGCTTCACAGCACCAGGGGCCCAGGTTCAATTCCGGCCTTTGGTGACTGTCTGTGTGGGTTTGCATGTTCTCTCCGTGTCTGTGTGGGTTTCCTCCGGGTGCTCCGATTTCATCCCACAGTCTAACGGTGTGCAGGTTAGATAGATTGGCCATGCTAAATTGCCTAAGTCCCACAATGTATAGGTTAGGGGGATTAGTAGGGTAAATACGTGGAGTTAGGGGGATAGGGCCTGAATAAGCTCCCTATTGGAGAGTCGGTGCAGGCTCAATGGGCCAAGTGGACTCCTTCTGCACTGTAGGGATTCTATGATTTAGTCACATTAATTTGCCGAGTACTTTTTTTGTGCTGATAATTGTTTTCAGTTCATGCCCTTTTTTCCATGGTTTTCTACCCTGTCTTTGATCAGTTGAGAGGTTGGAATAAAGGGGAACCATCCCACCACCTCTCCCCTGTCCATAACAAAATTCAGTAAGAAGTTTAACAACACCAGGTTAAAGTCCAACAGGTTTATTTGGTAGCAAAAGCCACACAAGCTTTCGGAGCTCTAAGCCCCTTCTTCAGGTGAGTGGGAATTCTGTTCACAAACAGAGCATATAAAGACACAAACTCAATTTACATGAATAATGGTTGGAATGCGAATACTTACAACTAATCAAGTCTTTAAGAAATAAAACAATGTGAGTGGAGAGAGCATCAAGACAGGCTAAAAAGATGTGTATTGTCTCCAGACAAGACACCCAGTGAAACTCTGCAGTTCTAGGCAACTGTGGGGGTTACAAATAGTGTGACATGAACCCAATATCCCGGTTGAGGCCGTCCTCGTGTGTGCGGAACTTGGCTATCAGTTTCTGCTCAGCGACTCTGCGCTGTCGTGTGTCACGAAGGCCGCAAATGAACAAAATTCACAGCAGTAGTCTTCAACTTTAAACTAACATTCCCAGTGGGAAATGAACGGGATCAGTACAGGCAGCAGTTTTGCAACCAGCCAGATTTTACTTTCCAGTGTTCAGTAAGCAGTCCAGCTGATCCTGTACTGTTGATTTCTTGCTGGAAAAGTCAAGTTTCAATTATTTTCATCTGAAGCACATTTATTAAAATGATCATCCTAATATCTGCTCTAAACACTTTCCTTGTCACTGAAACCATTATCAGTCTGAAGCTGTGCAAGGTAAGGTAAGGTAACTGTTATGATGGAGCCACAGAAGTGAGTGAGGTTGGCCATCACAGACATCCAGGCCTAGATCTTAGCCTAGAATGTCGCAGAATTCCACAAGAAGCTGCATTCAATTGTCTCTCTTCAAAAATCTGACAATTTCCACAGTTGCCATCTTCATCAGTCTTCCAGAATCAGCTGAACCTTCCTCTATTTTTCCCCAACAATTTATCAATTACCCTCACCATTTCGTCAGAAGGTTGTAAGTTCAATTCCAATTCCAAACTTTAGACCAAAACTTCAGTGCAGCAATGAGAGAGTGTTACCAAGTGAAATTATAACCCAATGCCCCATTCCCTCTTGGGTGGGTATTAAAAAACCCATTACACAATTTCAAAGAGAAGTAAAAGAATTTTCCCTTTTGATCTCAAGATAAGTCTCACAACATGTTGAGTTAACTGATCCTGCTAAGAAACTCATCACACACAATATAAGTTGATGTCTCAACCAATGGGTACCTCCAGAGAGAAATTTTGATTGGAAAACTTAGACCTGAAATTTCATACTTACTATTGTTTCAACTTTTGATTTGCCCTTCTGATATTATTCAAAGGTTGGTTCCCATTCACAACTCTCTAAAGGTGCATGCAAGTTTTTCTTTAAATTTGCAAGCTCGCTTCACTTGTTAACATTCTGCATAGTATCACCCGTGAGATCAATATTGTTCTGTTCAAAGGTAGTTTGGCTCCATGGAGTCATTCGCTTATTAATGCATGATTTCCTCTGAAATAGTCAAGTATTCAAACAAAAATTTTCAAAAGTTCTCAGTGAATTACAAATGATCAAGGAAGAAATGTCAATTTTTCAATAGTACTGTTAAGGCAGAAAATGATACTGCCCAGAAGAAGGCTGCCGAAACCCACCATGCTGATGCCTGCAGTACAGTTTTACTATGTTAAGATGTTTCATTCAAGTTGATAATGTAGATGCTTTTATAGCTTATGGGTGATTGGGTAGAAACCTGCCTATTTTATGCAGGCCCTGTGGGAAACACACCCACCATGCAAAAATCAGCCTGATGATTTTCCTCCTGGGCCTCTTTGCAGTCCCAGCAGCCTCCACTGCTGAGTTCTGGCCTCTGCAGAGATTGGCCAGAGAGTACAACCCTCAGCTTTTAGGGACCACCCATAACATTTTACCACTATGGGATAAATGGAAAGTACTGAAAATCATGATCAAGTGAGCCTTTGCCCTTCTGCTCCATGGGAGGTTTCTGTCCTCCCTGAGCTCGCCTTAGGACGCCTGTGTTACGGTGTGACAAGTGTACCACTTCATCCCACCTACTCACTGTAAACGTCACATATAAGGCTATGCAATTCAACAGCAGAAAACTTGCACGAAGGAAACTGAGCAATGTTAAAAATAAAGTGTAAAATCACTTGAGAATTAATGTAACAAACTGAGAATTTAAATAAAAACCAATGCCTGCTTTAGGCTAAAGAACTCAATAGGAAAAAACATTGAGGGGGTGATCTCATCAAAAAAATTCTAAGGCCCAAACAAACATGAAAACGGAAAGAACTTGCACTTTTTTTGGGCAACTTAAAAGTCGAATCTTTTGTGGGTGGGGCTAAAATCACCCGAAAGCTGGCTGATAACCACAGAGCGCACCACTGTGCATGAGCAGGTTTCTGTGCTCTGAGAGCAGCAGAGACCCTTTAGTGCTGCTGCTGCCATCAGCCTGCCTTCAAGGCCTAAACCCACAGCTCCCCGCCTCCCCCCACTACCACATGGCGAATCGCAAACCCCCCCTGCCTGGAATGATCGCGAACCGCCCCCTCCCATAACAGTTGGGAATACCCTCCCCGCCTGGAACGATCATGAGCACCTGATCCCCCCCCCCCAAGCTCGGAGCAATTGCCACCCTCCCTCCCCTCCACCAATTGCTGTTGCAGAGCAGCAGCCGTTCCCCTATATTCCCCCCACCAATCACTGTGCAGAGCATGAGTGGTATCTCCTCCCTTCCCCCACTGAACAGTACACTCCCCCCCTCAAGTCTGGTCCTGCTCCCCTCAGGCCCCTCCTTTGACACTGCATGGTCCCTGGTAGACAGCACCAGTGTGTCAGGCTGGCAGTGCCAAGCTGGTAGTGCCAACTTCCCAGGGTGGCCTCAATGGCCTCCAGTCCTACCAGTGAGGTCATTGCATCTGGTCCCTGTTAAAGGAGGACCATATGTGATCCTTGCCAGAGAGAACCTTCCTTGGCAAGGCAAGTGAGCCCAGACGATTCTGTTCCGGGCTCACGAATCACATCCAAATCACTATTTACATATATTTCACTGATAGATTCAGCCTTGTGCCTTTTTCGTGTGCGAGGCTGATCGCCCCGGATATCCGGTGCCAGTAAGATTGCAGGAGGCGAGAAATCAGGCCCGAATTCTTGGCTCTTTCGTGATCTTACCGGCTCGCCTCACCCATCGGCCTGAGATATATTCATTGCAAGAAAATTTATACTGAATTCTAAAGAGTAGTCCTCAAACCCTTCCAAGTGCTGAAAAATTAAATGAGTGCCACAGCACAATTGCCAGGGGCTAGCATTTCTTCGATGAAACAATGGTGTCAAGTGTATGAGCTAATCAATAACATTTAAGGACTGGACTGCTTTTAGTGGTTACATTTCCTTTCCTTGCAGCTTCTAATTGAATGTCTCAACTGTTAATTTTATTAATATAGTTAACCACTCTAAAGAAACATCACAGATCATTGAACATAAGTGAACCTGTTATGATCGTCACTGAGAAACGATAGATTATTTGAAAGCTTTGGTATATGTGAACATTCATATGTATGGTTAGTCATGTTGCAGTGGCTTGTTTAATTTTTAGCTTAATTTATTATCTACATACTGAGTTGTAGGACATGAATAAATAACAAGCACGAAAGTACATCAACCCTTGGTCTGTTTCTGTGTCAGTACACTCCACTTGCTAAAGCTTTTACTGCAGCATCACGAAGATAGTGAGGGTTAGGCATATCGGTTAAAGAGACAGTACCCTTTCCTAAACTTAAATAGGTTGGATAATAAAAACTTAAAACAAAGCTTGTGTTTGCGAACAAGAAACTCTTTAAATTTAATCTTGCTTTGGTCAAAATTTGAATGGAACTTAGCAAAAAATTCAAAAACCTGAATGAAATGAATGAGATGGATGTTTTCTGTCTTGGAGTGGCTATATTAACAGACTACCGTAAAGATCACAATCAAAGTTCTGTTATCAAATGTGGTTAAGATTCACTGGACATCACATTAACACTAAAATAACGGATTCAAATGCAAAGCTTTTATAAAGGAGTTCCAGCTTTCATTCTGGAGCCTGTTTACATTCCAATTGCACTGACATCTGTGGTGAACCATAGTTGGTTACCACTATGCTGAGCCATGGATGGTCAGTACTATGGGTATTTGTAGATATGTTACTGTAGTTACTGTTGGTGTTAGGGTTGGGCTGTTCTACCTGTTGATATTGTTCTGTGGTACACTCCAGTTGGCTCTGCCTACCAGGGGAAGTATAAAGGTCACTGCACTGCCTGGAGACCCTTTAGTCTGGGATTGTATTGTATATAGTACACTCCATTCTTGTTAGTAATAAAAGCCTTTATTTCCCGGGTACAATCTAGCCTCCCGAGTGATTTAATCGCGCATCAACATCCAGGGCTCAGTGGTGTATCCTGACCTTTATCAATACCTTTACTTACAAAACATTAGTTAATGCATCTTTCCATTTTTTTTCAAGCAAAATACCTGATTGATCTGTGCCAAGTTAATAGTTAAACTGTTTTTTTTTTGCTAAGATGCTGAGTTTTTTCATGGAATCCTGAATTAATTTTGACGCTTGGAAAGTATGAAAAATTAAAGTTGAATTTAGCTCGACCAATGCCTGTTTCTGAAACACCCTTACAAACCTCCGTCAGAGACAAATAAACCTGAGCAAAGTGAATCTTTCAAACACCTGCATAAAAACATAAACTAGTTTACGGTTACATCTGTTGCTACATAATTGAGAGGGAGAGATCACTTTGCCCATAGTATTTGTGGATTTCGTATTGGATTATTCAGTTTTCAGTCGGTGGCACGCGCAGAAATCGGAACAATGCCCACCGACAATTAAAAGGCCAATTAAGAGAATTTAAAGAGAAATTCACTATGATTTTGAGTGGTCCGTGCTTGTAGGCAGGCAACCTTCTTGTTTTCCATTAAGCATTCTATACTCAGGACGGGATAAAAGATCCACAGGGTCTTGGCAAAGCGAGGAGTTTTGCTGTGAGTTATTAGGAATTGGTATAGAGATTGCTTCTGTTTTTTATTCATTTTAGATATTTGCAGAGGCTTTCTGCAGAAAGCCACTTCCAGAAGAGAAACCTATGCAGCCATCTAGACAGATGGGGATTGCATAGTCTGTTGAATGGATCTCCTCGGAAGGGGAGGAGAGGGCCAGAAAGGAGAGGAAGCTAGTTGCCCACACGCACCAACCCAGAATCATCTATTTGAGCTGAGAGGTTCAGCGAGAAGGGGTGGAGAGACAGCAGGCTTTGCAAAGCAAAATGGTCTGGAGAAGGCCTCATTACCCAGCGGGGAGAGTGTGCAGGCAACAATCATGCTACCTGGACATGTGTGAGGTTCAGTGCTGAAGAGGGCTCTGTCTCTCCAGGGACACTGTCACTTCTATCTGAGAAATGAGGGGTCCCAAAATTGCCTCCAACTGTGCAGGTGGCCACGCCAAAAGAGAAAATGCTGGAAAATCTCAGCAGGTCTGGCAGCATCTGTAAGGAGAGAAAAGAGCTGACGTTTCGAGTCCAGATGATCCTTTGTCAAAGCTAAAAGGCATAGAAAGTGGGAGATATTTATTCTGCAGGGTGTGGGAATGAAAGATACGCCATAGCCACAGAAACCAGGGGAAAGACTGCTAACGGCTGTCCACAGAGAGAATAAAGGGTGTGAATGGCCAAACGGCAGAGAAGCTAAAATGAAGATGTTGGAGGAGGAGGAGGCGGTGGGGGGGGGGGGGGGGGGGGGAGGTGGTGGTGGCGGCGGGGCAGGGGGGTGGAGGAAAATGGATGGTACATAGGTAATATTTAGAAAAGGAGAAGCAGAGGGGGAAGAAAAGGTAAGGGAAGGGGGATATAGTAGGGGAAAGAATGAAGGGGAAGAAAAATGAAGAAAGACAATAAAGAAATAAAAGGTGGAGAACAGTAAAGAATTAAATAAAATAGAATGAAAACAAAGGGGTCGAGGTGGGATAGAGCAAATCATCTGAAGTTGTTGAATTCGATGTTGAGACCAGAAGGCTATAAAGTGCCTAGCCGGAAGATGCGATGCTGTTCCTCCAGTACGTTGAGCTTCACTGGAACATTGCAGCAAGCCAAGATGGCCACCCCATGTCAGTGGCTCTGAAGGTGACACTGGCCCTGAACTTTTGTGCCTCAGATTCTTTCCAGAGGTCAATGAGAGATCTCTGTGCTGCTTCACAATCCAATGTCCACAGCTACATCATGTTAGTCATGGATTCTCTGTTCTGAAGTGTCAGCACCTTCATTCACTTCAGGACTGAGAAGACCAGCCAGGCAGAGTGAGCCAGAGGCTTTGCTGCAATTGCAGCATTTCCCAGGCTTCAGGGAGCCATTGACTGCACGTATGTGTCCATAAAGGTGCCAGTGCAGGAGCCGGGTGCCTTGGTCAACAAAAATGGTTTCCATTCTCTCAACATCCAGATTGTGTGTGACCACAATAGTCAGATACTGCAGGTTTCTGCCAGGTGTCCAGGAAGCTGCCATGATGGCTACATCCTGCAACATTCTCAGGTGCCAAGACTGTTCATTGCACACCTGGATAGCTGGCTACAGGGAGACAACGGCTACCTGCTGAAATCAGGGCTGATGACACCACTGAGACACCAAAGGACTATAGCTGAAGAGAGCTACTTCTGCTTCCACATGGCCAATAATTGAGAGGACTATAGGTCTACTCAAGATGAGGTTTCACTGTTTTGATCACTCAAGAGGATTGCTGCAATATCATCCTGTGTGCTTCTCCCTTATTGTTGCTGCCTGTCGCACACTGCACAATCTTGCAGTCTCAAGGGGGGACCCATTGGAAGATGAAGGCTGTCATGCTATTGCAGAGTCTGCAGAGGATGATTCCAGTGGTGAGTCTGAGGAGGAGCCAGAAAGGCCTCACAATAAGGAACACGATCCCAATGTAAGGATGATAATGGGAAACTGGGAGACCAGGTAGGCCTTGATTCAGAGGACTTTCAATCAGGACTTCAACGCAAGAAGTCAAGGTGATGGCAAGGGAGACACCACCTTACTGATCATGTGATGAGGCACTCCTATCACTCTCCTCTCAAGCCCCAACCTCTGAAATAAATTTTGCAGCCCATCATACGTATGACCCACGGTTCCCAGGCCTCTCCCCTAACAATTGCATGAAGCACACTATTGCCATTGCACATTATCTAACATTATAATTATTGAAGTAAAGATGTATATGCACCATTATACACGTGCAAATGAGAAACTGATCAGCTGTGAGACACTTTATGTGATCATTGAGATGTACATTTTTGCTTGCAAGTGTCTTGGTGCTACCCTCTCGCTGGCAGCTGCTGACTCTGGTGCCCCATTGGCATTCACGAGCTTGGCAACCATCCTCTGGTCATAGGCCCCTGCTGGGTGGGAGATACCAGCATTATGGCTGGGCACTCTGCAGTCGTCATGGCCTCCTCAGATGCCACAGTCACTGGCAGAGAGCAGAGGATCTGCTGCCATCATCAAGCGTACCAGAGAGGAGCCCTCAGATCCAAGCTACAGATCATCCGCTAAGCTGAGGTTAGTTTGAAGCCCCCTGCTCACTATAGACGATGGGCAGCTGGCAGTGTGTAGATTTCCAGTTCTGAATCCAATCCCGGAAATGCTGGATTGCGTCCCTGGAGCTGCCTCTCGATGACAGCCGCCGCTCTCTCGGTGGAGGAGGCTGTGTGTTCTGAGTTCCGGGCCAAGGCAGTGCTCACGCTCCGCATGGACTCCTGGGACCATGGCATGCAGACCTTAGGGATCTCTACCAGATCTTCAGACGGATCCCACTGGACACCCAGCACCTGCTGCCTGATGAATGTCTCCAGAGGTTCATCATCTACCTCTGGCTCAGCATTGTCCTGGGCTCCAGCAGTCCTCCAATTGCTGACACCCCAGGTGCTCTCTGCCTCCACCAGCTCCTCAGGAGAGTGCGACATGCCTTTACCACTGTACACCACCATCTTGCTCCGATACACAGATGCTCACCAACGTGTCTGTAACTGTAGTAATGCATGGTGTATAGGGAGGATGTGATGCAGGTGTGTCTGGAAGCTGCCCATTTTCAGAGATCAAGAGGGGTCCTCAGGTTCCTTTGGATTGTGATAATGTTCCCTGTGAAGGAGGTAGAAAAAAAGTCAGTCTCAAACATTATGAGGTCAGAGTGTACGCAGTCTGGTTGCTACTCAGAATGGACATCTGACTGAGCAAAGACTTCTAAATGGATAAGCACCAGGGATAATTGGATTTCACATATCAGTCTTGCTTTAAACTCTGTAACTTTAAACTTTAAATTTCAAACAACTTCCCTAGATCTCTTATACTCTCCACCAAACTCTTCCCTGTCTTCGGGACACCTCTGACACCACTGCCTCTCCACGACCAGTTGAGCTGGTTCCATGTTCACAGGACATCTCCAGGACTTGTTCCTCCACCTGAATTAGGAGCAGAAGGTTTGGAATCTCGTCCTCACTCCTGAACTTTGTGACTCCTCTTCTCCTGTAAGGACAAAAGTGTTTTCAGCCTCTCCTGCCAAAAAGGCAGTTTCAGTTGCCGTTCACATTGTCACACCTCATCTGGAAATACATACCAGCCATAGTCTATCAAAGTACATGATTACATACCACATTGCTCTCTGTATTTCACACCCATCAGCGCCAACATGCGCTGTCACCTACAAAGACATCTACCCAAGTTTCCAACTGGAATCCTGGCAGAGGGCAGAAGTAGTAAGAAGTAGGCAACTTCTTACTGTGTTTACCCCAGTCCAACGCCGGCATCTCCACATCATGACTACCATCGAGAGGGCAGAAGCTCATTGAACCTTTTCCTACACTGGATCCAGGTTCTGCTCACTAACCAGGCCTTCCAAATCTGTCCAGGCCCTCTTCATCATGTGAGGTGGCCTCCCCTTGTCATCCGATGGCAGCAGGATGTGGCATCGGTCAGCAACACCCTCAGGCACTCATCGAAAAAACAGGGAAAAGACTGGCTTCATGCACTTCTGCCACACCTGGCTTGAGCTCCTGGCACCAATGACATTCTGGAGACAGTGACAGCACTATAACTGAATTATATGTCCAAGAACCTGACCCTCAATGCAGCCCCCTGAGGCTCGTAAGTCCAGACTTGTGGCCTTAAGGGAGATCCATTTAAACTCCCTGCCCACACCCTTACTGCTCCCAACGCTGGCCCTTTTCCCACCCTCACCTGCATTGCTCAGCCTGTTTCAGTGAGCGTTTCACATTGCTAGCAGTTAATTGGCTAACCAGCATGAAATTGGGAGCTGACCGCGGTTGGTAGTCCATCCTGGGAGGGAGCAGATTTCACATCTCCTTCCAGTCCCACCGATTCCACTCACCAGACAGGCAAAAATTTCAGGCCATAGAAACCAAAACTCACTGACAAAAACAAGTGGAATTCTGGAGAAAAACCAGGAATGACAGTAAATAAAGCCAATGTCAGTCACTGTTCCTAATTCACAGTTGATAAAAGATGCAGTGAGAAAGTTTAATGGCAAGCAGGGATGCAATATAAATTTGTCAGTCGAGTTTAAGGCATGTTTTTCAGGAGTGGGCATCTTGAGCATTCAGTTTTAATAAGCCACCAGTTGGACTTTTTTTTAAGTGGTACAGTAAGTGATCCTTCACTTCTGCCTACGATAAATTGAATGTTAGATCAGTGTGGAATCAGTATCAATGTTGTGATTGGTGGTCAGAGTTGCAAACTTGTGGTGCACTCACTCAATGTTGATTTCAAATTTTTAATTATCTGCTCTGAGGACTTCTACATAAACTTTTGTCCACTGTTGGTGGGACTGTCAATGCAATTTGAAACTTTAGTTGACGGCTGTTTAATCAAGATGTCTGCACCCAGAGTCTCCCTTATAGAATTCAATGGCAATAATTGCTACCAGGATGCTTGCACATTATGATCTTTCTACCCTTCTCACTCATTTCTTCCTGAGGTTTACTATCAGAGTTTAACTAATGTTTGCTTGTTAATGCAACACTCAACAATGAATCGATTTTGCACATATATGCTGTGACAGTAACAGATAAATTGGAACTATTTTCCTTGAATTGCTAAAACTCACAACCAAGCATTAGTTTCCAAGTCAAAACATGATGCTGTCATCAGTCTAAACTCATCTTACATAACTGCACTGATGTCTTTAAAATGGACAAGTCTACTTGTTTGCCCTTGGCGGACAGACACAGTGATGTCATACTGGATCCAGTATCTGGCAATCACCTGACAAACTCTCTTTACATCATTATGTTTTGAACACAGCTTGAACTCTGCACAGGCATCGAGAAGGTCTGAGCAACCCGCCAAATTGTACACTTCCTCAAGTAACAAGCTGGCATATTTTTATAATATCTTTCCCATTCCTTGAAATAATCATTCTTACTACATTCCTATTGGATTCTGTTTCATTAACCTACCATATTTGTTTTACCCAATTAATTAGATGCCATCAATTGTTTTGTCTTAAATGTATGAAATGTTGCACTTAAAGGAAAAGGATTCTTGGCTACTCTCTGCAATTAGTATCGGTGCCAAGTGATAGAAAGCAAATAGTATGTTGGTCTCCATCGCAAGGGGATTTGAGTACAGGGGAAAGGTTATTATGTATGCACCTGTCGAGGTATGGTGCACGAAGAACTACAGGGTAGGCTAGGTCTCTTGAAAACTATTAGAGATGTACACTGTACCATAGTCAGATCTGAGACTGCTTAACCAGGTTCCACAGTGGGAGGAGCTAATCCCCTGGGTCAACTGATTCTTAAAGGGGCAGTACGCACCTCCAAACCCTAACATACAATCTATATACATATATCACAAAGATGTTTTGCTGCAATTGTACAGAGCCTTGGTGCAACTGCATCTGGGGCATTATGTACAGTTTTGGTCTCCTAGCTAAGGAAAGATGTACTCACCATTGGGGAAGTATATTAGAAGTTCACCAGAATAAAGCTGGGCTGGCAGGATTGTCTTCCAAGGAGAGGTTGAGGAAACTGAGCCTGTATTCTCTAGAATTTCAAAGAATGAGAGATGATATCATTGAAACTTCCAAAATGCTTACAGGGCATGTCTGAGTAAATGTGGATAGAATGTTTCCCCTGGCTGTTGAGTCTAGATGTGGAGGTGCCGACGTTGGACTGGGATAAACACAGTAAGAGTTTTAACAACACCAGGTTAAAGTCCAATAGGTTTATTTAGTAGCAAATGCCATTAGCTTTTGGAGCGCTGCTCCTTCCTCAGATGGAGTGGATATCTGCTCTCAAAATCATCTGCTTTGTGAGCACATTTCCACTCCATCTGAGGAAGGAGCAGCGCTCCAAAAGCTAATGGCATTTGCTACCAAATAAACCTGTTGGACTTTAACCTGGTGTTGTTAAAACTCTTACTGTGTTGAGTCTAGAACCAGGGACACAGTTTCAGAATAAGGGACAGGCCATTTAAGACTGAGGTGAGGAGTAAATTCTTCTCTCAGAGCCTAAAAAATCTTTGGAATTCTCTATTCAGTGGGCTGTGGACTCAATCGTTGAGCAAGTTCAAGTCAAAAATCAATAGATTTCTGGATACTAATCAAGGGATGTGGGGATAGCAATGAAAAATAGCATAAGAGGTAGATGATCAACCATGAACTGTCTGAATGACAGCGCAGGCTCAATGGGCCAATGGCCTACTCATTCTCCTATTTCCTATGTTCCTATGTTAAGAAGTAAGATAGGCTGTGGAATAGTTGTAAGGTAAAATTCCTTAAGACATCCATGTGAGTTTTCAGTATTCCACGCTGGGGATGAATAATTCTTCTGCCGTAAAACCCTAAACACACATGTAAAGCAAGTGTTTGCCACAAAATAGGAAATAGAGAAAATCTTTCCTTTGAGACTTTTGAAGTTCGAGATACAGTTCAGTATAATTTTCATAAGAAATGTGAGACTATGGGTTATGCACTAACAGCTCCTAGCAACTTGGCTGAGAGTACCAGAATAATTTTGTATGGGTCTTTTCCATTCAGGCGAAATGGTAAATTGTGGTAATGTGGTAAATTGGATCAGCAAGTTTGCTGATGATACAAAGATTGGAGGTGTAATGGACAGTGAGGAAGGTTTTCAAAGCTTGCAGAGGGATTTGGACCAACTAGAAAAATGGGCTGAAAAATGGCAAATGGAATTTAGCGCAGACAAGTGTGAGATATTGCACATTGGAAGGACAAACCAAAGTAGAACGTACAGGGTAAATGGTAGGACTCTGAAGAGTGCAGTTGAACAGAGGGATCTGGGAATACAGGTACAGAATTCCCTAAAAGTGACGTCACAGGTGGATAGGGTCGTAAAGAGTGCCTTTGGTACATTGGCCTTTATAAATCGGAGTATCGAGTATAAAAGTTGGAGTGTTATGGTAAGGTTATATAAGGCATTGGTGAGGCCGAATTTGGAGTATTGTGTGCAGTTCTGGTCACCTAGTTACAGGAAGGATGTAAATAAGGTTGAAAGAGTGCAGAGAAGGTTCACAAGGATGTTGCCGGGACTTGAGAAGCTGAGTTACAGAGAGAGATTGAATAGGTTGGGACTTTATTCCCTGGAGCGTAGAAGATTGAGGGGAGATTTGATAGAGCTGTATAAGATTTTGATGGGTATAGATAGAGTGAATGCAAGCAGGCTGTTTCCGCTGAGGCTAGGGGAGAAAAAAACCAGAGGGCCTGGGTTAAGGGTGAAAGGAGAAAAGTTTAAAGGGAATATTAGGGGGGCTTCTTCACGCAGAGAGTGGTGGGAGTGTGGAATGAGCTGCCGGATAAAGTGGTAAATGCAGGGTAACAAGGTAGATAGTCAATATCTTTTCCCAAAGGTAGGGTAGTCTAAAACTAGAGGGCATAGGTTTAAGGTGAGAGGGGAGAGATACAAAAGTGTCCAGAGGGGCAATTTTTTCACACAGAGGGTGGTGAGTGTCTGGAACAAGCTGCCAGAGGTGGTAGTAGAGGCGGGTACACTTTTATCTTTTAAAACCATTTAGATAGTTACATGGGTGCGATGGGTATGGAGGAACTTGGACGGGTTCATGGATGAGAGGGGTGTGGAGGGATATGGTCCAAGTGCAGGTCAGTGGGACTAGGCAAAAAATGGTTCGGCACAGACAAGAAGGGCCAAAAGGCCTGTTTCTGAGCTGTAATTTTCTATGGTTCTATGGAAAGGAATTCAAATTCATTAGTCCAGATTAGAATTGAAAACATATCCCAAAGACTTAAGTTGATCTGCTGAGTCACTGCATAACCTAGTTAGCTGGGAATGACATATCTTGAGTGGAATTTTACAGCCGTTGTGGATTTGTTTCAAGGGAATATGCCTTGATATTTTCTGCAATAACTTTTCTTTGAAGGTGGCCCATTGTTCAGCCATCATCTTTTCTGATGGTATTTGATTCCCACTCATTCAACTCAGAAGCAATCACATTCCATTGAAGTTGGCTTCCTCCCAATTAATTATCCCTACTCTGGATTGTTACTTGTCTCTTTCCAAGCCTAAACCAACCCTTATAATATATACAATGGTCACTGTGCCTAAATGCAATCCCATTGATATTTGACCCACTTGGGCCAACTCATTCCCCAGAACTAGGTCCAACAGCACCAACCCTCTTGTTGGACTAGAAATATACTGCTGCAGAAAATGAACTTGAACACATTCCAGGAACTCCTGCCCCTCCTATCCCTTTGCACTATTCCTATCTCAGTCTATAATAGGATAATTTAAGTCTCCCCTATAATTACTCTATAATTCTTGCATCTCTCTCTGTAATTTATTTTCAAATTTGTTTCTCTGCACCCTTGTTGGTGGTCTATATACTACACTGATCTATGTTATTGCACCTTTTTCATCCCTTACCTCTAGCCAGAGTGATTCCACCCTTGAACATCCTCTCTCTCCAGTAGTGTAATACCATCTTTAATCAATACTGCCACTGCACGCCTCACCCACTCAACTTTTTTTCTTTTCCACCTCTTAAACACCTCGTACTCTGAATATTTAGAGTCATAGAGGTTTACAGCATGCAAAAAAGCCCTTCGGCCCAACTTGTCCACGCCGCCCTTTTTTTTTAAAAAACCCCTCAGCTAATCCCAATTGCTCGCATTTGGCCCATATCCCTCCATACCCATCGCACCCATGTAACTATCTAAATGGTTTTAAAAGATAAAATTGTACCCGCCTCTACTACCACCTCTGGCAGCTTGTTCCAGACACTCACCACCCTCTATGTGAAAAAATTGCCCCTCTGGACACTTTTGTATCTCTCCCCTCTCACCTTAAACCTATGCCCTCTCGTTTTAGACTCCCCTACCTTTGGGAAAAGATATTGACTATCTACCTTGTCTATGCCCCTCATTATTTTATAGACCTCTATAAGGTCACCTCTCAGCCTCCTACACTCCAGAGAAAAAAGTCCCAGTCTATTCAACCTCTCCTTATAACTCAATCCATCAAGTCCTGGTAGCATCCTAGTAAATCCTTTCTGCACTCTTTCTAGTTTAAAATTTCCTTTCTAAATAGGGTGACCAGAATTGCACACAGTATTCCAAGTGTGGCCTTACCAATGTCTTGTACAACTTCAACAAGACGTCCCAACTCCTGTATTCAATGTGCTGACCGATGAAGCCAAGCATGCTGAATGCCTTCTTCACCACTCTGTCCACCTGTGACTCCACTTTCAAGGAGCTATGAACATGTACCCCTAGATCTCTTTGTTCTGTAACTCTCCCAATGTCCTACCATTAACTGAGTAAGTCCTGTCCTGGTTCAATCTACCAAAATGCATCACCTCGCATTTGTCTAAATTAAACACCATCTGCCATTCGTCAGCCCGTTGATGCCCAGTCCTGCCTGTCTTTGAGCCAGGTCTCTGTTATAGAAATAATATCACAATCCCATTTTATCAATCTGTGCCTGTAGTTCACCAATCTTATTAACCACACTCCGTGCATTCACGCACATGCACATTAACCCTGGTTTAGGCTTTTTTACATTCTCCCTAACTCTGACCTCATCTAATGTGTTAGGGACCAGACTAGAAACTCCAAGGTATATTACAAAGTTAGTCTCGACCGCAACTATTTTTGATTTTGGCATTAGTGTGAGCACAAGATGTTTCACTCCAGGCGTGATTCTATTGACCCACAAGGAAGCTTTTATTAAAACAAACTTCATTTAACAATACAGTTTAATGATAACAAAAATAATTAGCATAACTTTTACCAGTTCAAATATTTAACATGACAAGGTATAATTCTGAACTGTTAGCTATCTCTATTAGTTCCAATTTAAGCAATATTCTCCAAAGATATAAAATCCTCTTGGAATCAGTTAACAAAAATGCACAGGCTTCCATTAGTTTTCAGTCCTCAAGCCTTTTAACACCTCTGGCTTGAGATATAGAGGGACACCTGTTTTTCGACCCTGAGACAGCAGCCTCCAAAGAAAGACCTGTCTTCCAACAGCGGAACTCCAGAGAGAGAGAGTGAAAAAATACCTCTTGCCTTTTACAGACCTCTGGAGAGAGGTACTATTTTCAAGAAAGCTCCAGACTTCAATCTCCAGAGGGAGAGAGGGAGAGAGAAATAACTACTGCTCCTTTCAAATTCAAACAGCAACTGCCTGCTCGTCTTTTTGTATGCCTGACCCTGCCCATTCACATGACTCCCTCTTGTCAATCAATGTGCTAGGCTCCCCCAACATTGAGGATGAATGAGGATGTGCTGAGGATGATCAGTTGTGAAGGTCTTCCTCCAATTAGTTGTTTAATTTTCCACCACCCTTCACGACTGGATCTGGAAGGATACAAAGCTTAGATCTGATCTGTTGGCTCTGGGATCACTTAACTCTGTCTATTAGTTGCTGCTTTTGCTGTTTGGCATGGAAGTAATCCTGTGTTGTAGCTTCACCAGGTTGGCACTTCATTTTTAGCTGTGCCTGGTGCTGCTCCTGGAATTCCCTCCGGCACTCTTCATTGAATGAACGTCGATCCCTGATTTGATGTTAATGGTAGATTGGAGATTTGCTCGTCTATGAGGTTGCAGATTGTGATTTTATACAATTCTGCTGCTGCTGTTTTTGGCCTCATGGATGCCCAGTATTGAATTCCGAGATTTGTTTGAAATCGATCCCATTTAACATGCTGGTAGCATCATGCAGCACAAGGGAGGGCATTGGAAAGGCAAGTCTTTGGACCTGATTTTACCATTTTCATTCTAAGTGCTGAATCTGGGCGTAATTCAGATCCGACTGGGAAATCTGCTTTCAGGTGCCCCCATACACACTCAGCCTGAAAAAAAAATCACGGGTCTGAATTGCACTGTGGGCGGGGCTTAGCACATCTGAAACGATTGGAGCTCTGAACTGTGCATGTGCAGTTCGAAAAAAATTTGAAAAAGCGCACCCGTGTCAGATCGCTCCTGGGCCACAAAAAGCGGAGAAAGCGACCCAGGAGCAAAAAGCGGGAGCAATGGCCCCCACAAACATCACTGTCCCCCTTATCCACCCACCCCCCCCACTACCCAGACCGATCGCGACCCCCTGCCCCCTTCTCCCCCCACCGATCGCCCGTAGAGTGGCAGCAGACCCCCCCATCCCCTCCCCGTTCCCCCCCACCAGAGATCCATCTGGCCTCCGCCACCCCTCCCCCACCCCACCAGTGAGTGATCGGGCCTCCCTCCACCCCCCTCCCCCCCAGAGAATGATCTGGCCGCACTCCCCCTACCCCCCTCCCAAGAGAATGATCTGGCCTCACTCCCCCCATTCCCACCCCACAGAGAATGATCTGGCCTCATTCCCCCACCTCTACTCCCCAGAGAATGATCTGGCCTCACTCCCCCCCCCCCCCACCCCCCCAGAGAATTATCCGGCCTCACTCCCCCCTCCCCCCCCCCTCCCAGAGAATGATCTGGCCTCTCTCACCCCCCCAACCAGACAATGATCAGGCCTCCCTCCTCCCCCCCCACCAGAGAATGATCTGAGTCAGGGAGCCGTTGGAAGCGCTGAACTCACCTCTTCAGCAGTTGGAGCGCCCGATTCAGACTTTTATTCAGCATGTCCACTTCGGTGTGATTCCGGATCAGCGAACGTGGTGGTAAAGGGGGAAATGCTGATAAAGTTGGACGGGCAGTTCATTAATTCAATTTAAATGCATGCAAATACATTTAAATCGCTGTTGCGCCCGTTTTGGGCGTGAATTGGATCGCGGCCATTCCCGGGTCTCGGTAAAGTGGTCATCTGCGTGGACGCGGGCGTGGATCGCGTTAATGGCCTCACACCCGACTTTACCACGTTTTCGCGCCCGAAAACGGGCGCAACGCAATGATAAAATCGGGCCCTTTGTCTCCACAGGGACTGTGCGGTGGTCACTCCTGCCAATACTGTCATGGATAGTTGCATCTGCGACAGGTAGATTGGTGAGGGTGGCATCAAGTATGTTTTTCCCTCTTGGTGGTTCCCTCACCACTTATTGCAGCCTCAGTCTAGTATTTATGTCCTTTAGGACTCAGCCAGCTCGGTCCGTAGTGGTGCTACTGAGCTACATTTGGTGATGGAAATTGAAGCCCCACCCAGAATACATTCTGTGCCCTTGCCACCCTCAGTGCTTCTTCCAAGTGGTGTTCAAAATGGAAAAGTAATGATTTATCAGCTGAGGGAGGACAGTATGTGGTAATACACAGGAGATTTTCTTGCCCTTGTTTGACCTGGTGCCAAGAGACTCCATAGGGTCCTGAGTTGATGTTGAGAAGTCCCAGGGCAACACCCTCACAAAGATATACCACTGTGCTGCCACTGCTGCTGGGTCTAGCCTGCCAATGGGACGGGACATACCTAGGGCTGTTGATGGTGGTGTCTGGGACAGAGTTGAGGAGGAACTTATTCTCTCAGAGGGTAGTGAATCTCTGGAATTCTCTGTCCATTGAAGCAGTGGAGGCTACCTTGTTAAATATGTTTAAGTCACAGGTAGATAGATTTCTGATCAATAAGGGAATTACGGGTTATGGGGAGCGGGCGGGTAAGTGGAACTAAACCACTATCAGATCAGCCATGATCTTATTGAATGGTGGGGCAGGCTCGAGGGGCTAGATGGCCTACTCCTGCTCCTATTTCTTATGTTCTTATTATCTGTAAGGTATGGCTATTGCTTGAGTAGTCTATGGGACAGCTCTCCTAATTTTGGCCCAAACTGTTTGCTCAATAAGGATGCTTTCTTTATGTGCCTCGCTGGATGTGCTGTTTTCGCAGTATTTGTGCTGAAGTGCCATCAGTCATGCTTCCATCACACATCGCGTATCCCAAGAAGATGGCAACACATTCGCCCCTTTCTTCTTTTAATAGTTTAGTCACAATTGATGGCTTCAGATATAAGGCTGCATGGAGATCGTTTTTCAAGTACCAGCCAGACGCAGCAAACCTCACCCAGCAGCGGTTGGAACATCATGCTCAGTGAAGGCCTAAATTTCCGATATATTCTACCAGTCCTGCAAATTCAAAACATTACTCCGGTATACTCATTTATTACGAGAAAAGTGAAACTTTCATTAAATGAAACTATTTTCTGTATTTCATTAAACTGGAAAGCAGATAAACAGGATACTGCAACCAGAAAAGCTGCCAGATATTTCTCAGGGCTCATTAATCTTCAAGTGAACCCTTGAATGTTTAGGAGACATAAACCTGATTCTTTTTTCCCTCCCTGGATTGTAAGTTTATTCTTTCTCCATTGACTTCTTTATTCACATAATGGGGAGATTGATAGATGGCAATATGACCAAAATACATTTTTTAAAACCGGCTTAACATACCTGTAAATGTAATGATGTTGAATATTTTGCTTTCCACAGGAGCGTGCTACATTGATGTCAGCACAAAGAGTTATGGAACTGAAATGCAGCTGCATTGAAGACATTACTGCAGTGACCTGGACTAAAATACATCTTGAAAGTTTCTATTTTTGTGCTGTCCCAAATGAGATTTTTCTACTGTTGAGACTATTGATTCAGAGAGGATAAGAAATAAAAACATCACTGTTTAATGCATTTTGTTATCACCAAAGGACTTTTGCACAACATTTTTAAAAGGCTAAAACCATGGCATAGACCTTTGTGCAACATAATCTACAAGTATTTAATTTGAAAACCATTAATTAATTTAACCTGTTTGCTAAAGCCCTACACCTAACTTATATTATCCCTCATAAATAATTTCAATAAAGAGGGATACACCAAAATGGGCACCATACTAGTAGAAAATATCAATACACTATTTCTCTGTTTTCATGCTGCTCTGAGGATTACTACTGTCCACAAATAGGTTCAGGAAAAAATTAGGGATGAGCTAATAATTAATATATTCTTAAAATCCAATCAGGGAGATATCACACATAATTACTTTGGGATGGATGATGTAAACAGAATATGAACTTTGAACTAATGTCAGGAATCTTACTGAAGGCTATTTGTTTATTGATTCGTGGGACATGGGCGTCGCTGGCTGGCCAGCATTTATTGCCCATCCTTGGTTGCCCTTGGAGGGCAGTTGAGAGTCAACCATATTGCTGTGGCTCTGGAGTCACAAGTAGGCCAGACCAGGTAAGGATGGCAGGTTTCTTTCCCTAAAGGACATTAGTGAAGCAGGTGGGTTTTTCTGATATTCGATAATGATTTCTTGGCTATCAGTAGACTCTTAATTCCAGATATTAATTTCAAAGCACTACCACGCCATTGATGGAATGGACTATCATAGAGAGTTTACATCCCTAGGACATGGATGTTGTGGTCATGCCACAAGTTGATGCAGGAGGCGAAAGCAGCTGGAAGTAAAGAGGGCATGAATGGTGTGCATCACGTGTGCTAAATTATCTCAGGTAGACATGGCACTGCCAGAACAGCAACCATCTGGGTCCAATGGAGGAATTCACATGAAGAAGTTCTATAGGATTGGTCTGACTGGACTGCGTCTCCAAACCAAGGGAACCTACAGGAGGTCAGCACTTTGTGCTATACCACCAGTGGCACTAGAATTCACCGAGTCTGCAGAAACCAAGCCCTTCAGCAGATAAGCCTCCGCAGTCTAATAGAGGGAGCTGCCTCTCTTTCGCAATTTAGGAAAATTTCAGCCTGCACTGCTGATTCTGATTACCTACCCCACCTTTTGCTTGCAAGGCATGGTAAATGGGTATAATTAAGAAAAAACACATGATCAATTGCATGTGGTGGGCAAGGAAGAAGAGGCCAGTATTGGTCTCAGTGGATATGGATGGAGTGAGATTCTGATCAGGTTACGAAAGCACATTTTCCGATATTTCCCATTTCAGACAAGAGAGTTCCAGTAACGTTTTGCTATTCTGCTTATCTGTTTTGGCACACAGCCCCAGCAGTGATCAAAACTAGAAGTAAAAGTAGATGAAGAGTTCCCAAATTGCTGGCCTGATAACGCTCATTACTTCTCCATAGAGCCAACAAACCTAAAAGCATAAGTAAAATAGTAATAATTCCCATCCACCAATTAGGTAATAACACCTGCAACCTTTACTTACATTTACTATTTTACAGAGGCTTGCAGCTTCATGGCTGCCAGTCAACTTCCAGGATTGAACTGATACAGAAGTCCATGCCTACTAAGGTGATCCCCCACTCTGGTCCCTGATTGGTTATCCATGTCACATGACCCTCTTGGCAGATCACCCCATAAAGGGGATAAACGCCACAGTACGACTATCATGGAAGTGGTTTGTGACTTCTACCAGGAAATAATCAATGTTGATGCAGACCTACTGGGAGCACACATTAAAGGTAAGTTTTCTCAGTTAGCACTGGAAGCAGGGATCCTCATTCAGCAGAAATTTATATCAGAAAATTGCAAGTGCACTGCACAAATTTTCCAAATCGTCTGTGGGAAAACTGTCTCTACTAATATCATCAAATTGGATTGTAGATTGTTTTTATGTCTAGGAATTTCACATTCCTTTGAGGAAAAGGTTAGCAGACTGGTTATGAGTTCGGAGTAGTGTTTGTTATGTGGAAACTGGATGGGTGCAATACTGGCTAATTACATTGATACTTGTTCATTGTTGTTATGCTGCTGAATTCAATAAAACAATTTGAATTTAATAGAAGTGTTAATCGCAACAAGCCAGTGAGAAAGAAAGAAGTCCTTATATGATTAAGGCAATGGAAGACAATTTAGGGATACACAAACCAACCGACAGCCAATCATGCACTCAACTCCAGAAGTGGATTGTGCCTGAGCTCTTCCAAAAACTGTGCTAACCACTGATAAGAGGAAAGAGGACCACAGGGAAATGCTCAAGAATGAGGACAGGAGTTACGTATCAATGAGAAGATTCCCAGTGAACCAAGCAGGAAGGCTTTGATTAAAGATCACACCTAAGTTTTTATTGTTTATTCGTGAGACATCGGCATTGCTGGCTGGCCAGCATTTACTGACCATCCCTAGTTACCCATGAAACTGAGTGGCTTGCTGGGCTATTCCAGAGGGGAGTTGAAAGTCAACCACATTGCTGGGTGATCAACTGTCATCTCAAATTGACCACCTGAGGGGCGACTGCATGATTTAATTTTAAACATTATTCGTATGGACAGGAAGGATCCTGGTGAGCCAAGAGGAAGATCCCAGTCAAAAATCAGTCCTAAGTGACGTACTGTCATCTCAGACTGATTACCTGAGGGACAACTGTATACTTCAACTGAAACCGATTTGTTTCAAAGGTGTTGAGTTTAGCGTGAGATTGTCAATTCTTGGTCTCTGAGGAGGTAAAATTGCCGACATTTCAATGTTCAGGTTGGAGAAAAAAAAGGATGGGAGATCTGTTATGTTAGGTCTCCACCCTCAGTGCACTCTATAGGGATTTGCTGAGGCTTCCTTATGGGGATATGCAGAACCTATAAGACATGTACGCCCAATTTTGGCATTTTAATAAGTCTGGGGGAGCATTCCCAATCTCTTGCCTTATTTTCCAATTGTCTCATTCTTTGGGAATCTATGGATGCACATAACAATCTGGTAACATAGCACAGCATAATAAAACATAAGGTGTAAAGCTTTACTGTTTCAAAAAGAGGAAACATTAGGTAAGTATGAATAACATGGGTTTCCAAGAAGGATGTTAATTATTTCTTCCAATGCGGACCACATATTTTAGTATTGTTAAACAGTCAACATATAAAAGAGCAGATCACCGTGAAAGTAGCAGAATATAGATTGTGAACACTGGGCCCGATTTTACCATTGCGTCGCGCCCATTTTTGGGCGCAAAAATGTGGTAAAGTCGGGCGTGAGGCCATTAACGCGATCCGCGCCCGCGTCCACGCAAATGGCCACTTTACCAAGGCCTGGGAATGGCCTCGATCCGATTCGTGCCTGAAACGGGCGCAACGGCGATTTAAATGCATTTGTATGCATTGAAATTGAATTAATGAACTGCCCACCCAACTTTATCAGCATTTCCCCCTTTAACACCGCGTTCGCCAATCCGGAATTGTGCCGAAATGGACATGCTAAATAAAAGTCTGTTTCGGGCGCTCCAGCTGCTGAAGAGGTAAGTTCAGAGCTTCCAATGGCTCTCTGACTCAGATGGGTGGTGGGAGGGGTGGGGGGGGAGGTGGGCCAGATCATTCGCTGGTGAGAGGGGTGAAGGAGGAGGAGGCGGGTCAGATGTACCTTTGGTGGGGGGGGAGGGAAGGGAGTGAGGCCAGATCGTTCTCTGGTTTCTGGGGGGGGAGGAGGGAGGTGGGTAAGATGTAGGTCTGATGGGGGGGGCCCGATCGCTCACTGGTGGGGGGAAGGGGGGGACAGGAGGGGGCAGGGGGGTCTGCTGCCACTCTGCGGGTGATTGGTGGGGCTGAAGGGGGCAAGGGGTCGCGGTCGGTCTGTGTAGTAGAGGGCGGTGAATAAGGGAGACAGTGATGTCTTTGGGGACCATCACTTCCGCTTTTCGCTCCTGGGCCGCTTTCTCCGCTTTGTGCGGCCTGGGAGCAATCTGGCACGGGCGCGCATTTTCAAATTTTTTCCTAACTGCGCATGCGCAGTTCAGAGCTCCGATCGTTTCAGGCGCGCTAAGCCCCGTCCACAGCGCGATTCAGACCCGCGATTTTTTTTTCAAGCTGAGTGCTAATGGGGGCGCCTGAAAGCAGATTTCCCAGTCGGATCTGAATTGCGCCCAGATTCAGCACTTAGAATGAAAATGGTAAAATCAGGCCCACTGTTTAGCCATATAACCAGTGCAAGGTTGAGCTTACAAGTTGCTCTTATAAAAGTAAAAACTCAACAGAAACAAGTCAGCTCGTGAGCTTCCCCTTTCAAACCACACGAACTGACATTATGCATAATGCACACCGTTTTTATTTTTGCAGTCTGGAAATAAGAGAGGGAATGGTTATTTGAATGCAGTTCTTAGAAACTGATGTCTGCAGGTGTATTTGTTTGCACAATACGACATTCTGATGGGTTTTCGTTTCCTTTTTAATACGAAACAACAGGGCCGCTGTTGAGAATAGAGGCAAAGGCCTGACGAGTTGCCGGTGTACACTCGCACTTTAGGGGTGAGAGTATGATCAGTCTGTTATGACTGAACTTTTCAGTCAAGCTTACCAAGCAACAGTTCCTTTCCTCCTTCAGGCAGATGCATGTGTTTATGCGATGAAATCTTGAAAAAGCATTGGTTGGAATAATGGAAGACTTTCAATCCCTACCATGCTAATATTTCTCCAGATGGAAATTGGCAGAGAAAGTGGAAGAGGAACAAAGAATGAAGATACATCACAAGTTATCAATAACCAATTAAGTTAAAATTTCCTCATAAAAGCTGTCCTTTTATTTCCTATTATTTAGCATGTTGTTTATCTTTAACATGTTTTTCAAGATTTTCAATGCCAGCGTGAAGAATAAAGGAGTTAAAAGCCCCACACAATTTGTTTGAATGTAAACAAAAATAAAACTGTGAAGAAATGTAAAACCAGCTGACAAACTTTGCAACTGTACAGGACCTTGGTGAGACCGCATTTGGAATATTGCGTGCAGTTCTGGTCACCTCACTATAAGAAGGATGTGGAAGCGCTGGAAAGAGTGCAGAGGAGATTTACCAGGATGCTGCCTGGTTTGGAGTGTCGGTCTTATGAGGAAAGGTTGAGGGAGCTGGGGCTGTTCTCTCTGGAGCGGAGGAGATTGAGGGGAGACTTAATAGAGGTTTATAAAATGATGAAGGGGATAGATCGAGTGAACGTTCAAAGACTATTTCCTCGGGTGGATGGAGCTATTACAAGGGGGCATAACTATAGGGTTCATGGTGGGAGATATAGGAAGGATATCAGAGGTAGGTTCTTCACGCAGAGAGTGGTTGGGGTGTGGAATGGACTGCCTGCAGTGATAGTGGAGTCAGACACTTTAGGAACATTTAAGCGGTTATTGGATAGGCACATGGAGCACACCAGGATGGTAGGGAGTGGGATAGCTTGATCTTGGTTTCAGATGAAGGTCGGCACAACATCGTGGGCCGAAGGGCCTGTTCTGTGCTGTAATGTTCTATGTTCTATGTTCTATGTAAATCACCATCTCCTGGATTACATCATTACAGCTAAGGGGTTCCATGTAATGTTCAGTTCCACATTATAGCTAATTATGGTAAATGCACAGTAGCACAGTGCTTGGCACTGCTGCCTCACAGCGCCAGGGACCTGGGTTCAATTCCTGGCTTGGGTCGCTGTCTGTGTGGAGTTTGCATGTTCTCCCTGTGTTTGTGTGGGTTTCCTCTGGGTGCTCTGGTTTCCTCCCACATTCTGAAAGACGTGCTGGTTAGGTGCGTTGACCTGAACAGGTGCTGGACTGTGGCGATTAGGGGAATTTCACAGTAATTTCAATGTAGTGCTAATGTAAACCTTACTTATGACTAATAAATAAACTTTAACTTTAAATGCAGAAACATGTGCAGTTTAGTATTCATGAACTGCCTGATTCAGCACTGAACCACTTCATTTCAATTTGGAAATCATGGTAGTTATTATATTATTGACAAGACAAATAACAAACCATAGCCTTAAGAAAATTAGGAATGCATGCGGTGATGTGTTTAAAAGAGTGTGGATCATAATCACCTGAAGTGTTCAATCAGCACTCATGCTGCATCAGTGTTTTTGTATTTCCTGGAGTTTAGAAGGTTGAAGGATGATCAAATTTGTCAATTTGATCTAAAGTGATCAAATTTGTTCAGGTGATTTAAGGCTTGATGGAGTAGAATCAGAAAAGTTACTTCTTCTGTTGGGTGAATCTAAAAACAGGGAACAGAATCTTAAAATTAGAACTAGACCTTCCAAGCGTGAAATCAGCAAGCACTTTCACACATACACAGGGCGGGATTTACCACACAACTCCACCACGTTTTTCGTGATGGTGCGAGATGGCCCGCCATTAGCCAATGGCAGGATCTTCTGGTCCCACCGTTGTCAACAAGGTTTCCCGTTGAATGCACCAGTCACCACCTGTTTGAAACCTCCGGCTGGGAAATGCCGTCAGTGGATAAGGAAGATCCCACCGGCATGAATGGCCGTGAAGTTTGGCCTAAATGTGGAATTGTCTGCTTCAAAAGACTGAGTCACTTGAAATTTTCAAGAATGAGATGGAGAGATTTTGATGAGGTAAGGATATTAAGCGTTGTGAATGAAAGTTGGGGAAAGTTGAGGTGCAAATGTGTCACAATCTAATTGAATGGCAGAGCAGGCTCACAAGGCTGAATGACTTAACCCCGTTTCCATGTTCGTCGTCATGAAAATACTTTGCTGCATTATAAGTCTTTCTGAAGAATACCATTGATGGCTTAATTGCAACACAGTGTTCAGCTCCAGAAAGTGAAATCACAAATTGAGCATCAAGAATGGTGACAACTGTAAAACAAACAAGCTGAGAATCCATTCTGAAGAAATATCAAAGGGAACTGTATAAAACTTCCCCAGAAGCTGAAGTCATTGCAAAAGGTATTTTATTGTTTGGGGAAGGAGCTGATCTTGAGGATGTCACAGCAGACCATGGCAAGAATCTCCACAGCTTGCAACACATGTGTGAGAAACCCGCAGTTGAACAAGGAATTACTTGTTGTGGCTTATCCACACGCGGGTCACTTGTTACAGGTGGAATCCTGGTGTATAGAAAAATTGGAGCTGTCTTTTCCAGAAGCCTAACCAAATTAAATCCGTTTACTCAGGCATTTCTTGGATAGTGAGCTATCTTTAAACACTTCTGTCACATTTGTTGACTTGGAAGCTCGCCATTGAGATCTCAAAAAGGTTAACTGTGTGAAATAGCAGAGGTTAGAAACCAAGTTAGAATTAAAATCAAAAATTTAATTAAAGAGCAACCAGTTCTTAGAAATCATGATAAGAGGAAGGTGATCATATAATTAGTGATGCTGCAGCATATGCTCTCATTCATGCTAAGGAGTTGACTCTCCTGCCCTTTGCCCCAGGAAATGACCATAATACAGGTGTCTGTCCTTGTTTCCCCAGAATTTCCATGGTTTTCTTGGAAAGGGAAGGATTAGAGACATAAAAGTAAAATGAAGCATTCCTAACCTCCGTTAATAATTGATTCTGACATCAGATGGCTCAAGATTGCCCTTTTAGGTGCACTTTTTGGCATCTGCTGCACCTGACCAGTGCCAGAGCAGAGAGATGAGAGGAAAGTCATCCTCTATTGTTGCAGCACAAACATTGCATAAACGCAGCCTGAATCTGGAATCAGGGCCCAAACACAGTGAAGATGAGAGAAAGACGTAGTCGCACATTTGCTTTGGAGTCAGTTCAGGTTTGACACAAGATCAATAATTCACAGGATTAGCTTGCTGAGTAAATGCATTGATCATGTAACTCTGGCTGAATAAAGGTATGCTGTTAATTTCCACGGGCTTCTTCCAATTATCTGCCATGACTTCAGCCAATACCCTTGAGAAATAACATAAATTGTTGTTTTCACATTTTTGGGGGTTTCCATAGATTGTCTGCAAATGTTATAGTGAACAGCCAGGAGAACCTCTCCAGAAATTCAATTCCATTATGTTGTAGGTTAAAATATTTATTTAAATGGTTTGTGAGTGAATAGATTGAAATATCTTTGGGACATTCAAATCACACAGTGAGTTATGAGGTCTTACTCTTTTAATGATTAATGAGGTTACCACTTTTTAAAAAGTTTATTTATTAGTGTCACAAGTAGGCTTACATTAACACTGCAATTAAGTTACTGTGAAAATCCCCTAGTCGCCACACCACCTGTTCGGATACACACAATCCCAGGGCTCTCACTCACTTCTAGCTCAAGGGACATCACCACTCTCTCTCATACACCCTCACATCTCCATCTGACCTCATCTCCTCTCGAGACTGGGTTCTCATCCTGTCAGGAAGAGATGTCATCTGCATTCCTCAGATTACAGTGTATAATTGAGGAGTCCACTATAGTCTGACTTTACAGTGCCAGCATGCCAGCGCACCGAGGTCAACACTGGCAGGGTGGCAACCACCATGGAGACCCTTGGTCCAGGACATTGGTCTTGCACCGCTGCAGGAGCATCACACCATCGCAGTACCCCTTGGTGTGGCAACCATTATTATCAATGCAAATGGTTGTGATCGCATTCCAGCTGCCCCTTATTCTGAAGGAGCGAACCAGGACTCTTGAGCTCCCATAGGGAGGAGAACCAGCAGCTGGACACCAGGGGGCCATCTGCCCAGTTGATTCTGAGGCTTTCCAGCCGTTCCAAATTCCCTCTTCTTCTGAGGCCAGGTGGGTGCACATGCCCTATGGCAGGACATCCAAAGTAGGCCAGGGCTGTCCAGGTCTTGGCCCCCCCCCGATGGCACCTGCCACAGTCATCAAAGATAGTAGGGCATAGTCATCAACAGGCTGCCTCCACCACAACTATGGATGTCTGGGAGGCACCCAGATATAGTGGTAGGATTAGTAAAGTTAAAAAGATTTAGGAGGACAATGGTGGCAAGGGTGTTCATATATATAAATGTACACAAATGTAACTTGAATATTTCTCCATTTAAATAATATTCAGCTCCTTTATTCTTCCTGCCAAAGTGCATTACTTCACAATTTCCTACATTATATTCGATCTGGCAAGTTTTTGCCCACTCACCTAACCTGTCAATAAATTATGCATTTCTAAATCTTCTGCTATTGCATCCTTTGTAATGGACTCTAACATTTTCCCAATGACAGATATTAAGCTAACTGGCCTATAGGTGCCTGTTTTTTGTTGCCCTCCCTTTTAGAATAAGTGTGTTATGTTGGCAGTTTTCCAAACCTCTGGGACTTTTCCAGAATTTAAGGATTCTCGAAAGATTACGAACAGTGCATCCACTTTATTTGTAGTTACTTCTTTTAACATCTTGGAACGCAGAGAACCTATTGACCTTTAGCTCCTAGTGTCTTTCATCGTAAAGACTAATGCAAAGTATTTGTTTAACTTCTCTGTCATTTCCTGGTTCCCCATTATTATTTTCCCGGTCCCATTCCCTAAGGGGTCTATGTTCAGTTTGGGCTCTCTCTTCCTTTGTCTTTATTTAAAAGAAGCTCTTGCTGTCCAGTTTTTATTTAACTTGCTAGCTTACCCACATGGTTTATCTTCTCCCTCTACTATTTTGGTCATCTTTTGTTGCTTTTTATAACTTTCCCAGTCCTCTGGCTTACCACTAACCTTTACCACGTGTTTAATACTATCTTTAACTTCCCTGGTTAACCATGGTTGATTTATCCCTTCTGAGAATCCAACTCTGCCTTCATTCCTTTATAATTACCCTTATTTATGTGTAGCCTAACAGTTGTTTTTGAACCCAAGTTTCTCACTCGCAAACTAAATGCTAAATTCTACATGTTCTACAATTCTACTATGTTACGTTAAGCCATGATGATCCATAAGACTCTCTATCTTGACTTCCAAAAGGCCTTTGACAAGGTGCCTCACGGGAGACTGCTGAGTAAAATAAGGGCCCATGGTATTCGAGGCAAGGTACTAACATGGATTGACGATTGGCTGTCAGACAGAAGGCAGAGAGTTGGGATAAAAGGTTCTTTCTCAGAATGGCAACCGGTGACAAGTGGTGTCCCGCAGGGTTCAGTGTTGGGGCCACAGCTGTTCTCTTTATATATTAACGATCTAGATGACGGGACTGGGAGCATTCTGGCCAAGTTTGCCGATGATACAAAGATAGGTGGAGGGGCAGGTAGTATTGAGGAGGTGGGGAGGCTGCAGAAAGATTTAGACAGTTTAGGAGAGTGGTCCAAGAAGTGGCTGATGAAATTCAACGTGGGCAAGTGCGAGGTTGTACACTTTGGAAAAAAGAATAGAGGCATGGACTATTTTCTAAACGGTGACAAAATTCATAATGCTAAAGTGCAAAGGGACTTGGGAGTCCTAGTCCAGGATTCTCTAAAGGTAAACTTGCAGGTTGAGTCCGTAATTAAGAAAGCAAATGTAATGTTGTCATTTATCTCAAGAGGCTTGGAATACAAAAGCAGGGATGTACTTCTGAGGCTTTATAAAGCACTGGTTAGGCCCCATTTGGAGTACTGTGAGCAATTTTGGGCCCCACACCTCAGGAAGGACATACTGGCACTGGAGCGGGTCCAGCGGAGATTCACACGGATGATCCCAGGAATGGTAGGCCTGACATACGATGAACGTCTGAGGATCGTGGGATTATATTCATTGGAGTTTAGGAGGTTGAGGGGAGATCTGATAGAAACTTACAAGATAATGAACGGCTTAGATAGGATGGACGTAGGGAAGTTGTTTCCATTAACAGGGGAGACTAGGACGCGGGGGCACAGCCTTAGAATAAAAGGGAGTCACTTTAGAACAGAGATGAGGAGAAATTTCTTCAGCCAGAGAGTGGTGGGTCTGTGGAATTCATTGCCACAGAGGGCTGTGGAGGCCGAGACGTTGAGCGTCTTCAAGACAGAAATTGATAAATTCTTGATTTCTCGAGGAATTAAGGGCTATGGGGAGAGAGCGGGTAAATGGAGTTGAAATCAACCATGATTGAATGGTGGAGTGGACTCGATGGGCCGAATGGCCTTACTTCCGCTCCTATGTCTTATGGTCTTATGGTCTTATGGTTGTGTACTGGAGTGCGCCACCAGATCTGTTCTGGCATCAGAATGGCATTTTTAAGATCCCTATGGTGTTAGAACTATGAGCCTCATTGTACCTTCGCTTTGCAGGATTCTGTGGTTACCGTGCAGGCACCATCAGCCACATCCTTTGTGGGTACCCTTTGTCACTGAGGAGCCAGCCTTGGATCCTGTGTAGTCCCTTGAAGATGTCTGGGATCTGAGATGTACTCAAGATTTAAGAGTTGTGGACACTTGTTGGATATTGGATGCAAAGTTGCAGGGAGTTCCCTGCAGAGAGGTATTAGTTTCTTGTGGTAGCAGACTGTACAATTCGTAAGTGCTAATCTTTCTGTTATATGTATTACAGTGCCTGGTGACAAGAAGCCTTTTTAGTCACACATGTGCAGTTGATGGCACCTGTGGGCACCTGTGAAATCTCAGCAAAGCCCAGTGATCTGGCATCCTGGAATGCTTGAGCTCTGCTGAGGTTGATGTAATTGTGGATCTTGGCACAAAGGGTGTCCGTGACGTCATGAATGCATTTGTATGTGCACTTGAGAGATCCCACAGAGGTCCCCAGTGGAGCCCAGGAAGCAGTTTAGAAGTTCAGTGTAGCCGTTACTTGCAGAGCCATTGGCAATGAGTGCCCTCCCAGTCTCCATGGCACCAGTTCCTGGAGAATGTGGCAAATGTGAATCATCAAACTGGTCATGTGGAGCTGTCAGCAACACTGGTTCACACTCATCTGCAGATGAGAGATGCAAGTTTGTAAACCCTGGGTCTTGTGAGCCACCTACACATCTCTGTGAGCCTCATTCCCTGCATCTAGAGGAGGCTCTGCTGACCCTTGGTCTTGAGGGTCTTGTTCCTCCCTTTGGCAAACCAGGCCAAAGCAGTAAATCCAGGTCCCATCTTCCTGATGGTCCCCTCTCTGCTGCATTAATGAGAAACAGAAAAGAATAAGACCCAAATGTCTCTTTCTGCCAATGCCCCATCACTGAATGCGTTGAAGGACTTTGTCGGAAAGTACTCGCCTTTGAAATGCTGATCAGTGCAGGGTGCGTATCAAAATCTGCAACCGTCCTACCCATCCCAAATATGATCAGCTGCTATGACATTGCTATGGCCAGGTGATTTTCAGCTTTCAGCCCAGGCACTCTAATACTACACTCTTGGCACTTATCCTGTGGGTACATATTCATTCAGGAAACTAGATTATTTGAGCGAGGCCTGAGACTTAGCTTCAGTGAACCATCAAGCGCCATCTTTCCAATAGGCTTCTGGAGCTTAGCCAGTTGCCCAATTGCTCTGGGGCTTGTTATGACTCTGGGGAATTTCCATGCTGTGAACAAGCAGTTAAAACAAGGAGATCGATTAGTGCCACTTTGCAGGATTGGCCTCACATGAACGGGCGTCATTGCTTCACTTTCCTGATTCCCTGCATTGTCATTGGAAGGCTCCTAACATGTCTCAGCTATGCCTCTCTCCTCATATACAGATCAGTTGGATACTCCTTTCATCAGCACCTGCCACCTTTCCCTGGGTAGGCATCTGCCCTCTCAGAGCACTCACCAAAGCTTCTCCTCGTTTTAATGTTGTACTGTGCCATCACTGCAGCTTGAAAGATGGTGGTGTTAAACTCTCACTGCCAGACCAGCTTGGGCGCTCCCTGCCTGAATGTGGAAACCCTTGCTGCGAGCGCTATTCATTACAAGACAGGCGAACTAACCTTAAAGTGACGAGCAAAGTACGGGTTGCCTGGTGCACATCCTGTTGTGAAACAAGTCATTTTCACGGAGGCCCAGTGGTTAGCACTGCTGCCTCGCAGCGCCAGGGACTGAGGTTTGATTCCTTGCTTAGATCACTGTCTGTGGGGAGTCTGCACATTCTCCCCGTGTCTGCGTGGGTTTCCTCTGGGTGCTCCGGTTTCCTCCCACAGTCTGAAAAACCTGCTGGTTATGTGCATTGACCAAGCTAAATTCTCCCTCAGTGTACCCGAACAGTTGCCGGAGTGTGGCGACGAGGGGATTTTCACAGTATCTTCATTGCAGTGTTAATGTAAGCCTACTTGTGACCCTAATAAATAAACTTTAAACTAATTGACCTGGCAATTCAGCATGGGGTTGGGGGGAGGCTGAGCCCAGCCAGCAGGGCTTATAATAAGATGCAAATGTATTAAAATGATGCTCCTGATATGCTGCAGCCCATCACCGATGGGTGGTGCAGACAATCACAAACTGCTTTCAACGACAGCGCAAAACTGATCCTTGGCCTTCTCGAGATATTTTCTGCTCCCGCCTGCCATGACTGCCCTTGTGAACGAGAGCAAAAAATCCCGGCCATTAAGCTTCACTCGTTTTTCTGAGGATTAATATAAAGATCAGTTAGAAACTAACTGACTGAATAAGTTGTACGAATTGCTCAATATTTTTTATAACCGTGTGCAAAACTACTGATTGTGTATTTTTCAATGAGATCAAACCTGTTGTTTTGTGCTTCATTTATTCTCACTGATTTCTTTCCTTCTGTTTCTCTGCAGTTGCACAATCACATCTAAAGGGGGGATCTTTACACTTTGATGCTGGGGGTTCCGTGTCTTATCCGCCGGCATTATAGTGGGAGGTGAAGAGAACGCATGAAAATTCTACCCTGTGGTGTCAATCCAGTAGCAAAAGCCACACAAGCTTTCGAGGCTCTGAGCGTCCTGAGCGTCCTGTTGGACTTTAACCTGGTGTTGTTAAACTTCTTACTGTGTTTACCCCAGTCCAACGCCGGCATCTCCACATCATGTCAATCCAGTGCCCAGCAGCGTATCGGTTCATCACACTGATCCCAATCTTTTGCCTCTTGCAACATCCACATGAACACTTTATCCTAAGATTTATTGATTGTTGATTGATAGCAATCGTCCCTCTAGTTTAGGGATACTGTGACCAACTGTGCACCTCATTGCCACTCCTTTCCTGTAGCAAGGGTCATTATCTCAGGGGTGATTACCTTCTCCATTGTGTCTGGGGAGGTCACTCAATTTCAGGACACAAAACAGAAGAGAAATGCTTTCATTGAGACTCACAGTATGCTGGGTCTCCCTTTCCTTTCAGTTTCCTCAGATCCCATGAGGGATGTTGTGGGATTATGCTTCAGGCATAGCCACGTTAATTAGATATGAGAGGACATAAGCATCCTGCTTCATTTTCCTGTTGAAAAACAGAATGGATATCTATTTAGAGGTGGATTTAGAAGAAAGCAGTCAAAGATCCAGCATGTAATTCTGCTATTTTTAAGAGTTAATTCTTAAGCTGTCCGCATCACTGGTAAGGCCAGTATTTATTGGCCATTTCTCTTTACGCTGTGGTAGTGATGTTGGGTTTGCTTTTCAAACAGCTGCACATAGGGCAAAACGGCGAGAAAACCGGAGCGATCCATGCCAGTCCATCAAGCACGCTCCACAATTATCCCAGCCTCAGTCACTTTTTGGGAGAGTGTTAAGTGCCATGCCGATAATGGGAGGGGTGGGGCCTAAACACACCAGTGGGCCTAGCATCAGAGTGCTCAGGCGCCATTGTGCAAGGGCGCCCCGATCATACAGTGCCCTGGGATGTCCCCTCCCTCCCCCTACGGATATCAGGGCATCCCCTCATCGGCAGCATGTTCCCTCCCCCCAACATGGATCGCTGGTATCGGGGCCCTTCCAATGTATCCCCCCTTGGCCTGATCCCCAACATGCCCCCATCATGACCCCCTTCATGTTCCACCCCTTCACAACCCCCCTTGCATAGCCTCCCCTCGACATTGCCTATGCTGCACAGCACCTCCCCACAGCTCATCCCATCCCCCCTCATCCCAGCCCGCACTCAGGTCCCATCCCTTGGCACCCCAATAGTGTTTGTGCAACTGGGAGCACATTCAAGGACAGTTAAAAGTCAACTACACTGATGTGGGCTGGAGACACATATGATCCTTTCTGGGTAAGGTCTCCTTTCTGAAAGGACATTAGCTTACAACAATTTGACAACTTGATGATCACCTTTTGCTTACAATTTTTTTAAAAACTAAATTAAAATTCTCAGATTGTCACGGTGAGGTTTGAACTCACTAAATCTGCTTGTGATTACCCCATGACCATAATCAATGCACTGCTGGACCCTCCAATTTAATTAAAGTCAACAAAAGCAGATTACAGACACAAGGAGTTAAGTTTAAATTTAAGATGGTAATTTGAATGTAAAATATCTAGACCCCATGATAAAGTGGTTAATGATATTTATACTATCAATTGATTGGGATTAATGGGTGGGGATATATGTCTTTCATCTTTAAATCTCTGTTGAAATCCAGTGCAGAGCAATGTGTAGAAAGCCTCCTTTCTCTGCTGGCTGTAGAGGTTTGATGTGAAATGGGTTTCGGGAGGCCTATTCTATATTCTGTAGCTTTACCTTTCCTCAAACTTTTCCATCTGACTTTTGGACTGCTTGAGACTCGCGCTGATATCTGTCACCCTTCAGAATATTTGATCTTTGCTCTTCACAAAAGAATTTTCAAGTGAGTTATGTTTAAGCGTTCTGTTGTAAAACAAAATTAATTCACACACTTTTAAGAAAAGGCTGCAGGCAGCAGCTATTGATGCTTGTATTAAAGTTGGAAATACCCGTTTGTGAAATGTCATGGCTTAACTTCTATGTCAAATTTAACCAATGAGGAGGCCTTCTCTCATTCGCTGCCTGTTCAGTCAGGGCGGACTGTATTCATTTTGACAATAGCAGAAGGTATTTTCTTTAAACTTGCCCCCCCCCCCCCCCCCCCCCCCCCCCCCCCAAGGAAAGGAAAGTAAAGTTAAAACTTATTTATTTATTAGTGTCACAAGTAGGCTTACATTAAAACTGCAATGAAGTTACTGTGAAAATCCCCTAGTCGCCACACTCCGGCGCCTTTTCGGGTACACTGAGAGAGAATTTAGCATGGCCAATCCACCTAACCAGCATGTCTTTTGGACTGTGGGAGGAAACTGGAGCACCCAGTAGAAACTCACGCAGACATGGGGAGAACGTGCAAACTCCACACAGTGACCCGAGCTGGGAATCGAACCCGGGACCTTGGCGCTGTGAGACAGCACTGCTAACCACTGTGCCATTATTTGTAGGCCCACTGTTGGATCATTGATTAATTCAGAGGGACAACCCTCCCACTCTCTGAAAATGCAGAAAGAAAACAAGGCACAAGGAAATGGGTGAGGTATTAAATGAGTACTTTGCATCAGTATTCACCAAAGAGAAGGACTTGGTGGATGATGAGTCTGGGCAAGAGTATGTAGATAGATTGAGTCATGTTGAGATCAAAAAGGAGGAATTGGGGTTCTTGAGAAACATTAAGGTCGACAAATCCCCAGGGCCTGATGGGATATACTCCAGAATACTGAGAGAGGCAAGGGAGGAAATTGCTGGGGCCTTGAGAGAAATCTTTGTATCCTCACTGGCTACAGGGGAGGTACAGGGGAGGTCCCAGAGGATTGGAGAATAGCCAATGTTGTTCATTTGTTTAAGTAAGAATAATCCAGGTAATTACAGGCCGGTGAGCCTTACTTCAGTGGTAGGGAAATTATTGGAGAGAATTCTTCAAGACAGGATTTACTCCCACTTGGAAATAAGTGGATGTATTTGTGAAGGGGAGGTCGTGTCTCACTAACTTGGTCGAGTTTTTTGAGGAAGTGACGAAGATGATTGATGAGTGGATTTTGTCTACATGGACTTCAGTAAGGTCTTTGACAAGGTCCCTCATGGCAGACTGGTACAGAAGGTGAAGTCGCATGGGATCAGAGGTGAGCTGGCAAGCTGGATACAGAACTGGCTCGGGTCATAGAAGACAGAGGGTAGCAGTGGAAGGGTGCGTTTCTGAATGGAGGGTTGTGACAAGTGGCATTCTCAGGGATCAGTGCTGGGACCTTTGCTGTTTGTAATATATACAAATGATTTGGAGGAAAATGTAACTGGTTTGATTCGTAAGTTTGCGGATGACATAAAGGTTGGTGGATTTGCGGATAGTGATGAGGACCATCAGAGGATACAGCGGGATATAGATCAGTTGGAGACTTGGGCAGAGAGATGGCGGATGGAGTTTAATCCAGACAAATGTGAGGAAATGCATTTGGAAGGTCTAATACAGATAGGAAATATACAGTAAATGGAAGAACCCTTAAGAGTATTGATAGGCAGAGGGATCTGGGTGTACAGGTACACAGGTCACTGAAAGTGGCAACGCAGGTGGAAAAGGTAGTCAAGAAGAATACAGCATGCTTGCCATCATCAGCCGGGACGCTGAGTTTAAAAATTGGCAAGTCATGTTGCAGCTTTATAGAAGCTTAGTTAGGTCGCGCTTGGAATATAGTGTTCAATTCTGGTCGCCACACTACCAGAAGGATGTGGAGGCTTTGGAGAGGGTACAGAAAAGATTTACCAGGATGTTGCCTGGCATGGAGGGCATTAGCTATAAGGAGAGGTTGGAGAAACTTGGTTTGTTTTCACTGGAACGACGGAGGTTGAGGGGTGGTCTGATAGAAGTCTACAAGATTATGAGGGGCATGGACAGAATGGATGGTCAGAAGCTTTTTCCCAGGTTGGAAGAGTCAATTACTAAGGGGCATAGGTTTAAGGTGTGAGGGGCAAGGTTTAAAGGAGATGTATGAGGATGGTTTTTTTACACAGAGGATGGTCGGTGCCTGGAACTTGCTGCCGGGGGAAGTCGTGGAAGCAGATACGATAATGACTTTTAAGGAGCATCTTGACAAATACATGAATAGGATGGGAATGGAGGGATATGGTCCCCGGAAGGGTAGGGGACTTTAGTTCAGTCGGGCAGTATGGTCAGTGCAGGCTTAGAGGGGCGAAGGGCCTGTTCCTGTGCTGTAATTTTCTTTGTTCTTTGTTCTAATCAGGCTGCCAGCTAAAGTAAGGAAAAGGGAAAATCCATTACATCCAAGCCAGAGCAGGTAAGGATCAGAATACTGACAAAAGAAAATTAAGTGAATCCATTGATCGAAATGATGTGACATATTTTGATTTTTATTGTTCTCAGGGAGGATTCTCCGTTGAGTTGGACAAAGGCAAGCTTTATCTACAGCAGTTACCATGATTCTTTACTAAAGAAAGTGGCAAAATGATTTGCATCTTCACCTCAATAAGTATTTCAACTTTGGAAGGAATTGCATATGAAAAAGGCAAACTCCACTTCAGATGAGATGGGGGTAGTAGGCAGTGCACTCATGAAGGTTTTCAGACCACAGTGGAGTGATGAGTGCCTTTGTACCTGAGAAAAAAAGCTAAGGCAGGCTTTAATCTTGTAACCATGCCTGAAACCAGAAAATGTTCCAGGACTAACACCCCTCAGTTTATTGAAAACAAAATTCACAAAACAGATATGTTTGAGAGTGACAGAATAACCACAAATGTGAATTATCAATAGGCAGAAAAAGAGAAGGAAATTTTGCATTTATATAGCACTTTTCACAACCACAGGACATTCCAAAACACTTCTGTCACTGTTGCAATGTAGGAAATGCAGCAAACAACTTGTACACAGCAAATAAAAGGGAAAATGCTGGAAAATAACAGCAGGTCTGGCAGCATCTGTAGGGAGAGAAAAGAGCTGACGTTTCAAGACCAGATGACCCTTTGCCAAAGTTAAAAGGCATAGAAAGTGGGAGATATTTATACTGCAGGATGAGGGAATGAAAGATGAGTCATAGCCAGAGGAATAAGGGGAAAGGTGCTAATGGCAGTCCATAGAGAGAATAGAAGGTGTGAATGGCCAAATGGCAGAGAAGCTGAAATCAGAGGGTAAGCTGTGACAGATGAAGATCCTGTTGTTGTGAGACTTATCACTCTGTCCACCCCAGTCTGCCAGCATCTCCACATCATAGATGAAGATGTGGTGGGAGGGGGGAGAGAGGTAAAATTGAGAAAAAGGGGGAAAGGAGAAGCAATAGGGGAGTATAAGGTAAGGAAAGGGGATAAAATAGGGGGAAAGAGCTGGGGGAAGAAAAATAAAGAAAGACAACAAAGAAATAAAAGGGAGAGAACAGTTAAAAATAAAATGAAATGAAAACAAAAGGGTCGAGGTGGGATAGAGCTAATCATCTGAAGTTGTTGAATTCGATGTTGAGACCAGAAGGTTGTAAAGTGCCTAGCCGGAAGATGAGATGTTGTTCCTCCAGTTTGCACTGAGCTTCACTGGAATATTGCAGCAAGCCAAGGACAGACATGGGAGCAGGATTGTGTGTTAAAATGGCAAGCAATGGGAAGATCAGGGTCCTGATTGTGCACAGTAGATTCCAGCATCCACAGTAATTTGCTTTTATTTTGTACACAGCAGCTCCCATAAACAACTCTGTGATAATGACCAGCTCATCAGTTTTGTCATATTGATTGCAAGATATGTGATAACCAAAACCTCAGGAATGCCTCCTCCGCTTTCCTTCAAGGTACTGCCACAGGATCTTTCATGTCCACTTCAAAGAACAAAGAACAATACAGCACAGGAACAGGCCCTTCGGCCCTCCAAGCCCGCGCCGCTCCCAGGTCCAGGATTGAATCCTGAATCCAGGATCCCCGCCCAATTTTCCAGCCTATCTACATACCAATATCCTATCCACCGAGCTGTCCCTCACAGCTACGATGCTTTGTTCATCACAACCTATTAACTCACCCCCACCCCCCCATTCCAGACCATGTGATCTCCAGGGAGAGGCGAAAACCCAGAGTGAAAACCCCAGGGCCAATATGGGGAAACAAAATCTGGGAAATTCCTCTCCGACCCCCTGAGGCGATCGAAACGAGTCCAGGAGATCACACTGGCCCTGATCGGAAAATGCTTCCCAACCCTATTCATTTCCACTTCCACGAACACCATATGAATTCCCTGCCCCCGAGACAGGTTCCTAACTATCCGCAGTCTCGCTCTGTACTGGCACCAGCAAGATGATCATAGAATGAAGCCTTGAAACGAGAAACAAGGAACAATTAGCCCGCGCCGCTCCCTGGTCCAAACTAGACCACTCTTTTGTATCCCTCCATTCCCATTCCGTTCATATAGCTGTCTAGATAAGTCTTAAACGTTCCCAGTGTGTCCTCCTTCAGAGGAAGGAGAGGGGTGGAATTCTCCCAAAAGATCTCTGTGTCATAACGGCAAGAATACGGGGTGATGCTCTTCCCCGTACATCTCCCATGCTCAGTCACTTTTTCAGAGAGTTACATAGAATATAAGAATTAGGAGCAAGAGTAAGCAATTTGGCCCCTCGAGACTGCTCCACATTCGTTAAGATTATAACTGATCTATTCGTGGACTCAGCTCCACTTACCCGCCCACTCACCATAAACCTTAATTCCTTTACTGTTTAAAAATCGAACTATCTTTGCCTTAAAATCATTCAATGAGGTAGCCTTGACTGCATCGCTTGGCAGGGAATTTCACAGATTCACAACTCTCTGGGTGAAGAAGCTCTTCCTCAACTCAGTCCTAAATCTGCTTATTTTGAGGCCATGCCCCCCAGTTCTAGTTTTACCCACCAATGAAAACAACTTCTCTGTTTCTATCTTATCTATTCCTTTCATTATTTTACATATTTCTATAAGATCCCTCCTCATTCTTCTGAATTCCAATGAGTATAGCCCCAGCCTTCTCAGTCTCTCATCATAAGCCAACCCTCTCAATTCCAGAATCAACCAAGTGGATCTCCTCTGTACCCACTCCAGTGCTAATACATCCTTTCTCAAGTAAGGAGATCAAAGCTGTACACAGTACTTCAGGTGTGGCCTCACCAGCACCTTATACAGCTGCAGAGTCACAGAGGTTTACAGCATGGAAACAGACCCATCTTGTCCATGCCGCATTTTTTAACCCCTAAGCTAGTCCCAATTGCCCGCGTTTGGCCCATATCCCTCTATACCCATCTTACCCATGTAACTGTCTAAAAGTTCTTTAAAAAACAAAAGTTTTGCACCGGTACTGGGGAGGGGGCTAAACATACCAGTGAGCCTGGCTTCAGAGCGCTCGGGCACCATTGCACAAGTGCGCCCCGACCTCGCAGTGCACTGGGAGACCCCTAGCCTCACCTCATGTACAGGTTGCTGGCATTGAGGTATCTGTGCTTTCCTGATGCATCCTCCTGCCCCGACCCCCAACATGCCCCCCATCAGACTGCCTTCACTATTCACCCCAGCATTACCTCCCTGTCAGAACCCCTTCCTCACATAGCACCCCTGCCATGGCTCCCATCAGGCTTCATCCCTTGGCACTGCCCAGATACACTGGCAGTCCCCAACTGGCACACTGGCGGTGACCAACCGGCACTGCCGGGCTGTCTGGTGGCCACTGCCAGGCATTGCTAGTTAGGCACTGCCGGTGTGTCAGGCATGTCCCAGCAGGTGGTCACAGCCTGCTGGGCACCGTCCAGCCATGTCCCCGGCCACCCGGAGGATTCTGTGGCCTTTGAGCCCCGCAGCATGGCAATCGCGCCAGGTCTCCATTAGTGGAGACCAGTAGTGATTCTTGCCAATATTGCGCCGTGCCCAAAGGCTGGTGAATTCCGTACACTGGGATTTGAATGGGCTATCCTTATTTAAATGCTATTTTAAATATGGCTGGAGAATTGGCCCCAGGGTCTCAGTTTAACACTTGCTCTGAAAGACAGCACCTCCAATAGTACAGTAAAGTACTTCCTGAAGTGGGATTTGAACCTGGGGTTGAACCAACACAGAGATAAGATTGCTACAAATGGAGCTAAGGCTGATACATACAGTTCAATTAGATGGCAATAGTTCAAATGTTCCTGATGAAGTCTCATTTTACCAATAACTGGAATGTGAAACAAAGCAAACTGTGAGCATAGCCCACCAATGAAACATTTCATTGACATAACATCACCTTTAGCCCAAATTCCAGATAGACTCCCTTTGGATTGGAAGCCCAGGTTTAGAGAGAAGATTTTCGTTTTGATAAGGACAAGAAAGACACATTGAACAAATCCTTTAACCTATAAAATCATTCAATGCATGTCTGGAGTGCTACAATTCTTTTTCATAATTGCTGACATACAGTTACTCTTTTGCTGCTGGCAATAAGTGTTTATAACATGCTGTTATGGATCATTCATCTGACAGGCTGGATACTGTTAAAAGAATTCAAGCCACTGACCTTTTTGCCATTCCACACTGAGTCATTAGGAATTCAATATAATGTACAAATATTAGTAGAGCTGTTCCTCGGTAATTCAGAGTCTACCCATGAAAGGAATAAAGACCTTTGGGGTTTCTTGTCTACTTGGAAGTATTATGGCCAATGTCGCAGTGCAGATTTCATCAGGTAAATTGGTATCTCAAGGCAAAGTTTTTATTCTGGGACATTTGTGTATTTTTGTCTAACTCGCAGAATTGTTACAGTGAGCAGGAGGCTATACAGCCCATCGTGTTTGCACTGGCTCTCCGAATGAGCATTGTGACTTAGTGCCATCTCCCTGCCTTTTCCCCTTAACCCTGCACGTGTCTGTTCAAATAATCTAATGTCCTCTTGAATGCCTCAATTGAACCTGCCTCCACCATACTCCCAGGTATTGCATTCCAGACCCTAACCACTCATTGTGTGAAAACGTTTTTTTCTCACATCACATTTGCTTCTTTTGAAATTGCTTAACAGTTTCTCTCTGTCTACTCTGTCCAGCCCCTGCATAATTTTGAACACCTCCATCAAATCTCCTTTTTGCCTTCTCCTCTCCAAGGAGAACAACCCCAAACCTCCAATCTATCCTCCTAATTAGTTTCTCGTTCCTGGAATCGTTCTTCTAAACCTCTTCTACACTCTCTTCAATGCATTCACATCCCTCCATAATGGTACCCAGAACTGTACACAATATTCCAACTGAGGTCTAACTAGTTTCTTATACAAGTTCAGCATAACCTCCTTGCTCTTGTACAATGTGCCACATGCCATTATTAATAAAGCCCAGGATACTTCATGCTTTATTAACTGCTCTCTTCACCTGCCCTGCCACTTTCAATGACTTCTGCACATATACAACCAGGTTCCTCTGCTCTGTCACACCCTTTAGAGTTGTACCCCTTATTTTGTATTGTCTCTCCATGTTCTTCCCAGTCCGCTGACACAATTGTCTGCATGGAACTTTATCTATCATCTATCTGCTCACTCCACCAATTTGTCTATGTCCTTCTAAAGTTCTGCACTGTCCTCTTCACAGTTTACAATACTTCCAGGTTGGTATCATCCACAAACTTTGAAATTGTCCTTTGCACACCAGGATCTAGATCATTAATGTATATCAGGAATAGTAAGGGTCCCAATACTGACAGCACTATGAACATTCCTCCGGCCTGAAAAATATCTATTGACCATTACTCTCTGTGTCCTATTGCTCAGCCAATTTTGTATCCATGTTGCTACGGTCCCTTTAATTCCATGAGCTATAGCTTTGCTCACAGGTCTGTTGTGTACCATTGTATCAAATGCCTTTTGAAGTCCATGCACCATATCAACAACATTACGCTCATCATCCTTCTCTGCCACCTCTTCAAAAATCTCCAACAGGTTAGTTAAACAGCGATTTTCTAACTTTTCTCTCATGATGTTGTTGACGTGGTGTACATTGACCTAATAATCATTAACAATTCAACAAAACTACAAGTTATGGTTTTGAAACTCTTTTCATTGCATGCGACCATTTATCACTGAATTGTACATTTTATTAAATTATTTTAAAAAGTTAAACAGTCTTCTGAGAAAATTGAGCAACTTGCAGTCATAATTATTATCTTGAAGCAAATGGTGTGGACCGGTTGGAGTTTATTTTGGTGCTATATTGGTGCTTTGCGAACAAAACAAACCTGTTTCAAAGTCTGAGGAGAGCATTTTAGGTCCAACATGCCGATGTTGGCACCTGTCTGATTTATTACATTTTGGTATAGGAGCAGGATAGGAGCATAAACTGGCATGAGACACAAATCTTGATCTGTGACAATTATGATGGCAGACTAAAGTCTGGTATGAATGGAGAGAGAGTCTAATGACTTATTCTGCTCCAAAATATTGGCCTAATGGCACAATATTCAGTTAAAAGAAGTGATGAAACTGGCCAAAAAAGTGAACATGGTAAGAAGTCTCACAACACCAGGTTAAAGTCCAACAGGTTTATTTGGTAGCAAATACCATAAGCTTTCGGAGCACTGCTCCTTCGTCAGATGGAGTGGAAATGTGCTCTCAAACAGTGCAAACAGACAAAATCAAGTTGCAGAATACTAATTAGAATGCAAATCCTACAGCCAGCCAGGTCTTAAAGGTACAGACAATGTGGGTGGAGGGAACAAAGGACGAAGGAGCAGTGCTCCGAAAGCTTATGGTATTTGCTACCAAATAAACCTGTTGGACTTTAACCTGGTGTTGTGAGACTTCTTACCGTGTTCACCCCAGTCCAACGCTGGCATCTCCACATCAATAAAGTGAACACAGGGAAGGGGATTCTCCCAAGCCCCCGCCAGTATGTTTTGATGAGGGGCACAGTGGGAGAATAAGGCTGGAGGTCCAGAAATTCGGATGCAGATGAACGCCCAACCCTCTGCTGTGTCAGTAGGAAAACACACCGGCATCAAACACATTCAGAACAACACAGTGGGCAGATGTCGGGACTCATCTGATGGCCTAGTGGTATTAATCCGGACTATTAATCCAAAAACTCAGCTAATGTTCTGGGGGGCTAGGTTCAAATCCCGCCACGGCAGATGATGAAAGTTGAATTCAATAACAAATATCCAGAATTAAGAATCTTCTGATGACCATGAAACCTTTGCCAATTGTCAGAAAAACCCATTTGGTTCACTCATGTCCTTTAAGGAAGGAAATCAGCCGTCCTTACCTGGTCTGGCCTACATGTGAATCCAGAGCCACAGCAATGTGGTTGACTCTCAGCAGCCCTTGGGCAATTTGAAATGGCTAATTAATGCGGGCCAGCCAGCAAAGCCCATGCCCCATGAATGAAATTTTAAAAAATATCTGGGGCTGTCTCCGGAATCTGGGATGGAGGCTGTCTGCAGCCCTGGATCTTGGAACACCACAGCACTGGTTTGGAATTTCATCTGCAGGTGAACCTTCCAGATTAGGCTTCCTGGAGGGGATCCATCTTCCAGCCTCAGAATGTTCCCGGAGATCCACCTGCATTTTCAGGAAGTCCACCTTCCTCTTTCAATGATGGCTCAGTGATGTGGGACGCTTTCTCAATATGGTACCTGGACACAATGGAGGACTACATGTCATCTAGACCTGCCCCACCACTGATTGTGGTGTGGAACACCCTGTTGCATAATTAATTAGATTGTAACTCAGAGATTTGTCCTGTTTTCCTGTCAGCCTCCGCGATGGGAAACAATCCACATTCCCACCCCCAGCATGGAACTTAGTCTCAAAATGGAGAGTTCCACTCTGGGATGTTTTGCTGTGTTTAACGTATGGCTTAATACGAACAGTTGACAATTGTAGCAGAAGGCAAAGAAAATCAAATTTGATGTGTCACTCATAAATCTAGGGCATAATTTTTCTGGCCCAGTGCACTGCTTGGGTAGCGCAGCAGGCCTGGAAATTTAAGCAGGGGGGTAAAAATGGGATTTGCACCCAGCTGGTCGCAATCTTCCCAGTCCATTTTTTAACAGCATAATCAGCCTCGTGCCCGGGAACAGCACAAGGCTGATTACCATATGCAGAAACTGCTCTGCATCTCTTCAGCAAGTCTGGGATGGTATTGTCCGGGCTTGCTAGAGTTTCTGCCCCCACCGGTGGAGGTCCACACTAGCTGGGATCACAAATGGTCCACAGCAAAGGGGACCTGGCATGATGACATCACTGGTGGGACAAGAGGCCGTTGAGAGCCGCCCTAGGACGTCGGGGGCAGGGGGGTGCCCCTTGGGCAGTGCCAGCAGGCACTGGGCAGTGCCAAAGGGGTGCGGCCTGAGGGGGCATGGCCAGATGGGGGCAGAGCCAGACCAGGGATGCGGGGAGGAAGGACGGAAGGAAATAGGGGCACCTCTGCTTTGGCAGGAGGGGGTGTGGAGACTCCTGTGAGGTCGGCGCTTGGAGGCCATCCATTGGGAATCGGGGTGGAGGGGAGAATCGGAGACTGGCCATTAGGGATCGGTGAAGGGGGGGGTTGGAGACTGGCCATCAAGGATTGGCAAGGGGGCCATTGGGAGGTTAGGGCCAGCCATCAGAGGTTGGCACTGACCATCAGGAGGCTGGGTCTGGCTATTGGGGGGCCGGCCATCAGGGGTGGGGGGGAGGGAAGGAGGGGGTGTTTGGGGGCCAGCAATCAGGTGACTGGCGGATCAGGAGGGAGACAATGAGAATGGAAGCACTTGTCAACCCATCACCCGGTATACTGGGAGATCGGTGCATACGCACTAGCCCCTCTGTGGTCTGTGCCAGTCTATCAGTCGGGATTAGGCCCTATCCCCACCAGCATAAATTCCCTGATGGAATCTGTAGTGTACAGAGTTCCATAAGTTCATTCCATCCCAAGCTCAACCAAAAAATAGCCAGGAAAAACACTCGTATTCCCACCCGTTAGGGCCTCATTTTACAATTTTCAGTCTAAATGCTGGGCGGATTTGAAACTGGGACTGTTTCAGATCCGACCTTTAGACTCGTTCTCAGGCACCCCCATACGCACTTTGCCTGCAAAAATATCAGTAATTCTGAACCACACTGCAGAAGCCTGTGGGCAGGGCTTAACGCACCCAAAATCCTGCAGCTCCGATCGGAGTCTCCGACTGTGCATGCTCCCCTGCCACATCGCTCCCGGGCTGGATAATGCCTCCCCCCGGCTTCCACAGATATTGCCCCCCCCACAACATTACTGACCCCCTTATCCCCCTACCCCCTCCACCACCCAGACCGATCGCGGCCCCTTGCCCCCTTCCCCCCCACCGATCCCATGCAGAGTGGCAGCGGACCCGCCCTCCTCCCCCACCGATTACACACAGAATAGCAGTGGACCCCCCCCCTTTCCCCTCACTGAGCAGAGGCAGCGGACCCCCCCTGACCATCCCCTGTCCCCCCTGCACCCCCCCACCGATCTGAGTGGAGCCATCTGATCCACCTCCGTCCCTCCCCCATCAGTGATCTGAGTCAGAGAGCCGCTGGAAGCTCTGAACTTACCTCCTCAGGAGCTGGAGCACCCGAATCGGACCTTTGTGGACCATGTCTGTTTCGTGCTGAATCTGGACGGGTGAGCGCGGTGGTAAAGGGGGAAGTGCCAGTAAGTTTGCATTTAAATTGACGTCATGCCCGTTTCAGGCACGGTCCCGACGGTGGCCATTTTTGGCCCTTGGTAAAGGGAGAACCGGCGTGGAGTTGGGCACGGATTGCGCTACTTGCCTCACGCCCGACTTTACCAAGTTTTCATGCCCGAAAACAGGCGCAACCTGATGGTAAAATCAGGCCCTTAGAATGGGATTTTATGGCCTCACTTGTCCCGAAACCATAAAATCCCACCCGAGGTCAATGGACGTTCCCAGTGTCCGCCCCCCACCCACTCCGATTTTCGTGGCACGTCGGTCAGTAAAATTCCAGCCTTAGTTTTTTTGGAGGAAAACCATGTCACAGCTGCAGGGAAATGCATGAGGAAATATTTAATCTCTATTTATTTTAAAGATAAACAGATAGGTAATGTTAATTTATTGAAGAATTCCTTTGCAGGCATTCCTCAATGTTTTGATCCCAAATAGTAATGGTTGATATCGGCATATATCTCTATCAAGATAAACTTAAAACACATCCGCAGCAGTGCCTATGATTATTTGCAGCAAAAGTGAATCATTTTATAGTAGATGGTCAGTTTACAGGGCACTAGCCTCAGTAAGTCAAAGCTGGAATGGAGAAAGAGTCATAGAACATAGAACATAGAAAAACAATACAGGCCCTTCAGCCCACAAAGTTGTGCCAAACATGTCCCTACTTTAGCGATTACTAGGCTTACCTATAACCCTCTATCTTACTAAGTTCCATGTACTTATCTAAAAGTCTCTTAAAAGATCCTATCGAATCCGCCTCCACCACCGTTGCCGGCAGCCCATTCCATGCACCCACCACCCTCTGAGTGAAAAACTTACCCCTGACATCTCCTCTGTACCTACTCCCCAGCACCTTAAACCTGTGTCCTCTTGTGGCAACCAGTTCAGCCCTAGGAAAAAGCCTCTGACTGTCCACTCGATCAATACCTCTCAACATCTTATACACCTCTATCAGGTCACCCCTCATCCTTCGTCTCTCCAAGGAGAAAAGGCCGAGCTCACTCAACCTATCCTCAGAAGGCATGCTCCTCAACCCAGGCAACATCCTTGTAAATCTCCTCTGCACCCTTTCTATGGCTTCCACATCCTTCCTGTAATGAGGCGACCAGAACTGAGCACAGTACTCCAAGTGGGGTCTGACCAGGGTCCTATATAGCTGCAACATTATCTCACGACTCCTAAACTCAATTCCTCAATTGATGAAGTCCAGTACACCATACGCCTTCTTAACCACAGCCTCAATCTGCACAGCTGCTTTGAGCATCCTATGAACTCGGACCCCAAGATCGTTCTGATCTTCCACACTGCCAAGAGTTCTTCCATTAATATTATATTCCGCCATCCTATTTGACCTGCCAAAATGAACCACCTCACACTTATCTGGGTTGAACTCCATCTGCCACTTCTCCACCCAGTCTTGCATCCTATCAATGTCTCGCTGCAACTTCTGACATCCCTCCACACTCTCCACAACACCTCCAACCTTTGTCTCATCAGCAAACTTACCAACCCACTGCACAAACTTACCAACCCACTGCACAAACTTACCAACCCACTGCACAAGTTCCAGTAGGATAGCACAGAATCACAGAATCCTACAGTGCAGAAGAGCCTCTTCGGCCTATCGCATCTGCATCAACGCATTGAATTGAGTTGAATTCATTGAATTTAATTGATTTATTTTTGTCACATGTATTGGGATACAGTGAAAATTATTGTTTCTTGTGAGTTATAAAGACAAAACATACTGTTCATAGAGTACAAAGGGCGAAGGAAAGGAGAGGGTGCAGAATATAGTGTTGCAATTACCGATAGGATAAGAAGAAAGATCAGCTTAATATGTGATAGGGCCATTCAAAGGTCTGATGGCAGCAGGGAAGAAACTGTTCTTGAGTCATTTGGTATGTGTTTTCAGACTTTTGTATCTTTTTCCCAACGGAAAAAGGTGAAAGAGAGAATGTCTGGGGTGAGTGGGGTCTTTGATTATGCTGGCTGCTTTCCCGAGGCAGCGGGTTCGAGTCAGGATAAACTACTTGGAACTTACAGTGGACACAGAGACCATGGTTTAGATAGGATATATGTCTCTCTGTCATGCCTTAGCCTATGAACAGAGCTGGAGGGACATTCCTTCAGGGACATAGCCCTTTTTTTGTATTCCTGTCATAGAGTCTCAGCTTCTGACTGTGCATAGCAGGAAACCATGACCATGTTATCTTCAATTTTCCTTCCATTAAATTGACTTTGTTGTTTCTTTGTCCACTTGTCTAAGTTCCTTGCCCTTAGGGTTTACACAGGGAAAATGCCATCGCTGTTCCTCTCTGAAGGCCAGAATATGGAGAAAACAAATTACCATCATATGACACAAAACTGGAAAGCCCTGTGGCAGATGAGTTACTTACAAGGTTGTACTTGATGACCTTGACTTCATGAATTGTATCACAGGATTACAACTCTGCCTCTGCATTGGCTACACCACAGGAGTCCTACTAGCAAGGGCACCAATCAGAGCTAACTGTGCACGGACACCACTTGATATAGGAGAGGGGAGTTATTGGAAAATATTTCAATGGTTATCTTTTGCGATGACTGTATCTTAGAAACTTAGAAACCCCACAGCACAGAAAGAGGCCATTCGGCCCACCGAGTCTGCACCGACCACAATCCCACCCAGGCCCCACCCCCATATCCCTACACATTTACCCACTAATCCCTCTAACCTACGCATCCCAGGACACGAAGGGCAATTTTAGCATGGCCAATCAACCTAACCCGCACATCTTTGGACTGTGGGAGGAAACCGGAGCACCCGGAGGAAACCCACGCAGACACGAGGAGAATGTGCAAACTCCACACAGACAGTGACCCAAGCCGGGAATCGAACCCAGGTCCCTGGAGCTGTGAAGCAGTAGGGCTAACCACTGTGCTACCATGCCGCCCTACTTGTACTTGAATAAACCACTATAGTCTTCATTAGGGATGAGCAATAAATGCTGGCCAGCCAGCGACGCCCATGTCCCATGAATGAATTGAAAAAAAAAATGATCTTTCCACTTCATGATTCACGGAGTTAAACCCATAGAATCTATAGAATTCTACAATGCAGAAGGAGGCCATTCAGCACATCGAGTCTGCACCAACCACAATCCCACCAAGACCCTATCCCCATAAACCCATGCATTTATCCTAGCTAGTCCCCCTGACACCAAGCGGCAATTTAGCATGACCAATCCACCTAACCCACACATCTTTGGACTGTGGGAGGAAACTGGAGCACCCGGAGGAAAACCACGCAGACACGGGGAGAACATGCAAACTCCACACGGACAGCGACCCAAGCCGAGAATCGAACTCAGGTCTCTGGCACTGTGAGGTAGCAGTGCTAACCACCATGCCACCTCAATGATTCAAGATGGTTTCTATGTCTCAATAGAACTAAAGGATATGGGAGAACAAAACCCCAGTTTTAACTTAATCAGCCAAGTATAAGTTGGTGGAGTTAAGTTGGTCACCTGTTTTACACTCCATCGATAAGAGGGAAGTATCAGACAGTGTCTTAACCTAACATCTAACCCAACCCCATTCCTGCCAGGTCATCTAACTTACAATTGGGGTTCAGGTGCTTTTCCGATCATGCATGCAGCTAAAGGGGGTGATCTTAATTGTAATATTGACTGAAAAATGGGTTGTAACAAATGGACCACCTGTTTCAGAAGGTATCTGATTTTTCTTTTCCAATTCTCATTTTTGAGCAGAAATAGAGTAGTCTGCTGCTGTTAAATTTCACTGTTACTGCCAGTGCCAAAAACACAAAACAACTGTGAGAAATCAGCAAAATGCATCAGATAGGGATAAATATATTATAGATTGATGATATTTACCTGGAGATTATGTAAAGGATTCGATTGACGCTGTAAGTTTTGATTTACTAGAATCAAGTGGAATGAATATTTTGATCAATGATATTGCCCGAGATGCAGGGGAATCGAGAGCCCAAGAGAAGGGCATAGCTAGATGATGCCTCTGTGATAGAGAAAAGATTTACTGGGCAGATGTCTAAATGAACAACAATACTGGTAAAATAGTTTGATACAGCAGTAGAACGGACACACTGGGTGACTGACTGATGAATAGCTAAAGACATTAACAACCGATAATTGATATAAACTGTGGGCAGATTTTCTGACAGGACTGGAAACTCCCACCAATATCAACTGGCTTTTTTGCCTGTTCTACACATTTTCTAGTCCCACATAACAATTTCTGCCATGGGAGGAACTGGAAAATTCCAGCCTCACAATGGGCTTGTTGACTGAGTTTGGAGACACATGTGTCCCAAAAAACCATGCAACTGATCAGGGAAACAGCATGGAATTGATTGTGGGAGAAACAATCCTCCATATGCTCTAAGGCAGTGGTTAGCACTGCTACCTCATAGTGCCAGAGACCTGAGTTCGATTCTCGGCTTGGGTCACTGTCTGTGTGGAGTTTGCACGTTCTCCCCGTGTCTGCGTGGGTTTCCTCCGGGCGCTCCGGTTTCCTCCCCCAGTCCAAAGATGTATGGGTTAGGTGGATTGGTCATGCTAAATTGCCGCTTGGTGTCAGGGGGACTAGCTAGGATATAAGGACTTCTCCCCATGATCTGACCAAAGAACTTGACATATTATAGGACATGTTCTTGTATATAAAGGAGAATTTCAGTAGGACAATGAATCCTTCTAAATGATAAAGAATTCCAGATCCATCCCAGAAAAAAGATTTAAGGGACATGGTTTGGTGGTTGACAGTGAGGCTGAGTGTCTTGTGTTACAGGAAGATATAGACGAGATGGTCAAATGGGCGGATAAGTAGCAGATGGAATTTAATCCTGAAAAGTGTGAGGTGATCCAAGGAGTAATGAAAGGAGTAATTTGACAAGGGATTTTACTATGAAAGGTCTGACACTGGGAGGTTCTGAAGAACAAAGGGACCTTGGCGTGTTTGTCCATAGATTTCTGAAGGCGGAAAGGCAGGTTAATAGGATGGTGAAAAAGGTATGTGGCATACTTGCCTTTATCAATCAGGGCATAGATTACAAAAGCAGAGAGGTCATGATGGAGTTGTATAGAACTTTGGTGAGGCCACAGCTGGAGTACTGTGTGCAGTTCTGGTCACCACATTATAGGAAGGACGTGAATGCACTGGAGGGGGTGCAGAGGAGATTCACAAGGATGCTGCCTGGGATGGAACATTTAAGTTATAAAGAGAGTTTGGATAGGCTTGGATTGTTCTCATTGGAGCAGAGAAGACTGAGGGGCGACTTGATTGAGGTGTTCAAGATTATGAGGGGCATTGACACAGGGTGGATAGGGAGCAGCTTTTCCCCTTAGTTGAAGGATCAGTTACGAGGGGACACAAGTTAAAAGTGAGGGGTGGAAAGTTTAGGGGGAATTTGAGGAAAAGCTTTTTTACTCAGAGGGTGGTGACGGTCTGGAATGCACTGTCTGGGAGGGTGGTGGAGGCGGGATGCCTCACATCCTTTAAAAAGTACCTGGATCAGTACCTGGCATGCCATAACATTCAAGGCTATGAGTCAAGTGCTGGCAAGTGGGATTAGGTGGACAGGTCAGGGCCTTTCATGCGTCAGTGCAGACTTGGTGGGCCGAAGGGCCTCTTCTGCACTGTAGGATTCTGTGATTCTGTTTGGGTGGACTACAGTGCAGTAGACAGTGAACAAAAAGACTCTCAGCAGCAGATCCATGTTGACTTTAGCCTAACACTCTTGGGTAGTTCGAAAAGTCTGTGTAACAAAGCATGGCACTGAAAAGAAAAGAGAAAGAAGTTTTATCATGGAGTTCTCCAGGGGTTGGTGTTCAGACCCTTGCTTTCCCTGATATACATAAATGACCTGGACCTTGGTGTACAGGGTTCATTTCAAAATTTGTGGATAATACAAAACTTGGAAGTATTGTGAACTGTGAGGAGGATACATCGACAGGTCATTGAATGGGTGGACATATGACAGATGAAACTTAATGCAGAGAAATGTGAAGAGATATATTTTAATAGGAAGTGTGCAGAGAGACAAAATAAAATAAAGGGTGCAATTTTAAAGGGGGCATTGGGACAGGGGGACCCCAGTGTATATGTGCACAAATCATTGTAGGTGATAGGACAGGTTGGGAGTGTGGTTAGTAAAACATGGCAATCATCACATCCCATATGCCCCGCACCCACCCTGATGCCAGACACCATCATTCCTGACTCCCAGGCGACAGAGAGCAGACTCCAAGACCACTGCCACTGACCACGATATTTTTGACCTCCCAAAACCCCAGTGAGTAAAGACATTGGTGCTCGACCGCTGACCTCATCTTACTCCCACCCTCCCTGACTATCCCCACAATCGCAATCAGTGACCTCGCCCGAGTAAATCCCATTTTTGACCTCTCTCATGATTTCGCATCCTTTATGGGAATTATGCCCACGGCTAACACATAGCCACATAAAACAGGGGCTCCTTCAATATGAAAATGAGTGTCAGAGAAGCCATGACTAGAACCAAAGTGATGAATAAAAATTGAGACAGACCATACTTAGCTGCCCAGTAAATCAGCATATTAATCGTGTGGAAACGTCCATTTGGTCCAAACTGAGTCAGGCCAGTTGGATATTCTATAATTGCTCTTCCAATGCAAAAAGAAAACAGAAGTATAATGCAATATATCTTTCTGAGATACTTGTGCTGAGAAATTCAATTGCTCTCAGACTATAAAGGCTTTTCAAAATGGCAAACTTTCCTTCAACCAATAAATAGCTATTTTTGCAGTATGTTTTCTTCCCATTGTCCCGACCTGACTTTAAAAAAAAAACTGCCCAGGACAAAAGAAAGAAAAAATGATTTAAGTGCCTTGTTTTGATATGGACTCACAAAGCACTTGACTGATTTCTAATTCCTCCCAACTGGCACAATTTGAATCCATCAGTTGTAAGACTGTCATATCTGTATACGCTTATTTATATTACAGAGATGGTTGAACCAGTCATAGGAATGCTTTGAAAGACTCTTTCAGGATTAGTGTGGGTGACCACAGCATTTCTAATCTCTTGATGTTGATGGGTTTATTCTTTGCTTCCCTGAGGCACTGTGGACAAGGTATGGAAAAGCACTGTGCCACACAGACATCAGGAGGAACCAGTGACATTTGCCAACTGTCAAAACTTGTCCTGTTGGCATCTGGGCTAATTAGAGTCAAATTCTAATTTATGAAAGTCGCCTAATGGAATTCCAATAAGCCTGTGGCAAAAAAGTGACAAACAAGAGTGCTGCATTTTTGAAGGGCTCAAGAATGATGTGCAGAGAGTTCTGACAGGCAGTTCCAGGAAAGCCAAATAAACTGATCTTTCCAACAGTAATTTCAACATTTTCCAGTGCACGTGACATGAAAAATAAAAGCAATTATCAAGGTTGCTCACTTGCATATGCTTTATAATGTATGTTTTAATTCATTTGTGTTCATAAGCCTTGTCCTGCTGATATATACAGGTGTTGTGATATGATGACATATTCTTGAATTGCTGTCTATCATTACCATCTGAGCAAGATTGATGTTGGAGTCCCATGACTTGTACTCAGTCAGCAGGTAGCAGCTTTAAGGATCAGGTGTACTAAGCTCCTAGTGAAAATGATCTGTATATAAACTTAGCTTCAAATAAAGAACCTAATTATTGTTTCACCAATCCTTTAAGTAACTTAACTCCAAAGAAAGGAAGAATGTAACATGGTGGCAGCGTGATATCATGGCATTTGAAGATTTGAATGATCATAATTCAAGCCTCAACCCCTTCACATTCAGCAGAAGAAAAGAGCTGCTGTAAAAGTAACACAACCATCAAGCCTTACCGTGTATAAGGATTTTACTACTCTGCAGGGATTTTACACGCACCTACCTTCATTCTGGAATTCAGCTTACTCCAGGCAGCAGACACCAGGTCCCAGTCAGGTCATTCAAATGTGAGGGATCTTAAATAAGAGAAGTCTAGCAGCTGTGTAGTTTGAGCAGGAACAGAAATTAAATAGCAGAGTCTGAAGGGTCTCACTGTAAGCAAACAGTTAAAATATTGCAGGCTGAGCTAAGAAGAAGAATCCACCTAGTGATAGCCAGCAGAAGCCTGCAAAATGTCTTTTTTATTGGGTTTTTTTCACTCTGGAAGTCCTGTAGCCATTTCCACATCAAAATAACTGTTTTGTAGATCGAGCTTAGAGTTAAACTACTAAAGGTCAGTCTCTAATACCACCACTGCTGCAGTCAAGCAGTAACCTATGGCCAGGTAAGACAGTGGCCATGAAAGGTACTGCAACTCAGAGCAAAATTAGCCGTAAAAGAGTGGGAGGAAACTTTAAAAGCTGCCAAAAGTTCCAGATAGCATAAAAATCCCACAAAAACATAAAAGGTGGCCACAAAATTTCCAACACTCAATGGAAAAGTAATGCACCTCCTGTGTGAATTTATACCATTTCAATAACACATCAATCTCTGTATACTGGGCCTCAATATTTATGAACCAGATAAACAAGCCACTAAAATGAAAATTGCCATAAACAATGAAGGCCTCCAGAGACTGAACACATCAGGTTTTCCCAATGACCATCTTAAAAATCCACATAAAATATGGCCAGCACTTAATCACAGAATCCATTGAATCCCTACAGTGCAGAAGGAGGTCATTCGGCCCATTGAGTCTGCTCCGAAATTGCCACAGTAGTATGCAGGGTCAGCATAGCATATATGCAAAACTGGATATCAGTGCAGATAGAAACGTCCTTCCACTTCACACGCTGATACGTATGTACCCACTGAAGTGACAAGTGATGATTCGACCAACTAATGCCAAACGCGCTGCATACAATGGCTCAGAGATTCCATCCCTGGGATCCGTTACACTCAAATATCGCTACAAAAGCTTATCCTGTTCACTCCCGATGTGATGCTGTAGAGTTGCCGGCGTTGGACTGGGATAGGCTCACAACACCAGGTTAAAGTCCAACAGGTTTATTTGGGAGCACAAGCTTTCGGAGCACTGCTCCTTCATCAGGTGAGTGCAAGATTTGTTTCACGAACAGGGCATACTCAATTACAAGATAATGGTTGGAATGCGAGTCTTAACAGGTAATCAAGTCTTTACAGGTACAGACAATGCGAGTGGAGAGAGGGTGAAGCACAGGTTAAAGAGGTGTGAATTGTCTCCAGCCAGGACAGTTAGTGAGATTTTGCAAGCCCAGGCAAGTCGTGGGGGTTACAGATAGTGTGACATGAACCCAAGATCCCGGTTGAGGCCGTCCTCATGTATGCAGAACTTGGCTATCAGTTTCTGCTCGACGATTCTGCGTTGTTGTGTGTCTTGAAGGCCACCTTGGAGAACGCTTACCTGAAGATCAGAGGCTGAATGCCCGTGACTGCTGAAGTGTTCCCCGACAGGAAGGGATGTGTTAAGATGGATTAGCTATGGCACATCTTTGGACTGTGGGAGGAAACCAGAGCACCCGGAAGAAACCCATGCAGACATGGGAAGAACATGGCAAATTCTGCACAGTCACCCAAGGCTGGAATTGAGCCCGGGTCCCTGGCGCTGTGAGGCAGCAGTGCTGATCACTCTGCTGCTGTGCCGCCCTTAAAGATCAGTTATGAGTGAAGCTCAACTTCAGAATACACCATCAGGAATTCAAGTCTTTTGGACAACAACCAACAGAAACCATTGGCAAATTCTTAAGTAGATGCAGAGACCAGTGTGCTTCTGACTTCACAAAAGCTGAGCTAGCAAACAGAAAAATTAAGTTCATGGTAGCCTCTACTCCAAAGGAAGTTTCCAAAAAGCTATCTTGGATGAACCTACAGATTATGTGATGCAAGCTCTGCTATAAAATGGATGCAAGTACAAAATGAAACCAATGGTTAGACAGAGTCTACAGGGCATGCATAATTCATCCGCCATTGGTGCAGCACTCAATGCAGGCACATCCGTAAGAAATGTGGATGATGCAGCCTTATACAAAAACCCAGGTAATGCCCACTTTTAATGCTGCATGCAGGACATGTAACACCAGATGACAATGAATATGCCAGTGCAAAAACAAATGCAAAACCAAGTGTTTTGACATCATGAGAAGCCACAAGAGGCCAGAAGATAGAAAATTCTAAACAGCAAGATCGACAAAATGTCTAGTTAAGCTGTACATTCAGATGCTGAGGGAGACCAGTGCATTCAACAAGGAATAAATTGCTACAGTAGTACGCAGGGTCAGCATAACATATATGCAAAACTAGATACTAGTGCAGGTGTAAACATCCTTCCACTTCACACACTGATACATATGTATTCACTAAGTGACAAGTGATGATTCGACCAACCAATGCCAAACGCGCTGCATACAATGGCTCAGAGATTCCATCCCTGGGATCCGTTACACTCAAATATCGCTACAAAAACTCACCCTGTTCACTCCTGATGTATTACATTGTGGACTTCACAAATACAGAGATCACAGGCCTGCCTATAACCAAGGTCCTGCCCTTGCTCACTATCCACGGTATCGTCAAGATAATGATGAGGACCACAAACCATGAGGAGTACCATTGAAAATCCTGTGTTTACACTGGTACAGGACCACCTAAATCTGCAAAACAGATCATCAGTCAACAGGCTGCACAACACCGTTTGAAGCAAATATGTATACCCATTCCGAACCTGCAAACTTCATACAGCAGAACCAGTGCAGAATTGCTACTTGAGTCATAGAGTCATAGAGGTTTACAGCATGGAAACAGGCCTTTCGGCCCAACTTGTCCATGCCGCCCTTTTTTGTTAAACCCCGAAGCGAGTCCCAATTGCCCACCTTTGGCCCATATCCCTTTATACCCGTTTTACCCATGTAACTGTCTAAATGCTTTTTAAAAGACAAAATTGCACTCGCCTCTACTACTACCTCTGGCAGCTTGTTCCAGACACTCACCACCCTCTATGTGAAAAAATTGCCCCTCTGGACACTTTTGTATCTTTCCCCTCTCACCTTAAACCTATGCTCCCTAGTTTTAGACTCCCCTACCTTTGGGAAAAGATATTGACTATCGAGCTGATCTGTGCCCCTCATTACTTTATAGACTTCTATAAGATCATCCCTCAGTCTTCTACGCTCCAGGGAAAAAAGTCCCAGTCTATCCAGCCTCTCCTTATAACTCAGTCCATCAAGTCCCAGTAGCATCCTAGTAAATCTTTTCTGCACTCTTTCTAGTTTAATAATATCCTTTCTATAATAGGGTGACCAGAACTGTACACAGTACTCCAAGTGTGGCCTCACCAATGTCTTGTACAACTTCAACAAGACGTCCCAACTCCTGTATTCAATGTTCTGACCAATGAAACCAAGCATGCTGCATGCCTTCTTCATCACTCTGTCCACCTATGACTCCACTTTCAAGAAGCTATGAACATGTATCCCCTAGATCTCTTTGTTCTGTAAATCTCCCCAAAGCCCTACCATGAACTGAATAAGTCCTGCCCTGATTCAAACCACCAAAATGCATCACCTCACACTTATCTAAATTAAACTCCATCTGCCATTCGTCAGCCCACTGGCCCAATTGATCAAGATCCTGTTGCAATCCGAGATAACTTTCTTCACTGTCCACTATGCCACGAATCTTGGTGTCATCTGCAAACTTACTAACCATGCCTCCTATATTCTCATCCAAATCATTAATATAAATGACAAATAACAGTGGACCCGGCACTGATCCCTGAGGGACACCGCTGGTCACAGGCCTCCAGTTTGAAATCCTCTACAACCACCGTCTGGCTTCTGTCATCAAGCCAATTTTGTATCAATTTAGCTACCCCACCCTGGATTCCATGAGATTTAACCTTATGCAACAACCTACCATGCGGTACCTTGTCAAAGGCCTTGCTAAAGTCCATGTAGACAACATCAACTGCACTGCCCTCATCTACCTTCTTGGTTACCCTTTCAAAAAACTCAATCAAATTTGTGAGACATGATTTTCCACTCACAAAGCCATGCTGACTGTCCCTAATCAGTCCTTGCGTCTCTAAATGCATGTAGATCCTGTCTCTCAAAATACTTTCAACAACTCATCCACCACAGATGTGAGGCTCACTGGCCTGTAGTTCCCAGGCTTTTCCCTGCAGCCCTTTTTAAATAAAGACACAACATTTGCCACTCTCCAATCTTCAGGCACCTTACTTGTGACTATCGATGATTCAAATATCTCTGCTAGAGGACCTGTAATTTCTTCCCTGGTCTCCCACAATGTCCTGGGATACACTTCATCAGGTCCCGGGGATTTATCTACTTTGATGCGCTTTAAGATTTCCAGCACCTCCTTCCCTGTACTATGTACATTCCTCAAGACATCACTATTTACTTCCCTAAGTTGCCTAACATCCATGCTTTTCTCAACAGTAAATACTGATGAGAAATATTCATTTAGGATCTCACCCATCTCTTGTGGATCTGCACATAGATGACCTTGTTGATCCTTAAGAGGTCCTACTCTCTCCCTTGTTACTCTTTTGGCCTTTATGTATTTGTAGAAGCTCTTTGGATTCTCCTTTGCCTTATGTACCAAAACAATCTCGTGTCCCCTTTTTGCCCTCCTGATTTCTCTCTTAACTCTATTCCTACACCTCCTATACTCTTCCAGGAGTACTAAGCAGACAAGTGCAAATAAAACCTCCCAAGTGACCTCTTGTCATAGTCCCATGAGCACATGATGCATTACTTAACAAACAAGGGAAGGTGAAAGAAGTCCATGATTAGCATGTGGGTCACTCATATCCAAACCTAATCCTTGGACTGAAAGTTTGATTACACTGTTCAAATTTATTGAAATGAAGGAAGCAGGAACGAAGGTCAGTGAAGCTTAATAGCAATAAATGAATCAAATTTTTACAGATTGCCCATGGGTCCTTGTGGCCATGGCCTTCTGGTTGCTTTATTTGAACAGCATCAAAAAGGCCAAGGGTGATCAACCATGTTGCATATCATTCAACTGCTGCCAAGGGGCAGATCTGTGCCTGGGCAATGTCTGGCCAATATCCAAACTCTGAATTCTAGGTGCCTTCAGCTTATGTTTGGTGATGCACATTTCAGGCATACGTTGCCAGGCCTGAGCCTGGATGTGAGTGGAGGCAGGAGGTATTAAATATCGGGACCATTATATAAGGCCATGATAAGACAGAATTTTGTTGACCCAACTGGACTTAACCTGTCCCTAAAAATTCTTACCACCTTGTATGAACAATCATAAATTAAATGTTTCTATCTCGGATTTTACAGCAAGATGGACTAAATTTCTGTGCTATCTGCCGAAGTGCAAAAACCACTATAATATGGTGTCTATGGGGTAGTTTGTCGTCAATTTTGATGCATTGTAAATTAAAACTAAGCTTTTGTCTTTGTTTTATACATCAAATAACATTACTGATTCACCGTGCACTGAGGATATGAAATGTCCTTTTTCCACTGACCCCACAGATATTACAATTTGAAAAATATGTTGTTGCAGTTCTTTTTGATGGCTGTTGGTATTTTAATTTTGGCTGTGCTGAAAAACCCCAGAGGCAATGTATTTCTCTGAGAGATGGGGGTAATTGAATAAAGTTCCACCAGTGGTTTTTAATTGAATGATTCAGTGTCCTTCATATATAGTCCTAATATGTTTCCAGCTGCTGTAACTAAGAGATGCTCCTGTTGTTGCTTACTAAAAGCTCCCAAGACTCTTTTATATTACTGCTCTAATGTGCTTATCTTGTTAAGAATTAGATAGTGACATGAGGTTTTTATATCAAAGGCTAATGAAAACATTAACCTGTAATTGCAATTTGCTTGTGCATGTAGTTACAGCTTACAGCACATCACTAAAATGATAATATTATTTATACATGCTATCAGCCACGGGACATTAAACATTAGTAATTCAAATACTAGTTAAATCTATAGTTGATAAGTTAATATCTTCAACAATAATAACAGTCTCCATAAGGTTCCATAATAATGGAATTAAGGAAAATAAACCTGAAAATTCCAAGTACTCTGCAATGGAAGAAATCTATGCTCTTTGAACAATTTGCTGGCTAATAATTAGATATATCCCACCATTCCTATTGCACATATCATTATCAAGCAAGTAAAAACAGCATGTAGGTCATAAGTGCAGGTCTACTGAAAGATGGTTTCAGTCCTAATGGTGATGTTTCAAGTCCCTCACCATTTCCCATTTTACAGCAATTTTTTTCCAGGGTACTATCTGTCAGGATAATTGGCACATATCATTCACATTGTGTAGCGCAAGCCATATTTGGACCTAAAAATAATTATTGTGACTGGAGTAATCATAGAAGGTATTCATTTTATTAAAGGGAATTGAACATTGCAACGTTATGAAATGGATCAGAAATTGACAGTTAGATGGCTGGAAGAAGTACAGCAACCTTTTCAGATCGACCAATGCTGGTCCATATGGGGATACGGTCCTTTGAAAGCTGTACAGACTTCAGGATACATGTTTACATTGTGGTAGACAAAATTTTAATTTAATTAAAACTTTCTCCTTCGGCCTGCCAGGGCACATTCTCCTCACAGGTCTGACTTGCAGCTGAAGCTGATGTGAGGGTTTGTCACGGCTGTTTTGACAGCCTGGTCAACCTAATCTGAAGCTCTGGTCCCCGCGGTTTGTCAATTATAGTGATAACCCTGCAGCGTGTGCAGCACTCCAGGCACTGAACTGTCAGCCACTTGCTGGGAATGTCAAACCTGCTAGGAGGTATGCTGAGAGATTGTTAAAATTTTAAAGCTGCAATATGCCACAGTGATGCATTGTTGCTGCTTTCTCTACCTTGGTCGCCACCAAGTCAGGTGGGATACCTGCTGGCCAAAATCTGAGAAAGTATTCAATGGAGAGAAAGGATCAGCTCATTCATGCAGGGCAAGATTCTTAATATTCCAATAGTAATTATATTTCAATGATGAACTGCATGAAAAATATAAGATTTATTTATTCTTATAAATTGTAACAGAGGGTGTATTTTAAACAAATATACATTTTTTTTCAGAGAAAGTGGATTTATGGTAGAGCAGGTCTTTGCGTTATAAATCTGTAATTTTATTTTTATATTTGTACCACAGTGCAAAGTGTGCTGCTTTTTAGCATCAAAATTGCTGGTTTATATCTCCTTCCTCTCAGCGTCCACTGCAGATTTTTATTTTCCTTCATTATGAGCTTCTTTTGTCGACAGGCTTCTTTGATTATTGTTAAAAACAGATTCAACATTTTTCTCACTGGTAACATCCAACCACAACTAAATAAATAAACAAATTCAGTGAATGAATTGCAATAACGTGTCATATTATTGTGGTATTAACATTTATTATTTTGCAATGGACTTCTCACATAGGGAGGGCAATTAATAAAATGTTTAAGTTTAAAAACCTTGATATATGTTTGATTATATGGCCAGAGTTCTACGGCCCCCTCAAGGCAGGTTGGCCCATGGGTCAATGCAGTCAATTCAGGCAATCAAGTTGCTGATTAATTGCCACTTAAGGGCCTTCTTCCACCACTGCTGGAGTTTTGTCCACAGCAGGAGAGGTCATGCCACTGCCACCTGGCAAGCTGGTGGCCGGAAAAGTGGGTGGATACCTTAATTCCATTATTCCTGCTCCATTAGAGACCCGCCTCTCCCCCCAGAATATGTGAACCCCCCCCCCCCACCAATGCATTCTCCTCCTTGACCTATCACCCCTGCTCATTAATACTTCCCCCACTTCTCTCTGAGGCCTGTCAGCAAAACTCCAGGGTCACCTCACAGTCGAGGCTCCCCTCACAGAACACCTTCCTCAGGGACTGTTGCAGTCTCATTAGTAGCCACCACTCCCAGTGGCGTTGCTGGTTCGGGAGAGCTGCTGGACATTTGATAGGTTGGCAACTCTCTGAGGTGGGACTTGCTCTCTGATGAGGTCTGAAGGTCCACCTCAAGTGACAGCCATTAAATGATTGAGGGATGAGCCAGCAAAGCAGAGGCGGGCAACCCCCATTCTTCCCCTGGCTTTTACACAGAGGGACTAGGACCCTGCCCTAAATGTGAAAGGACATTTGGAATTTTACCGTTTGATGCAACAAAGGGTTGGATTCCATAATGTGCCATATTTGAAGATATCAACCGATATCTTAGATCCATCAGGATCACGAATCTTCAGCCATCACTCCTTGTCAGCAAAGTGTAATTCTGTATTCATATTTTAATGCTACATCCTATGGTATTCCGTGGGGGCACCTTGGTTGTCATCCAAATAGAGATAAACTGATAATGTCCCTATAATTATCCCATTACCACATGCAGAGCTATTCTTTGCAAAGGAGGAATGGGCATATCCAACACACCAAATTCTTTTCATGTTGGAACTGTAAAATTGTAGTTGCCTGTTGTTGTACCGATAATTGTCAATGGGAATGAGATGAAATTGTGAACACGAGATAGAAAAACAACAACAACTTGTTTACTTATAGAATTATAGAATCCCTACAGTACCGAAGGAGGCCATTTGGCACATCATAGAAATCATAGAAGCCCTACAGCACAGAAAGAGGCCATTCGGCCCATCAAGTCTGCACCGACCATAATCCCACCCAGGCCCTACCCCTATATCCCTACATATTTACCCACTAATTCCTCTAACCTACGCATCTCAGGACACTAAGGGCAATTTTAGCATGGCCAATCAACCTAACCTAACCCAACCTAACATCGAATCTGTACAGACCACAATCCCACCTAGGCTCTACTCCTGTAACCCCACGTAATTACCCTGCTAATCCCCCTGACACGAGGGTCAATTTAGCAAGGCCAATCAACCTAAACCCGCACATCTTTGGACTGTGGGAGGAAACAGGAGGAAATCCACACAGACGCAGGGAGAACGTGCAAACTCCACACAGGCAGTGACCCAAGGCCGGAATTGAACCTGGGACCCTGGTGCTGGGAGGCAGCAGTCCTAACCACTGTGCCACTGCGCTGCCCATATTTAATACATTGGTGCAAAGCTGCTTGACTAATTTGTCTGGTGGCAATCTGAAATTACACTGGAGGTAAATAATGGTTTAACATTAATTAACATCTTAACATCTGCAAGCAGCGTGGCAACTGTGGTGAAGGAACACGGGAACACAGGAAATAGGAGCAGGTATACACCATTTGGCCCCTGGAGTCTGCTCCACCATTCGCTTCGATAATAGTTAATCTTCAGCCTCAATGCTTGCACTATCCCCATATTCCTTGATGTCTTTATCACCTAGAAATCTTTTCACAGATTCACAGATTACTACAGTGCAGAAGAGGCCCTTCAGCCCATCGAGTCTGCACCAACACATGAAATGCCCTGACCTAGATAACAAAGATACCTATGCCGGACTCCTATTTATTGACCACAGCTCAGCCTTCAACACCATTTTTCCGACAAAACTCATCTCCAAACTCCATGGCCTGGGCCTCGGCTCCTCCCTCTGTGACTGGAAGCTGAACTTCCTAACTCACAGGCCACAATCATTAAGGATAGGCAACAACACCTCCTCCATGATCATCCTCAACATCAGTGCCCCACTAGGCTGTGTCCTCAGCCCTCTACTATACTCCTTGTACATCAATGACTCTGTGGCCAAATTCCCCTCCAACTCGATTTTCAAGTTTGCTGACGACACCACCGTAGTGGGCCAGATCTCAAACAATGACGAGACAGAGTACAGGAATGAGATAGAGAATCTGATGAACTGGTGCAGCAACAATAATCTCTCCCTCCATGTCAACAAAATGAAGGAGATTGTCATCGATTTCAGGAGGCATAGAGGAGAACATGCCCCTGTCTACATCAACGGGGACAAAGTGGAAAGGGTCGAGAGCTTCAAGTTTTTAGGTGTCCAGATCACCAACAGCCTGTCCTGGTACACCCATGCTAACACTATGGTTAAGAAAGCCCACCAATGCCTCTACTTTCTCAGAAGTGTAAGGAATTTGGCATGTCAGCTACAACTCTCAGCAACTTTTACAGATGCACCATAGAAAGCATTCTTTCTGACAGTATCACAGCTTGGTATGGATCCTGCTCTGCCCAAGACCACAAGAAATTATGAAAGGTCATGAATGTAGCCCAGTCTATCGCGCAAACCAGCCTCCCATCCATTGACTCTGTTTACACTTCCCGCTGCCTCGGCAAAGCAGCCAGCATAATTAAGGACCCCATGCACCCCGGGCATGCTCTCTTCCACCTTCTTCCGTCGGGAAAAAGATACAAAGGTCTGAGGTCATGTACCAACCAACTCAAGAACAGCTTCTACCCTGCTGCCGTCAGACTTTTGAATGGACCTACGTTACATTAAATTGATCTTTCTCTACATCCTAGTTATGACTGTAACACTATATTCGGCACTCTCTCCTTTCCTTCTCTATAAACAGTATGCTTTGTCTGTATAGCACGCAAGAAACAATACTTTCCACTGTATGCTAATACATGTGACAATAATAAATCAAATCAAATCAAAGACCTGCCCACTTCCTCCCACTTGCCAGCACTTGGCCCATAATCTTGAACGTTATGCCGTGCCCAGTACTCATCCAGGTACTTTCTAAAGGATGTGAGGCATCCCTCCTCCACCACCCTCCAAGGCAGTGCATTCCAGACCGTCACCACCCTTTGAGCAAAAAAGTTTTTCTTCAAATCCCTCAAATTTCGATCACTTATCCTTAAAATACTTAAAGACTTAACCTTCACAGCCCTCTGGGGATAGAGAATATCAAAGTTTCACCATCCTGAATTTCTCCTCCTCTCAGTCCTAAATGACCTACTCTTTATTCTGAGTTAGTCACTCCCGATTCTAGAGAGCCCAGCCGATGGAAACATCCTTCCCGCAACCACCTTGACAAACCCTAGCTGTGACAAGTTTCAACACGATCACATCTCTTTCTTCTAAACTCCAGAGAATACAGGCCCAGTCTCCCCAAAAGACAATCCTGCCACTGTAGATATCAGTCCAGTGAACCTTCATTGCACTCCCCCTGTGGCAAGTCTATTCTTCCTTGGGTAAGGAGATCAAACTCTATGTGATACTCAAGGTACAGTCTCACCAAGGTGGGGCTGGGGAAATGGGGACGGCGATAAGGGTAGGAATAGCATTTCTACAACAATTAGCAAAGAATCAAAGCAGTTTACAAAAGTAGAAATGAGCTTTTAATTGATTCAAACTGAAGGTGTCTTCGCCATAGTTCTGAGCATCCCTGAGTACCCATATAGAACCAATATGTATATGAATAAGCGCAAATGGCATGGGAATGACAGGAAATGGGATGTGTCATTCCTGCTTTGTTTGCATGTGCTGCCATTGATAATAGCAGACAATTGTATTGGTAAAAGTGGGTAGACATTTGGTGTAATGAATCTCCATTCCACATCTCACTGCCACCTGTCCGATTGATAATATAAAATCCGGCATTGTTAGGCAGAAAGCCTGAACTCTCAGCTGGATTGTAAAATGACACGAGCCTCAAGAGGGCCACACAATGGTTGGAATTATCTGGCTGTTCCCACTGATGGGAACTTCCAGTCCTGCCGACGGCAAACCCCTGCCGTGGATTTCCCAGCGGTGGGGGTGTAGAACAGGAAACCGCGTTGACAGTGGTGGAATCTTTTGATCCCACCACTGGCCAGTGGCAGACCTTCGCCGTAAAACACCAGAGGAGGTGCAGAAAACCCACCCAACAGATTTGTTACTTTAGCATCCTTATTATTGTATGCCATCATAATTCAGGATTCATAATTCCTGAAGAAAAACATAAGAAATGAAAGATGGAGTAGGCCATTTGGCACCTCGAGCCTGCTCCCCGGTCAATAAGCTAATCACTGTTGTAGCATCCCATACGATTCCCATATCTCTTGAATCCCTTGGACGTCCAAACATCTATTGATCACTTCCTTAAATGTACTCAACAATTGAGCATCTACAGCTCTCTACAAGGTATTTATGAGACAGCACCAAGAGTGCGGTGTAGTTTTGGTCTCCTTCCTTAAGGAGGGCTATTCTTGCATTGGAAGCAGTTCAGAGGAGTTCACTAGGTTGATCCCTGTGATCAAAGTGTTGCCTTATGAAGAAAGGTTGAGCAGGTTGGACCTATGATCATTGGAGTTTAGAAGAATGAGAGGCAACCTTGTTCAAGCATATAAGATACTGAGGGGACTTGACAGGGTAGATGCTGACAGGGTAGATACTAATAGGATGTTTCCTCTCAGGGGGGAATCAAGAACCAGGGGGCTAGGTTTCAAAATAAGGGGTCTCGCATTGATGAGCAACATGAGGGGGATATTTTTCTCCCAGAGGGTTGTTAGTCTTTGGAACACTCTCCCTCAGAGACTAGTGATGTTTGGGTCATTGAATATTTGGAAGGTTGGGTTAGACAGATTCTTGATCAGCAAAGGAGTAAAGGTTATAGGGGCAGATAAGGGAAAAGCCACAATCAGTTCAGCCATGGTCTTAGTGAATGGCCAAACAGCCCACCCCTGCTTCTATTATGTGGAGTACCCAATTATGTGGAGTGAGGAATTTCTTTCTCATTTCCAAATGTAAAAAGACTCCCCTTATTCTGAGCCACGACCTCCTCATTTTAGCCAGCGGGAAAAAATCCACCCAACATCTAGCTATCTTAAGCCCGTAACAATTTTATGTTCCAATGAGTCTTCTAAACTTCAGGGAATACAGCCTAGTTATTCAGTCTCTCCCCATAGGACAACCCCTTCATGTTAGGACTAAGTCTAGTGAACCTTTATTGCATTCACTCTGACAATTATATCCTTCTTTAGGTAAGAAAATCAAAACTGTGTACAATAGTCTAAGTGTAACCTCACAAAGACCCTACACAATTGCTTTTTTACTCTTTAAATGACTTTAGAATAAAGCCTAATAAATCACTTGCTTTCCTAATTGCTTTCTGTATCTGCATTTTACATCCTGTACAAGGACATCCAGCTTCATCTGAATCCCAACATTTCCCAGTCCCTCATCATTTAAAAAATATTGGCCAGGATCCTCCCAGCCCTCTGTGCTGCTCGAGTAGCGCAGGGAGCTGTGAGATATCAGCGCGGGGCCTCTAGCGAGACTCATAACCGGCATCTGGCCAATTGCGAGTCTCCCAAGCCCTTTTTACCATGAATCAGCCCCGCATCGAGTGCAGAGGTTCATTCAGGTAAGTATGCCCAAAAAACAGGCAGGAAATTCCCCCGTTTTCCCGCCTGTTGGGCACTTTGTTTTTTTTTTGAGAATCCCAGCATTATTTTCTATTTCCCTGACAGGAGTGGATAAATTCACACCTTTCCAAATTATATTCCATCCATTACATTCTTGCCACCTCATCTAACTTGTCTAAATCTGTTTGTTGCCTTATTGAATCCTCCTCACACCTTGCTTTCCCACATAACTTCATGTTGTCAGCAAGCTTGAATACATTATATTTGATCCCCCTCATCTACGTCATTGATATAGATTATAAATAACTGAGGCCCAAGCGGTGATCCTTGTGGTACCCCGTTAGTTACAGCCTGTCAACCTGAAAATGGTCAGTTTATTCCTACTCTCTGCTTTCCATGGACTAACTCTCAATCCATGCTAATGTATTACTTCCAATCTCATGAATCCTAATTTTGTGTAACAACCTCTTGTGTAGAACCATATCGAATGTGTTTTGAAAATCCAAATACACTACACTTGCTGGTTTTCTCTTACCTATCCTGTCATAATTACAAACTCAAAAGATACTAACAAATTTGTCAAATACTTCCCCTTCGTAAATCCATGTTAATTGTGCTTAGTCATACAGTGATTTTGTAGGTACTCTGTAATCATGTCTCTAATAATAGATGCTAGCATTTTTACCTCATACTGATGTCAAGCTAACTGGCCTATAGTTTCATGTTTTCTCTCTGCCTCCTCTTGAATAGAGTGTTTACATTTGCTATCTTCCAATCTGTGGGGAATGTTCTGCAATTAAGGGAATTCAGGAAGATCAAAATAATGCATCTATCTCTGTAGCTATCTTTTTTTAGAACATTTAGGGTGTAGACCATCAGGTCCAAGAGATTTGAAGGCTTTTAGTCCCATTAGCTTCTCCAGTACTATTTCTTTACTAATATAATATCCTTAAGTTCTTCATTCTCGCTAAATCCTTCAGTCCTCTGTTCTTCTGGATTTTTTTTACATATCTTCTAATTTACGGGCAGATGCAAAGTACTTGCTAAATATCTTGCCATTTCTTTATCTGATAATTGCTCTGAGTCTAAAGGATCCAATGTCTACCCACCATAATCTCATTTTTACATACCTATAAAAGCATTTATAACCAGTTTTTATGTTGCTTGCTAGTTTACTCTTCTGTTCTGTTTTCTCTTCTTCATCATTTTTTAAAATTTTCCTTTGCCAAATTTTAAAATCCTCCAAAAACCAACGCTTACTGCTCTATTTGGCAGCATCACAAACTTATACCTTTAACATAATACTTAATTTAACTTAACTTAACTTTGAAATATTCAGCAGGTCAGACAGCGCATGCGGAGTGAGAAACGGAGTTAATGGGCCAGATTTTCAGCATCGGTTTAGAAATCGCAAGTCAGGCCATTTCCCGCAGTCACATTGCTGATATCTGAAAGAACATACACTTGTTAATTTCACCCCAGAGGGGTTGAGGACAGGCTGGATTTGGAACAGCCCCCTCCTAATGGCAAACCCAAGGTGGGACTGGAAGTAGGCGGATGTTGAGGCTGGTAGGTTAGAAGGCCTGCCTGTGCACACTGGGGCATCAGCTTAGTTCTGTGGATGACTGTCAGGCTGTCTATCCCTCGCCCCTCCACCCTCTCACTGCCCACCCACCACAGTCATTCTCTCCCACCCCTCGCCCTTAAATCATCCTTCAATCATGCAGTGACCATGGTGGACAAAACTCACAAGCCCTATAACATTAGGAAGTATTTCTAAACCTCGGGGAATAAAAATATAAACAATCCATTCAAGCTCCGAAACTGTTGATTCAACACATAGCCTTTACCAGTCTGAAGGCCCAAGCTGATGCCTTGGGGGCAAAGGTTCAGATTCCACCCTAATAGCTGGTGGAATTTGAATTCAAGTAATAAATCTGGAATATAAAGCAAGTCTCAATAATGATGACCATGACAACTATGAGCAATTATACAAACCCATCTGGTTCACTGATCTCCTTCAGGGAAGGAAATCTGCCATCCTTACCTGGTCAGGCCTACACGTGATGTCAGATCCACAGCAATATGGTCCCTCAACTGTCCCCTGCAATGACCTAGCAAGCCATTCAGTTAAAGGGCAATTAGGGATGTACAATAAATGGCAGTGATGGCCACATCCCATGAAATAACTAGAAAACATAGATAGCCGCTTAAAAGCCTCTTTAGAACACTTTCATCCTATTAGCTGCTCATAAAACTGTCAATCAAACAAAATTCATTTCCCTTTACATCTATGCAAAAAATGTTGCTGATCTAAATGCATAGGTGAGTTTTGCATTCATAATGAGATTAAATTGCTAACTGAATAAATAAAATCTCCAGAGTTCAATATAATAGAGTATTTGAAGTTGCCTGCCAAGATGGACAGTCATCTGTTACTTTTTTTTAAAAGTCTTGACTTTCAAGCAATTAAATCTGGCATCTGTTCAGTTTTTTCAAAAGCTCAATAGTTATCTCAACCTTAAATCAATGAAAAATAATCTAAGCACAGTGTCCAGGTGACATAAAATGAGATTCTCAACACTGTTGAATGCAGAACACTTTGTTCCCTAAATAAAGTACTCTAATGCATGTGAACACTCACACAATCCTGGTCAATCTATTGGCCACTTACTTTATAAGAGCATAACCCTACGATGAATCATCATTTTAAAAACATATTTAAATCATCATACACCATTACATTGTGTCATTTTAAGTGGGCAGGAGCTTTTAAACCTCCCTAGAAAAAGGTTTATTTTTATTTATCAGTGTCACAAGTCGGCTTACATTAACACTGCAACGAAGTCACTGTGCAAATCCACCCCTGTCCCCCCCAACTCCACTAAATGCTTACCCTAAAGTTCACCAACTGACCAACTATGTGATATATTTCACATAGGCTTCAGGGACCCACTGGCCTCACTGAAAATACCAACTTCTGGGAAATTCACAATTGAGCAGGCTGACCAACACAATCCTTGTGTTGATTCAATGGCGACTGGGATGAATTATATGGACAATTTGAATTATAAACCCCCATTCAATTTTCAACCACCTGATGTGGGTTTGCCCAGCATTAGGATGGCAAATTTCAGCCAAATGTTTTAGGTCAATAATTTTTTATCAGATTCTGCTAAAATTCTCATTGGCCACAATTGACCACTTTTTCCAAAGATTTATTTTTTATTTCTTAAAGAAATTATTGCAAGTTATGAATTAATTAATAAAATATTTTCTATTTTATCCACCATTATATCTTTTAATCCAGTTTCCCATTCTACATTTGCCAATCTACACAATGGCCAGAACTTTACCATCGCGCTCACCATGGGAATCGGGGCAGGTGAGAGGTGGGCCATGGAAAGGTCCGTTGAGCAGGATTTTACGGTTCGGGATGAGTGAAGCTGTAAAATCCCACCTAGTTTGTCTTCAGATTTAAGACCCTGATTTTGGATTTAACTAAAGCACACTCAAATTCAATTTTAAAAATCTTAAACATTATGATCACACTTCCCTAGAGATTCCTTTACTATAGGTTTACGAATTAACCCTGTCTCAATGTATGATTCTAGATCTAAAATATTATGTTTACTAATTAGTTACTTTGACATTCTGAACTAGAAAACTATATTGAATGTATCCTCCACCCTATTATCACAAACTTAGTTTTGGCAGTCGATGTGGAGAATAAAGCTTGCCATTATTACTGCCTTACCCTTTGTACATGCATTTCTGATTTACTTTCTGCCCAGCATGTTTGTGTTCTATAACTCCTGTTCTGGAAGGAGCAAGGATTTTAGCTCAAGAAAACAATAAGTTCTCCCACCAATGTTTTCAGATCCCTGTTATTCCTTAGCTTCACCAAAACTGATTCTACGGGCCCGATTTTACCATTTTCATTCTAAGTGCTGAATCTGAGCGTAATGCAGATCCGACTTAGAAATCTGCTTTCAGGCGCCCCCATACGCACTCAGCCTGAAAAGAAAATTCGTCAGTCCCATTCGCGCTGTGGGCGGGGCTTAGCGTGCCCGAAACCTTCAGAGCTCTGAACTGCGCATGCGCAGTTAAAAAAAAAATTGAAAAAGCGCGCCCGTGTCAGATCGCTCACGGGCCGCAGAAAGTGGAGAAAGTGGCCCGGGAGCGAACAGCGGGAGCGATGGCCCCCACAGACATCACTGTCCCCCTTATCGACCCCCCCACTACCCACAGACATCACTGTCCCTCTTATCCAGCCCCTCCCCCGCAACCCAGACTGATCACCACCCCTACCCCCTCCCCCCCACCGATCGCCCGCAGAGTGGCAGCAGACCCCCCTGCCCATTCGCCCCCCCGCCCCCCCCACCAGAGATCCATCTGACCCCCCCCAACCAGAGATCCATCTGCCCCCCCACCCCCACCAGTGAGCGATCGGGCCTCGTCCCCCACCACCAGAGATACATCTGACCCACCTCCTCCTCCCCCCCCACCAGAGAATGGTCTGGCCTCACTCACCCCCCACCCCCCCAAGAGGAACATCTGACCCACCTCCTCCACCTCCTCCACCCCCCAACCAGACAACGATCTGGCCTCACTCCCCTCCCCCCCAAACCAGAGAATGATCTGACCCACCCCCCTCCTCCTCCCCACCACTGATCTGAGTCAGGGAGCCGTTGGAAGCTCTGAACGCGCTCTTCAACAGCTGGTGCATCCGATTCAGACTTTTTCAGGGCAGCAGAGTGAGTGGGAAGTTGAGTGAGCTGTCAGGGCTTTGGCTCACAGGGCTTGGACGAGCAGGGGTGAGTTTTTGTTTCCTTACACTCTTATTAACTTTTCACTGTCTTATTTGACATAAAGTGTCCAGTATGAGTGTGAAACCAGTGTGTTGTTCCCAGTGTAGGATGTGGGAGGTCCTGGAGGCATCTGGCCTCCCGGACATCCACATCTGTGAGGGGTGTGTCGAGCTGCGGTTCCTGAGGGACCGTGTTAGGGAGCTGGAACTACAGCTCGAGGATCTTAGGCTGATGAGGGAGAATGAGGAGGTGATAGACAAGAGCTATCATCAGGTGGTCACACCAGGGCCACGGGAGGAGGCCAAGTGGGTGACGGCCAGGAAGGGTAAGGCTAGGGTGGTTGAGAGCACCCCGGTGGATTTGCCCCTGCACAACAAGTACTCCTGCTTGAGTACTGCTGGGGGGGACAGCCCGCCTGGGGGAAGCAGCAGTGGCCGTGTCTCCGCAGTGGAGTCCAGCCCTGTAACTCAGAGGGCTAAGGAAAAGAGGAGGAAGGCGATATTAATCGGGGACTCGATGGTGAAGGGGACAGACAGGCGTTTCTGCGGAGGTAGGCGGGATTCTCGCATGGTGGTCTGCCTCCCTGGGGCCGGGATCCAGGATGTCGCTAGTCGCGTCCCGGAAATCCTGAGGTGGGAGGGAGAGGAGCCTGAGGTAGCGGTACATATTGGTACCGCTGATGTGGGTAGGAAGGGAGAAGGGGTCATGAAAAGGGAGTACAGGGAATTAGGGAGACAGCTGAGAAAGAGGAAAGCAAAGGTAGTAATCTCAGGATTACTGCCTGTGCCACGGGAAGGTGAGGGCAGGAATGGAGTGAGGTGGAGGATGAATGTGTGGCTGAGGGACTGGTGCAGGGGGCAGGGATTCAGGTTCCTGGACCATTGGGACCTCTTTAGGGACAGGGGTGATCTGTATACAAAAAAACGGGTGGAACATGAATCACACGGGGACCAATATCCTGGCTGGTAGGTTGGCTAAGGCTACTGGGGAGAATTTAAACTAGATAGGTTGGGGGGAGGGGAGCTAGAAGAGTTGACTAGGATCAAGGAACTAATTGATGGGGGGGAGGATGCAGGGGTAAGGGGAATTACAAAATTAATGGTAGAGGAGAGGGTGCAAGTGAATGAAGGCGGTAATTTGGATAAGGGAGTAGAGGGAGAGGGTGTTCGCGACTCATCAAAGCGGGTCCAGATAAAAGCTGGAATAAGGACACTTTGCCTGAATGCACGAAGCATTCGGAACAAGGTGAATGAGTTGATGGTGCAAATCAGCACAAGTGGGTACGATCTAGTGGCCATTACAGAAACGTGGCTGAAAGGTGACCAGGACTGGGAGATGAATATCCAGGGGTATCAGGCGTTTAGGAAGAATAGACAGGAAGGAAAAGGTGGTGGGGTCGCGCTATTAATAAGAGATAATATCAGGGTAGTACTGAGGGATGACATAGGCTCTGAGGAACAAAACGTGGAATCGTTATGGGTAGAGATGAGGAATAGTAGAGGGAGAAAGACACTAGTAGGTGTGGTATATAGGCCCCCAAATAATAATGTTGAGGTAGGGAGGGCTATAAACAAGCAGATAGTAACAGAGATGTTGAGGAGCAGATGGGGAAACAGATCCTGGAGAGATGTAGGAATAACAGAGTTGTCGTGATGGGAGATTTTAATTTCCCAAACATAGATTGGAATATCCCTAGGGCTAGAGGTTTGGATGGAGAGGCGTTTGTTAGGTGTGTCCAGGAGAGTTTCCTGACACAGTATGTGGATAAGCCTACTAGAGGAGAGGCTGTACTTGATCTGGTGCTGGCTAATGAACCTGGACAGGTGGAGGATCTCTCGGTGGGTGAGCATCTTGGGGATAGCGATCATAATTCTATCTCCTTCACGATAGCATTGGAAAGAGATAGGATCAGGCAGGCTAGGAAAGTGTTTCTCTGGAGTAAAGGGAAATACAGTGTCATCAGGGAGGAAATTAGACGGGTAAATTGGAAGGAGGCATTCTTGGGGAAAAGTACCGAAGGAAAGTGGAGGATTTTCAAGGAATGTTTGTCTGGAGCTCTGCATGACAACGTTCCGATGAGACAGGGGGGTGTTGGTAGGGTACGGGAACCATGGTGCACGAAGGTTGTGATGAACCTGGTGAATAAGAAAAGAGAGGCGTACAGAAGGTTCAGAGAGCTAGGAGGTGTTAAGGATTTAGAGGAGTATACGGGATGTAGGAAGGAGCTTAAGAAGGAAATTAGGAGAGCGAGAAGGGGTCATGAGAAGGCCTTGGCGGGTAAGATTAAGGAGAATCCCAAGGCTTTCTACAAATATGTCAAGAGTAAAAGGATGAGATGTGAAGGCATAGGACCCTTAAAAGGTGAAGGGGGAAAAGTTTGTGCGGAACCGTTAGAAATGGCGGAGGTGCTTAATGAATACTTTACCTCGGTATTCACGGTGGAAAGGGATCCGGGTGGTTGTACTGCTGGTTTGCGGTGGACAGAAAGGATCGAGCATGTGGACATAAAGAAAGAGGATGTGTTGGAACTATTGAATGGCATCAAGGTTGGTAAGTCGCCGGGACCGGATGGGATGTACCCCAGGTTACTGTGGGAGGCGAGGGAGGAGATTGCGGAGCCTTTGGCGATGATCTTTGCATCGTCGATGGAGACGGGAGAGGTTCCGGAGGATTGGAGGATTGCAGATGTGGTCCCTATATTCAAGAAAGGGAACAGGGACAGCCCGGGAAATTACCGACCGGTGAGTCTAACCTCAGTGGTTGGTAAGTTGATGGAGAGGATCCTGAGAGACAGGATTTATGATCATCTAGAGAAGTTTAGTATGATCAAAAGTAGTCAGCACGGCTTTGTCAAGGGCAGGTCGTGCCTTACGAGCCTGGTTGAGTTCTTTGAAAATGTGACCAAACACATTGACGAAGGAAGAGCGGTGGATGTGGTCTATATGGACTTCAGCAAGGCGTTCGATAAGTTCCCCCATGCAAGACTTCTTGAGAAAGTGAGAGGGCATGGGATCCAAGGGGCTGTTGCCTTGTGGATCCAGAACTGGCTTGCCTGCAGAAGGCAGAGAGTGGCTGTGGAGGGGTCTTTCTCTGCGTGGAGGTCAGTGACCAGTGGAGTGCCCCAGGGATCTGTTCTGGGACCCTTGCTGTTTGTCATTTTCATAAATGACCTGGATGAGGAAGTGGAGGGATGGGTTGGTAAGTTTGCTGACGACACCAAGGTAGGTGGTGTTGTGGATAGTTTGGAGGGATGTCAGAAGTTGCAGCGAGACATAGATAGAATGCAAGACTGGGCGGAGAAGTGGCAGATGGACTTCAACCCGGATAAGTGTGTGGTGATCCATTTTGGCAGATCCAATGGGATGAAGCAGCAGTATAATATGAAGGGTACCATTCTTAGCAGTGTAGAGGATCAGAAGGACCTTGGGGTCCGGGTCCATAGGGCTCTTAAATCGGCCTCGCAGGTGGAGGATGCGGTCAAGAAGGCGTACGGCGTACTGGCCTTCATTAATCGAGGGATTGAGTTTAGGAGTCGGGAGATAATGCTGCAGCTTTATAGGACCCTGGTTAGACCCCACTTGGAGTACTGCGCGCAGTTCTGGTCACCTCATTACAGGAAAGATGTTGAAGCCATTGAAAGGGTGCAGAGGAGATTTACAAGGATGTTGCCTGGATTGGGGGGCATGCCTTATGAGGATAGGTTGAGGGAGCTTGGTCTCTTCTCCCTGGAGAGACGAAGGATGAGAGGTGACCTGATAGAGGTTTACAAGATGTTGAGAGGTCTGGATAGGGTAGACTCTCAGAGGCTATTTCCAAGGGCTGAAATGGTTGCTACGAGAGGACACAGGTTTAAGGTGCTGGGGGGTAGGTACAGAGGAGATGTCAGGGGTAAGTTTTTCACTCAGAGGGTGGTGGGTGAGTGGAATCGGCTGACGTCGGTGGTGGTGGAGGCAAACTCGTTGGGGTCTTTTAAGAGACTTCTGGATGAGTACATGGGATTTAATGGGATTGAGGGCTATAGATAGGCCTAGAGGTGGGGATGTGATCGGCGCAACTTGTGAGCCGAAGGGCCTGTTTGTGCTGTGGCTTTCTATGTTCTATGTTCTATAAGGGATGCGTGTAAAAACGGAACGGCAATAATCATGGGGGACTTCAACATGCACATTGACTGGCAGACCCAAGTCGGTAAGGGTGGAATGGAGGAAGAGTTCTTAGAATGCTGTCGGGATAGTTTCCTTGAACAGCATGTTACGGAACCGACGAGGGAACGAGCTATTTTGGATCTGGTATTGTGTAACGAGGTAGGTAGAATTAAGGATCCTATTGTGAAGGACCCTCTTGGGTCTAGTGACCACAATATGGTCGAATTTCTGATTCAGATGGAAGAGGAGAAAGTTTGGTCTCAAACCAGTGTCCTCTGTTTGAACAGAGGGAAATATGATAGGATGAGGGATGAATTGGCTAAGGTAGACTGGGAGAGCAGGCTGGCAGGTAGGATAGCTGAGGAACAGTGGAGGATTTTTAAGGAGATCCTTTTCAGTTCTCAGCAAAAATATATTCCAGCAAAAAACAAGGATTGTAAGAAAAGGGAGAACCAGCCGTGGATAACGAAGGAAATAAAGGAGAGTATTAAAATAAAAACAGCTGCGTACAGAGTGGCCAAAAATAGTGGAGAAACAAGTGATTGGGAAAAATTTAAGAAACAACAAAGAGAGACTAAGAAAGCGATAAAGAAAGGAAGGATAGACTATGAAGCTAGGCTAGCAATTAATATAAAAAATGATAGTAAAAGTTTTTATAAATATATAAAAAGGAATAGAGTGGCTAGAGTGAATGTTGGACCCTTGGAGGACGAGAGGGGGGAGTTAATAGTGGGAAATGAGGATATGGCTGAGTCTTTAAATAAGTTTTTTGTGTCGGTCTTCACGGTGGAGGACACAAATAGTTTGCCAAATATTAACGATAGAGGGTTGGCAGCAGGAGAAATACTTAATACGATTAATGTTACCAGAGAGGCAGTGCTGGGTAGACTAATGGGACTGAAGGTGGACAAGTCCCCGGGTCCGGATGGAATGCATCCCAGGGTATTGAAAGAAATGTCAGAGGTAATAGTGGATGCGTTAGTGATTATTTATCAAAACTCGTTGCATTCTGGGGTAGTGCCGGTTGATTGGAAAACGGCTAATGTTACGCCGCTGTTTAAAAAAGGAAGGAGACAAAAGGCGGGTAACTATAGGCCGGTCAGCTTAACGTCTGTAGTAGGGAAAATGCTGGAACCCATTATTAAAGAGGAGATAGCAGGGCATCTGGATAGAAATGGTTCGATCAATCAGACGCAGCATGGATTCATGAGGGGAAAGTCGTGCTTGACGAACATGTTGGATTTTTATGAAGATGTGACGAGGGCGGTTGATGGAGGAGAACCGGTGGATGCGGTGTTTTTGGATTTCCAAAAGGCGTTTGATAAGGTGCCCCATAAAAGGCTGCTGAAGAAGATTAGGGCACACGGAGTTGGGGGTAGTGTGTTAAAGTGGATTGGGGACTGGCTATCCGACAGGAAGCAAAGAGTCGGAATAAATGGGTGTTTTTCCGGTTGGAGGAAGGTAACTAGTGGCGTGCCGCAGGGATCGGTACTCGGGCCGCAACTGTTTACCATTTATATAGATGATCTGGAGGAGGGGACGGAGTGTAGGGTAACGAAGTTTGCAGACGACACAAAGATAAGTGGAAAAGTGAATCGTGTGGAGGACGGAGAAGATCTGCAGAGAGATTTGGACAGGCTGAGTGAGTGGGCGAGGATATGGCAAATGGAGTATAACGTTGAGAAATGCGAGGTTATACACTTTGGAGGAAATAATAACAAATGGGATTACTATCTCAATGGAAACAAATTAAAACATGCTACCGTGCAAAGGGACCTGGGGGTCCTTGTGCATGAGACGCAAAAGCCCAGTCTGCAGGTACAACAGGTGATCAAGAAGGCAAATGGGATGTTGGCCTATATTGCGAGGGGGATAGAATATAAAAGCAGGGATGTCTTGATGCACCTGTACAGGGCATTGGTGAGGCCGCAGCTGGAATACTGTGTGCAGTATTGGTCCCCTTATATGAGGAAGGATATATTGGCATTGGAGGGAGTGCAGAGAAGGTTCACCAGGTTGATACCGGAGATGAGGGGTTTGGATTATGAGGAGAGGCTGAGGAGATTGGGTTTGTACTCGTTGGAGTTTAGAAGGATGAGGGGGGATCTTATGGAGACTTATAAGATAATGCGGGGGCTGGATAGGGTGGAGGCGGAGAGATTCTTTCCACTTAGTAAGGAAGTTAAAACTAGAGGACACAGCCTCAAAATAAAGGGGGGTCGGTTTAAGACAGAGTTGAGGAGGAACTTCTTCTCCCAGAGGGTGGTGAATCTCTGGAATTCTCTGCCCACTGAGGTGGTGGAGGCTACCTCGCTGAATATGTTTAAAGCGCGGATGGATGGATTCCTGATCGGTAAGGGAATTAAGGGTTATGGGGATCAGGCGGGTAAGTGGTACTGATCCACGTCAGATCAGCCATGATCTTCTTGAATGGCGGGGCAGGCTCGAGGGGCTAGATGGCCTACTCCTGCTCCTATTTCTTATGTTCTTATGTTCTTATTCAGCAGGTCCATTACGGCGCAGTTCTGGATTGGCGGTAAAGGGAGAAATGCTGATAAAGTTGGGCAGGCAGTTCATTAATTCAATTTCAATGCATGCAAATGCATTTAAATCACCATTGCGCCCGTTTTAGGCGCAAAGCGAATCGCCGCCATTCCCAGGTTTCGGTAAAGTGGCAATCTGCGTGGACGCGGGTGCGGATCGCGTTAATGGCCTCACACCCGACTTTACCACATTTTCGCGCCCGTTTTAATGGTAACATCGGGCCCTATATCTTTATTTTCTGAGCTAGGATCCTTTCTCTATTCTATCTTTACCGCCTCCATTTTTATCAGGGCAACTCATCCTCCTTTTCCATTTCTCCATTTCTTCTAAAGGTCAAGTATATTCAAATTTTAATTCCTAATTTTGGTCATTGTAACCACGACTCCATCATGGCAAAACTCATAAATTTCTATCTGTGCTATTAATTCATCTATGTGTTATTGTGAATGATTCACAGCAATATAGTGTCTTTAGCTTTTCTTTCCCCCTACTTTCTCTGATCTTACCCCAGTCACCCTTCTTGACGCATTCTGCTTATTTTAACCCAAATCTCTATTCTGTTCTATATATATGACATTTCTGTTTTTGCTTTTGAAATGCCCCTCTGCTGAAACCTCCCACTATCCAACTCCGCTCATATCCCCAATAACCATTGTATTGGTTTAATGCTCTATCTACGACCACAGTTTTACAATTTGCCATTCACCAGGATCTTAATCCCAGCCCAGTTTACATGTAACCTGTGCTAGCTAAACAGTTGGAAAGTCCCCTCTTACCCCAGTATTGGTGCCACTACCCTGTGAAGCGATGGTCTCCTACTTTTTCAGCCACATAACTAGTGTGACGCGCTACCGCTAACTCTCAGAAGCCCACTGCCATTTAATAATCCTTTGAGCGTTGTTTGGCAGTAGATAGGATTTCTGTTGTCCTTGGATGGAAAACCCACCCATGAGAGGTTCACTGGGCTGATCCTCAGCAAAGAAAGGTTGCCTTATGTGGAAAGGTTAAATGGGTTGGGACTCTACTCATTGGAATTTAGAAGAATGAGAGATGATCTCATTGAAACATATTGGATTCTTAAGGGGTTTGACAGGGTAAATGCTGAGAGGATGTTTCCCCTTATTGGAGAGTCTAGGACCAGAGGGCATAGTCTCAGAATAAAGGGGCAGCAATTTAAGATTGAGATGAGGAGGATTTTCTACCCTCAGGGTTGTGAATCTTTGGAACTCTTTGCCACAGAGAAATGTGGGGGCAGAGTCCTTGTGTATATTTGAGGCTGAGATAGATATATTCTTGTTCAATAAGGGAATCAAGGGTGACGGGAAAGGGCAGGAAAGTGGATGTAAGGAATATCGGATCAGCCATGATCTTATGGAATAGCAGAGCAGGCTTGAGGGGCCAAATGGCCTACTCCGATTCCTATTTCTTATGGTCTTTTTGGACAGCTGTCAGCCAGTCAGATTGGCTGATTACCCTGACATCCAATGCTGCGGTGTCCAGAAACACTACTGCAGCACTCTGCCTGAAGCTCAGTCCTGCGACTACACTCAAGTTAAGATCTGGGTTCAAGGAATGAGAGGGTAGGGGATGCCCTGGGAGGAGGAGGGGGTGTCAGGAGGGGGAGTTAATTGTGGCATCAGGGGTTAGGCCAAGGGAGGACCAGAGCTCCAAGGTCCAAGGGGAAGATGCGCCAAATCTGAAAGGGCCTTCTGATTGAGGCACCCCTCCCCACTTCCCACCCAAGATAGAGAAAAGTTTTTTTTTCTGTTTCCCACTCTACTCACACCACTCCCATCAGCCTAAAAATTGAGGCTGGGTGAGAAACAGTCCTTAAGTGGCCACTTAAGGACATTAATAGGTGAAAGGGTGCATTTCCCAATCTACGTCTGGATCAGGGTGGGCAGGACCCTGGGAGGATTTCCATCCATGCAATTTTATGCTCCACCATACTCTGCCTCAGAATCCGCCTTGGGGGAGCATAAAATTCTACCCAATGTGATACGGTGAAGGGGGCCTAATTAACATAATTATTCCAAATAAATTAAGCTTCCACTTGCTTGAGGGCCAATCAGTTTTCAACCAGCAAATATTAATAGAACATAGAACATAGAAAAAATACAGCACAAACAGGCCCTTCGGCCTACAAGTTGCGCTGGTCATGTCCCTACCTTCCAAGGCTTATATATATAGGCTTACCTATAACCCTCAATCCTATTAAGTCCCATGTACTCATCCAGAAGACTCTATCGAGTTTGCCTCCGCCACCATTGACGGCAGCCGATTCCACTCACCCACCACCCTCTGAGTGAAATACTTACCCCTGACATCTCCTCTGTACCTACTCCCCAGCACCTTCAACCTGTGTCCTCTCGTAGCAGCCATTTCAGCCCTGGGAAAAAGCCTCCGAGAATCCACCCGATCTATACCTCTCAACATCTTGTACACCTCTATCAGGTCACCTCTCATCCTTCGTCTCTCCAAGGAGAAAAGACCGAGCTCCCTCAACCTATCCTAATAAGGCATGCCAACCAATCCAGGCAACATCCTTGTAAATCTTCTCTGCACCCTTTCAATCATTTCCACATCCCTCCTGTAATGAGGCAACCAGAACTGAGCACAGTACTCCAAGTGGGGTCTGACGAGGGTCTTATATAGCTGCATCATTATCTCCCGACTCCTAAACTCCGTCCCTCGATTGATGAAGGCCAGCACACCATACGCCTTCTTAACCACCTCCTCTACCTGCGAGACCGATTTAAGAGTCCTATGGACCCGGACCCCAAGGTCCTTCTGATCCTCTACACTGCTAAGAGTCTTACTCTTGATATTATACTCCTTCATCCCATTTGACCTGCCAAAATGGACCACTACACATTTACCCGGGTTGAAGTCCATTTGCCACTTCTCCGCCCAATCTTGAATCCTATCTATGTCACGCTGCAGCTTCTGACATCCCTCCAACCTATCCACAATGTTGCTAAGTTCAAAATTGTGTGAATATGAATCGAATTCCCTCAACAGCACTTGTCAACAATGCAGCTCTGTACTGCCAGTGAACTCGTTTGAAACCAGTGCTCAAGTCAAATCAGTTTCAATGGTGAACACAGCCTGATATTGCTTCTGTAACTGTCACCCCTTGCATGCTGCATTCATGCTAAACTGCTTCTGAGGTATTTGCTGCACTACCTTTTGCTACCGATAATTTCAAAATGGCATCTCTACTTTTCCCTGTTTTACTGTGCAACTCCAGTAGTTAATGTCTTAACCTGCTGCGTACTACAGCTGCGCTGATCCAGTCAAAATACTTCTCCTTCTGCTACTTAACCCATGTTAAGTATGACATAATGCCATTCACCAGACACTCCATTGCTCGTGAGATTAATACCTGGTACAATTAGCTCCCTGACTTAAATTGTTTGGCAAAATTTGCAGAAAATGATCCTATATATTATTATCTAATTTCCACACATCTTTCATTTTCAATTGCTAATTTTCAGTGACTGCAATCTTCACCTCGCATTTAAATGAAAATTACATTTATTTGCTCTGGCATGATGTCGCAATCAATAAGATTTGTAGATTTTCCAGATCATAATCTGTATTGTACTCCCGATCCACTCGCGAAAATACATTAAGATTAAGTAATTTCCCACTAAACCCCCATCTTCATATCAATGAACTTGGCTCTTTGGGGGAACTAGTAACTCTTAACTTTCAACATTCTGTGAGCTGGGATGGGGTCGAAAGCATGCAGGAATCCTGAAAATCTGGGCTTAAGCCATGTACTGTACGGACAGCAGTCTGCCGAAGGCTCTGGAACCATATAGAACATAGAACATAGAAAGCCACAGCACAAACAGGCCCTTCGGCCCACAAGTTGCGCTGATCATATCCCTACCTCTAGGCCTATCTATAGCCCTCAATCCCATTAAATCCCATGTACTCATCCAGAAGTCTCTTAAAAGACCCCAACGAGTTTGCCTCCACCACCACCGACGTCAGCCGATTCCACTCACCCACCACCCTCTGAGTGAAAAACTTACCCCTGACATCTCCTCTGTACCTACCCCCCAGCACCTTAAACCTGTGTCCTCTCGTAGCAACCATTTCAGCCCTTGGAAATAGCCTCTGAGAGTCTACCCTATCCAGACCTCTCAACATCTTGTAAACCTCTATCAGGTCACCTCTCATCCTTCGTCTCTCCAGGGAGAAGAGACCAAGCTCTTCTCCAAACCCCGACCCTGAGGGACAAATGCAATCCCAAGGTGATGTGAGACAATTGAGAGGGTGGTGGAGATGGGAAGAAGAGGTTTCCCAATGCCTGGGAGGGTAAGGTGTTGGGTGGGTTTCCAATGCACAATTTGAAGGATGTTCAATGTTGGTGGGGATGGTGGGGAGGGGTAGTTTTCAGGGTGGTGGAGTCCAAATGCAGGGAGTGGCATTGATATGAAGATGGGGGTCAGTTAATGGGGGTGCTTGGGGAACCCACAAATTGCTGTGAAATCCTTGCCTTCTCCCAAAGGATGACCATGCCAGTTGTTGCCACCAATTGACGCCTTTCTCAACAATATTCTCTCATGTAAGCAGTTTCATGACAATTTCCATAGATAGACCATGCTCTTTATCTGATACATATCTTTCACCCTCTGCTGTACTGAGCAGATATAGCCCAGGGCTAAAAATTACTGTATTTAGGAATAGTACTGTGCAGTCGGACTTATTTATGATTTCCACTGTGACTCCTGTGAATCAGTAATGTACAAAGTATTAAACGTTGGACTCAGTAGATGGAAATAAAACTGCAGATGAAATTTATTCACAATTGGATGATTTATACAAGTGAAACTTTGTGGGGCCTTCCTGATTTCCTGACATAAGTTCAGCAGGGGATTGGTTAAACCTCCAGAGAAGCAATATAAATAGCTATTTCCACCTGTTTACCAGTTCTTCAACCAACCTAGCAAGATTGCACAGCAGATGATTATGAATCTTTATAATTGCTCTGGGCTAAACCCTGTCCTGACAGCAGAAATGTTGTTTCAGGATATCTATGCTCAGCCTTTACCCTTCAGCAGAATTCTCCTAAACCCTGGGGTGGCTGGCTTGGAGGTTGAGGGGCCAGCAAAGTAGCAGATCTTCACATCGGGAGAGCTTGTCAATACATTCCAACCAGTGGGGATGGTTCCCAGATGACAGCTGTCTGATAGCTGTTAACGGAAGGATTTCACAGGCAGTTAAGATAAATAAGGCTCCAATTAGAGCCAGCATAGAGGCCCTGCCAACATTTTGCTAGTGGCAGAGCTGCCTCCTGTTTGTTTGGAGGTTGCCTACCTGCAGCAAACTGGGGGATTATCCAACTAGAGGCTCCATCCCATTCAAAGACTATTTCCTCGGGTGGATGGAGCTATTACAAGGGGGCATAACTATAGGGTTCATGGTGGGAGATATAGGAAGGATATCAGAGGTAGGTTCTTTACGCAGAGAGTGGTTGGGGTGTGGAATGAACTGCCTGCAGTGATAGTGGAGTCAGACACTTTAGGAACATTTAAGCGGTTATTGGACAGGCACATGGAGCACACCAGGATGATAGGGAGTGGGATAGCTTGATCTTGGTTTCAAATAAAGCTCAGCACAACATCGTGGGCTGAAGGGCCTGTTCTGTGCTGTACTGTTCTATGTTCTATGTTCAATGTTCTATCCCCAAAATTGGAGGCCACTGGCAACAAAGTCCACTGTAAGAAGTTTAACAACACCAGGTTAAAGTCCAACAGGTTTATTTGGTAGCAAAAGCCACACAAGCTTTCGGAGCCTAAAGCCCCTTCTTCAGGTGAGTGGGAATTCTGTTCACAAACAGGGCATACAAAGACACAGACTCAATTTACATGAATAATGGTTGGAATGCAAATACTTACAGCTAATCAAGTCTTTAAGATACAAACAATGTGAGTGGAGAGAGCATCAAGACAGGCTAAAGAGATGTGTATTGTCTCCAGACAGGACAGCCAGTGAGACTCTGCAGGTCCAGGCAAGCTGTGGGGATTACAAATAGTGTGACATGAACCCAATGCCATGGGGACCAAATTCGCACCTCAATATGCAAACATCTTCATGCACAGGTTTGAACAAGACTTCTTCACCGCACAGGACCTTCAACTGATACTATACACTAGATACATCGATGACATTTTCTTCCTTTGGACTCATGGTGAACAATCACTGAAACAACTATATGATGACATCAGCAAGTTCCATCCCACCGTCAGACTCACCATGGACTACTCTCCGGAATCGGTTGCATTCTTGGACACATGCACTTCCATTAAGGACGGACACCTCAGCACCTCACTATATCATAGGCCCACAGATAACCTCACGATGCTCCACTTCTCCAGCTTCCACCCTAAACACGTTAAAGAAGCCATCCCCTATGGACAAGCCCTCCGTATACACAGGATCTGCTCGGATGAGGAGGATCGCAACAGACACCTCCAGACGCTGAAAGATGCCCTCATAAGAACAGGATATGGCGCTCGACTCATCGATCGACAATTCTGACGCGCCACAGCGAAAAACCGCACCGACCTCCTCAGAAGACAAACACGAGACACGGTGGACAGAGTACCCTTCGTCGTCCAGTACTTCCCCGGAGCGGAGAAGCCACGGCATCTCCTCCGGAGGCTTCAACATGTCATTGATGAAGATGAACATCTTGCCAAGGCCATCCCCACACCCCCACTTCTTGCCTTCAAACAACCACGCAACCTCAAACAGACCATTGTCCGCAGCAAACTACTCAGCCTTCAGGAGAACAGTGACCACGACACCACACAACCTGTGGTGGACCTCAGTTGTGCCTTTGTCCTATATGGACCACCGTTGTGTGTGCTTGTCATACCTGGACACACCCCCTTCCAGTTTGGGTCCTCCCCTCAGCACCTAGTATAAAGGTGGCTGTCTCCTCCCCCTTGTTCAGTCCAGGTTGGTTATTTGTTGGGATCTGCTCCTGATTCTGTTGTGAATAAAAGCCTACACTTATATTGGCATATCGGTAGTCTTTCGCCTTATTGATAGCGCATCACAACCCTGCCACAGCAACCTCTGCAAGACGTGCCAGATCATCGACACAGATGCCATCATCTCACGTGAGAACACCATCCACCAGGTACACGGTACATACTCTTGCAACTCAGCCAACGTTGTCTACCTGATACGCTGCAGGAAAGGATGTCCCAAGGCATGGTACATTGGGGAAACCATGCAGACGCTGCGACAACGGATGAATGAACATCGCTCGACAATCACCAGGCAAGACTGTTCTCTTCCTGTTGGGGAGCACTTCAGCGGTCACGGGCATTCAGCCTCTGATATTCGGGTAAGCGTTCTCCAAGGCGGCCTTCACGACACACGACGGCGCAGAGTCGCTGAGCAGAAACTGATAGCCAAGTTCCGCACACATGAGGACGGCCTCAACTGGGATATTGGGTTCATGTCACACTATCTGTAATCCCCACAGCTTGCCTGGACCTGCAGAGTCTCACTGGCTGTCCTGTCTGGAGACAATACACATCTCTTTAGCCTGTCTTGATGCTCTCTCCACTCACATTGTTTGTATCATAAAGACTTGATTAGCTGTAAGTATTTGCATTCCAACCATTATTCATGTAAATTGAGTTTGTGTCTTTATATGCCCTGTTTGTGAACAGAATTCCCACTCACCTGAAGAAGGGGCTTTAGGCTCCGAAAGCTTGTGTGGCTTTTGCTACCAAATAAACCTGTTGGACTTTAACCTGGTGTTGTTAAACTTCTGACTGTGTTCATCCCAGTCCAACGCCGACATCTCCACATCAACAAAGTTCACTAACAGCCCAAGAACAAAGCAGCTGGAGCGGTTTTCCTGTTCCCAACCAAAGGGCCTAACTTCTTGGCCCCTCTAAATTTATGGTTCAAATTTATACCTTCCATGGAACCTCCATTTTGAGGTACCCTCGATGTTCTCTACCTGCCTCAGCCTACTCATCCAAGTGGTGCTACCCAGGCTTGAGAGCAGTGGGTCGTCTGACTGGGATGACAGTATCGAGAACCTGTGCTGTCTTAAATTGGGCATGGAAGCAGCTAATTACAAAGTTGGCTCCAGGAAAATACCTTCCTAGATCTGGCTTCCAGCAAGTTCAGGGCAGGACCCCATTTGAGTCTAACATCGGTGTCCCAAAGCTTGCAGCGAAATCCTGCACCTTGTCGCTGAATGGCTCTGGTTATTGAGGGCTGGTGCAGTATGTCATAACGACCACCAGAAAGTTTCTTCCCTGCTGCTGTCAGAATTTTGAATGGACTTACTTTGCATTAAGTTGGTCTTTCTCTACACCCTAGCTATGACTGTAACACTACATTCTGCACTCTCTCCTTTCCTTCTCTATGAACGGTATGTTTTGTCTATATAGCGCGCAAGAAACAATACTTTTTATTATATGTTAATACATGTGACAATAATAAATCAAATCAAATCAAAGTCAGATACCTACCCACATGAAATTGCTTCCTGTGAACCCAGAGAGGTTGAATATTTCGGGACTGAAACCTTTTTCTTATCAAACATGGCTGGTTCTTGAGTAGTAACATGTAATACTGTGCATACTATCAATTGCATCTTACACTTGATAAACCCAGCAGGGCAGGCAGAGCTGAGAGCTCTCCCTTCGTAATCAGCAGACCGCTGATTGTGCCTTTTTGTGGCACAACACAGCTCTCCTCTGGGCTGACAAAATTCCCAGAAGTGACAGTGGCCAACCAGGAAAACTCACGAAGGAAAAGGACGAACAATGGGTTTTGCTATGGATGGCCAGAGGTTAATATAGAACAGCAGCAGGACACTTGCAAATAAACACATCAAGTAAATTGAGGAAACTGAAGTTTGATCAATTTAATTGCCCCAAAAGACAGATAAATATTTAGCACGGAATGAATTTTATCATTATGTAATGGATACATTCATTGGGAAGCTCCTCAGGATTTTCCAGATCAACCACCATCGATGATAAGCAGACACCACAGATGTGCAGATTATATGGGTGTCCATTAATCACTGTCAAAGTTACAATGTCTAAGGAAAAGATGTTCCGATGGAATTTTTTCAGCACGTTTGCTTGCTGGTCAATAAATGTTAGTTTGAGACATCCGGTTTTGGCTTGAAGTTTTTAAATGTCAAAGAAGATCAATAACATTTTTATTCATTTACTTATCTTTTTGTACTTGCAAACCTAGAGAATTAAAATCCCTGCTTAAGTTTGAATGGAATATTGTTTGCCAATTAGTTGGATTTAGAGTGGGTGGGCGGGAGGAATTAGAGCAGGAAAATTTGCAGCAAACAAGTGTATGTTACAGAAACCAAAGCAAACAGCAAAGCAAATGGTCTGTTTATAGAATTATTTTAAAAAGAGTCTCCATGAGCTGCAGCAAACAGAATTCATGCGTGGCCAAAACTGTAGTAACTGCAACTCTCCCCGGACCCTTCCCAAAAAAAAAGCATGTTGATTTTACAACAAAATGCAGAGAATGGAGCATATTTACACATGATGGATTGATTATCCAGCAAAATGCAATGAGTGGAGGAGAGTTACTTAATATAAATTATGCGCAGAAAATCAAATGGCATGGTGGTACACAGTGCCAGGGACCCGGGTTTAATTCCAGCCTCAGGCCACTGTCTGTGTGGAGTTTTGTACATTCTTCCCGTGTCCGCATAGGTTTTCCTCTGGGTGCTCCAGTTTCCTCACACACTCTAAAGATGTGCGGGTTAGGTTGATTGGTTATGCTAAATTGTCCCTTAGTGTCACAGGGATTATTTGATTTGATTTGATTTATTATTGTCACATGTATTAGCATACAGTGATAAGTATTGTTTCTTGCGGGCTATACAGATAAAGTATACCGTTCATAGAGAAGGAAACGAGAGGGTGCAGAATGTAGTGTTACAGTCTTCACTAGGGTGTAGAGAAAGAGCAACTTAATGCGAGGTAGGTCCGTTCAAAAGTCTGATGGCAGCAGGGAAGAAGCTGTTCTTGAGTCGGTTGGTACGTGACCCCAGACTTTTATATCTTTTTTCCTGACGGAAGAAGGGAGAAGAGAGAATGTCCGGGGTGCGTGGGGTCCTTAATCATGCTGGCTGCTTTGCTGAGGCAGCGGGAAGTGTAGACAGTGTAAATAGATGGGAGGCTGGTTTGCGTGATGGATTGGGCTACATTCATGACCTTTTGTAGTTTCTTGCGGTCTTGGGCAGAGCAGGAGCCATACCAAACTGTAATGCAGCCAGAAAGAATGCTTTCTATGGTGCATCTGTAAAAGTTGGTGAGAGTCGTAGCTGACATGCCAAATTTCCTCAGTCTTCTGGGAAAGTTGGTGGGCTTTCTTAGCTATAGTGTCGGCATGGGGGGGACCAGGACAGGTTGTTGGTGATCTGGACACCTAAAAACTTGAAGCTCTCGACCCTTTCCACTTCATGCCCATTGATGTAAACAGGGGCATGTTTTCCTCTACACTTCCTGAAGTCGATGACTATCTCCTTCATTTTGTTGACATTGAGGGAGAGATTATTGTTGCCGCACCAGTTCACCAGATTCTCTATCCCATTCCTGTACTCTGTCTCGTCATTGTTTGAGATCCAACCCACAGCGGTGGTGTCATCATCAAACTTGAAAATCAAGTTGGACGGGAATTTGGCCACACAGTCATAGGTGTATAAGGAGTATAGTAGGAGGCTGAGAACACAGCCTTATGGGGCACCGGTGTTGAGGATGATGGTGGAGGAGGTGTTGTTGCCTATTCTTACTGATTACTAAAGGAACTTTACTGATTAGCAGGGTAAATACGTGGGGTTACAGGGATAGGGCCCAAGTGGAATTGTGGTTGGTACAGACTCAATGTGCCAAATGGCCTCCTTCAGCACTGTAGGGATTCTATGATCAAGCACAGTCACTCATAGCAGTGTGATCTCTTGGCATGATTAATGGGGGGTGGGGAAGTTCCATATCATCTGCAATCTGGCCACGAATAATGGTGTCACTGTATGTGGCCTTGTGTGAAACCATTTTATTTAGCCTTAACCTGCAGTTTTATGTGCATTTAGATTGGTGCGAAGGCATGCGAATGCATGAAAATAATGGTACCAACTTGAAGAAAGTTAAAAGGAAAAAAAGTTTTGCTGCAACCAGAACAATGAGGTGATTGTGTTTTTAATTCATGGCAGTGTGCCTCTTCCGCTGCATGAAACATTTTCTCTTATGCACATGGCTAGCACAATGTGTGAACTATGTAATAATAACCTGGCACAGATTATTCAACTGGGATCAGAAAGTCTGTGCTGGAGAGGCAAGCTTGCATGCAGAGAATGAGAGAAACTAGAATTTCAAATCAGCCACACTGGCAGTTCCTGGAGGCTATACCCAACAGGAACCTACAGTAAACAGGCAAACAAAGAAATGCAGGCTTAAGCTCTGCAGGTTCGGAAGGACGACTCACAATGTCCTTTAACTACTGTTCACAGGGTGATTGTTTCTGGCGATGCTGGAGAATGGAATGCTTTTCAATCTTGCATCTGGTGGCAGTCTTTGCTTGCCAGTCCTCATGTATAATGCAGAAGTCTCCACTTTTTTCTCAATTCCTTTGCAGTCCGCATGAAAAGGGAAAACATTATTGGCACGCAATCTCATAGAAATATATTCCACAAAGGCCCAATTTTAATGATGTTGCCGACCCATTCCAAAGTTAATGCAAGTGCGTTCACTATATTGAGAAAATTAGTTCACAGAATGAATTTTTCCAGCCCCTCACCCTCCCCCTGCCCGGATCCACTGTGGCGGGTTTGATGGCGGGTGTGGGGGGAACAATGTGGTGGAACCTAACAAGCCTGTTTCCCGCCAGTGTAAAATGACAGCGGGAACTTGCATTCCTGCCCATAGTGGTGGGTTGCCATTCCCACCAGAGACTGACGTGATACTGATTTTCATTCTGCTAATGGGATGTAGATGAAGGTCCAACCAGAATTGCCCCAACTGATCAGCCGAGATGGTTGCAGAAGGAGGATTTTGTAAAGTCAATGGAAGAGTCCTGTGGAGCATACTCAGGGTACCAGCATTAGGACAAGATGGTGACAGTTAAAGGATCAGTGAAAGGAAGTAGGGTGGTGGGTGAAGATTCGACGATGGTGGGTGAAGGGGCGCTAAGGGTTGTCAAAGTAAAAGTTTATTTATTAGTCACAAGTAGATTTGCATTCACACTGCAATGAAGTTACTGTGGAAATCCCCTAGTCGTCACACTCCAGTGCCTGTTTGGGTACACTGAGGGAGAATTTAGCATGGAGAATGCACCTAACCAGCATGTCTTTCAAACTCTGGGAGGAAAATGGAGCACCCGGAAGAAACCCACGGAGACACGAGGAAAACGTGCAGACTCCGCACAAACAGTAACCCAAGCCAGGAATTGAACCCGGGTCCCTGGTGCTGTGAGGCAGCAGTGCTAACCACTGTACCACCGTGCCGCCAGTTACAGTCGGTGAAGCTGATTCTGGCGTTGACAGGATGAGTGTGGAAGTGGTGCATGTCAATTGTAAAGGGGGTGGGCTCTTTTGGAAGTTAGGCGACTTCAACACTTATCTGCATGAGATAAACGATGATGGGGAACGGGGTCAGTTGAATGTAACAGCTGGGGGTGGGGTCAATGGTTATTGGGGGGAGATTGTGGGTGATGGAGATGGGGAAAAGGTATTCATAAGAATCATAAAAACTCGGAGTAGGAGTCGGCAATTCAGCCTCTTGAACCTGCTCCACCATTCAATACAATCATGGCCCATCTCAACTCGGCCTCATCTCCACTTCCCTGCCTGTTCACCATAGTCCTTACTGATTAATAATCCATCCACCTCTTCCTTAAATTTACTCAAAGTCCCGGCATTCACCATGCTCTGGGCTAATGAACTCCACAGACTCACAATCCTTTGAGAGAAATAATTTTGATTCAAAATGGAATGTTACTCACACCATCGTAGCTCACAATTATGCAGAGCCTTGTGGTGGACATCACAAGATACTAGAAGTTGGGTCATCAGTGATGGGCAATGATGAAGGCCAACTCCATTTGATAGCTGAAGGGGAACCCAAGCATTAGTATGTACAATACTGGGGCATTGGGACAGATGAGTATGAAGGACAAAGGCTCAGCATGCATGTGAGTCTTCTTATACATGGCTCACAAGGGCCCTGACAGATAGAACATAGAATATTACAGCGCAGTACAGGCCCTTCAGCCCTCGATGTTGCACTGACCAGTGAAACTAATCTAAAGCCCATCTAACCTACACTATTTCAATATCATCCATATGTTTATCCAATGACCATTTAAATGCCCTTAATGTTGGCGAGTCCACTACTGCTGCAGGCAGGGCATTCCACGCCCTTACTACTCTCTGAGTGAAGAACCCACCTCTGACATCTGTCCTATATCTATCACCCCTCAATTTAAAGCTATGTCCCCTCGTGCTAGCTATCACCATCCAAGGAAAAAGGCTCTCACTATCCATCCTATCTAATCCTCTGATCATCTTGTATGCCTCTATTAAGTCACCTCTTAACCTTCTTCTCTCTAACGAAAACAACCTCAAGTCCCTCAGCCTTTCCTCATAAGACTTTCCCACCATACCAGGCAACATCCTAGTAAATCTCCTCTGCACCCTTTCCAATGCTTCCACATCCTTCCTATAATGTGGCGACCAGAACTGTACGCAATACTCCAAGTGCAGCTGCACCAGAGTTTTGTAAAGCTGCAACATGACCTCCTGGCTCCAAAACTCAATCCCCTCAATCCCTCTACTAATAAAAGCTAACACTCCGTACGCCTTCTTAACAACCCTATCAACCTGGGTGCCAACTTTCAGGGATCTATGCACATGGACACCGAGATCTCTCTGTTCATCCACACTACCAAGTATCTTACCATTAGCCCAGTACTCTGTAATCCTGTTACTCCTTCCAAAGTGAATCACCTCACACTTTTCCGCATTGAACTACATTTGCCACCACTCAGCCCAGCTCTGCAGCTTATCTATGTCCCTCTGTAACCTGCAACAACCTTCTGCACTGATCACAACTCCACCGACTTTAGTGTCATCCGCAAATTTAGTAACCCATCCTTCTACGCCCTCATCCAGGTCATTTATAAAAATGACAGACAGCAGTGGCCCCAAAACAGATCCTTGTGGTACACCACTAGTAACTGATCTCCAGGATGAACATCTCCCATCAACCACCACCCTCTGTCTTCTTACAGCTATGATGTGGAGATGCCGGCGTTGGACTGGTGTAAACACAGTAAGAAGTTTAACAACACCAGGTTATTCCAACCATTATTCATGTAAATTGAGTCTGTGTCTTTATATGCCCTGTTTGTGAACAGAATTCCCACTCACCTGAAGAAGGGGCTTGGGGCTCCGAAAGCTTGTGTAGCTTTTGCTACCAAATAAACCTGTTGGACTTTAACCTGGTGTTGTTGAACTTCTTACTGTTCTTACAGCTAGCCAATTCCTGATCCAAACCTCTAAATCACCCTCAATCCCATGCGTCCGTATACCTTTGCCTCCCTGGGCATGCATGATTCTGGGAGACATAGAATCAGGCTGAGCTACCCCTTGGAAGATGAACATTTTTTTTATTTCTTCGTTTCTTGCCCATCTCAATTGCCCTGAGTCTGTGAAGTTCACTACCCCAGAGTGTGGTTCGCCAAGCCATTTCAGAGGGCATTTCATAGTCAACCACATTGTATGGCTCTGGAATCATGTAGGCCATACCAGGTAAGGACGGCAGATTTCCTTCCCTAAAGGGCACTAGTGAACCAGATGGGTTTTTCCAACAATCAACAATGGTTTCATGGTCATCATTACACTTTAATTCCAGATTTTTGTTGAGTTCAAGTTTCAAAATCTGCCATGTTGGTATTTGAACCCGGGTTCCCAGAGCATTATCCTGGGTCTCTGGATCACTTGTCCAGTGACAAACCACTTTGCCATTGCCTCCCCTATGCTGCTCCCCAATACCAACATGCTATTGCACAGGCTACAGAACTACAAAGCAAATAAACCACATCAGACCTCATTAAAGTGCAAGTGCATTACATATACAAAAGTGCCTTAAGATTAACAATCAGAGTATACCGGTGTGACCACATATGATATCAAGACTTATAATCTCACATTCCCTAACACTTCTTCATGCACCCCAGATGGAGGCAGCCTGATGACCACTTTGCCCTGTTGACTGGGATGACCTTGGTGGCTGTCCTCTGGAGACCTGAGGCCTGGAGGGGCCTGGCTGGTTTTGGCTTTTGGTTGTCCTGCCCTAAATAAATTGAGGGGTCACCTCTGCATTTATATGAATCTTCAATTGCAGGTCATTTATCTTGCCTAACTCATCATTGAAGATGCTCTCATATTTCTTCATCAGTCCTCCTCCCCCCACTTGGAAAATCTTGGTCCAATTTAACTCGATTTCCTGAAGCCAATCATGGCCTAGAAGGCTTTGCTCTTCACCTGACACGGTTAATTGCCGGACACTGGGACCTAGGCAGACTTTTGCCCATAGTTTGCAGGTACTGAAGTTGTGCTTGTTATTTTTATGGATTCCTTTGATGTAAGTTTTTTACTTTGCTGCTGTACTCGTTAAATTCAATTGCTGGGCTCCTTCTCTCAAGTATTAAAATGCAGTTTAACCTATCACAGTAGCATATGTGTCTACTTCCATCTTGAGGGTCTTTCCATTTACCAGGAGCACTACAGTCATGGGGGCTATCTTGCCTACTTTCACATTAAACAGGGAGTGAACATCTAAATCATTGGCACTAGCTTCTTCCACATTTATGCTCAGTGAAACTTGATTTGAATGATTAGCATGTCAATGCTGGGCAATTTGGTTTGGGAGAGGACATTGCTGTTTAACATCATTTCTTGTCACTGGATTTGGAGGATCTTGCTGGTGGTACTTTTCCAATGCTCTGACGTGCTTGCTGTAGATTGTCAAAGTCTCCGAAGCATATAGGAAAGCATTCCATTTCCTTAATGATCTTATCTAACTGTAAAGTCACTTTTCAGTCATTTAGTTGTGGGCCAGAAAGCCTCTCCACTCTCCTAATAACCGACCAAACATCCAAATAGGTCTTCATGACAATTGAATTAATCTCATCCTGTTTAATTCAGGATTATTTTTACCTTTAAATTATTTTTCTTGATTTACCGTGTTTTTCTTTTCCAAGAAATGCATGATTAACACTGGCTTCATACGTGCAAGCAGTTCATGTTTCTATCGAGTAAAATCCTCTTTAAGAACTTCATCAAGGTTATGCCAATGTCCAGCTGAGAAAATTTGACTTCTCTTTTTATTTAGTTCATGAATTTTCTTAACATCTCTTTACTTTTCTTTACCTTTCATCTACCTACTGGTTTTGAGTTTTGTTTCATTCCATTCTATTGAGAGTGATTGAGAGTGGGTAAATTGTTGGAAGGTGTTTTGAGAGACAGGATCGACAGGCATTTCGAGGCACAAGGACTGATTAGGGACAGTTGGCTTTGTGTGTGGAAAATCATGCCTCACAAATTTGATTGAGTTTTTTGAAGGGGTTACCAAGAAGATAGATGAGGGCAGTGCAGTTGATGTTGTCTACATGGATTTCAGCCAGGCCTTTGACAAGTACCACATGGTAGGTTGTTGCATAAGGTTAAATCTCATGAGATCCAGGGTGAGGTATCTAAATGGATACAAAATTGGCTTCTTGACAGAAGACAGAGGATGGTTGTAGAGGGTTGTTTTTCAAACTGGAGGCCTGTGACCAGCGGTGTGCCTCAGGGATCAGTGCTGGGTCCACTGTTATTTGTCATTTATATTAATGATTTGGATGAGAATATAGGAGGCATGGTTAGTAAGTTTGCAGATGACACCAAGATTGGTGGCATAGTGGACAGTGAAGAAAGTTATCTCGGATTGCAATGGGATCTTGATCAATTGGGCCAGTGAGCTGATGAATGGCAGATGGAGTTTAATTTAGATAAATTTAGATAAATGCGAGGTAATGCATTTTGGTAGATTGAACCAGGGCAGGACTTACTCAGTTAATGGTAGGGTGTTGGGGAGAGTTACAGAACAAAGAGATCTAGGGGTGAATGTTCAAAGCTCCTTGAAAGTGGAGTCACAGGTGGACAGAGTGGTGAAGAAGGCATTCAGCATGCTTGGTTTCATTGGTCAGAACATTGAATACAGGAGTTGGGACGTCTTGCTGAGGTTGTACAAGACATTGGTAAGGCCACACTTGGAATTCTGTGTACAGTTCTCGTCACTCTATTATCGAAAGGATATTATTAAGATAGAAAGAGTGCAGAAAAGATTTACTAGGATGCTACCGAGACTTGATGGTATGAGTTATAAGGAGAGGCTTGATGGACTGGGATGTTTTTCCTCTGGAGCATAGAAGACTGAAGGGTGATTTTATAGAGGTCTATAAAATAATGAGGGGCACAGATCAGCTAGATAGTCAATATCTTTTCCCAAAGGTAGGGGAGTCTAAAACGAGAGGGCATAGGTTTAAGGTGAGAGGGGAAAGATACAAAAGTGTCCAGAGGGGCAGTTTTTTCACACAGAGGGTGGTGAGTGTCTGGAACAAGCTGCCAGAAGTGGTAGTAGAGGCGGGTACAATTTTGTCTTTTAAAAAGCATTTAGACAGTCACATGGGTAAGATGGGTATAGAGGGATATGGGCCAAATGTGGACAATTGGGATTGGCTTCAGGGTTTAAAAAAAAGGACGGCATGGACAAGTTGGGCCGAAGGGCCTGTTTCCATGCTGTAAACCCTAACCTTTATGACTCTGTAATGA